>NC_056525.1:28532464-28546429 GCF_019175285.1 Sceloporus undulatus | reverse complement strand
CGAGGGAAGGGAGGAAAGAGCAGGTGGGAGCAGAGCAGAGGAGGACAGGGAGGAGGCAAGAGGAGATGGGGCACGCAGGCGGGGAGGAAGAGGAGGAGGAGAGCAAGAGAGGGGAAGCGAGGAGGGAGGAAACGAGCAGGGAGGAGGCAGCAAGAGGAAGAAGAGGAGATGGGCAGCAGGAGGAGGAAAGGAGATGGGGGGCAGCAGGAGAGGAACAGGGAGGAGAAGAAGAGCAGGAGGGGCAGCGGAGGAGGAAGAGGAGAGAGGAAGAGCAGGAGGAGGACAAGAGGGGAGAGATGGGGGGGCAGCCAGGAGGAAGAAGAGGGCCGGGAGAAGGTGGTGAGTGGCCACAGGATGCCACATTGTTTTTTTTGGTGTTTGGGGGGGGGTGTTTTTTGTTTGTGTGTGGTTTTTTGTTTTGTTTTTGTTTGTTTTTTTTTTTTGCCATTTTTTTCATTTGCTAACAAGTCTCCCTGCTTTGACAATGATAGTGTGATGATGATGATGATTATGATGATGATGATGATATAAGCCAGTTTGAGAGGCATGGAGGCACTGTTTCTGAAGCCAAGAGAGTGTCACCTTTCAAAGTGTGTTTTGTGTGCTTTTAATGTTAACAAGTCTCCCTTGCTTTGACAATGATAGTGTGGTGATGGTGATGATGAGTCAGCTTGAGAAGCATGCAACTACTGTTTCAGAAGCTGAGAGAGTGTCACCTTGCAAAGTGTGTTTTGTGTGCTTTTAATGCTAACAAGTCTCCCTTGCTTTGACAATGATAGTGTCGTGATGATGATGATGATGATGATAATGATATGAGTCAGCTTGAGAGGCATGCACGCACTGTTTCTGAAGCCAAGAGAGTGTGACTTTCCTGAGGCAAGGCCAATGTAAATTGCTGTGATTTTTACAAACTCATGCGCAGTGAAGAAAAACCAAAGTCCCTTGACCAAGTACACACTTCTGAGAAGTATACTTGGTGCAAGAACGGTGAAACCACCTTGACATGTTCAATATGCATAGCCATGTTAAACCATGCTAAGTGTTAAACCCAAGGGGTTTGGTTATGGAATAAGCCTCTGAAATATGCAAGAGGCCATGTTAAGTAAAGCCATGTGAAATGCACAACTGTGCTGTTGTGTGTGTTTTGGAATGCAGGTTGGGGGTGTTTGTCCAGAAAGGGACCGAGGAGGAAAGGACAGGCACACATCTCCTCCTCCTTGCAGGGCTTCGGTGGAGGCTCTGCCCCCAGAGGGTGGCTCCGCCCCTGGAGGGTGGAAGCTCCACCCCCCGGCTTCGGCCCCCCCGACTTGTCTGAGGGACAGCAACCCGGCCCCTGGCTCCAAAAGGTTGCCTACCCCTGACCTAAAGTAACAAACTCCTTTGTTACAATATCTGGAACTATAAGCATTTTGGAATGATCTTTCAGGATTAAATTGTCAGTGGTTCTACACAATAGGGACCACAAAAACTATAGTTAAAAAAACCCTGGCCCTTTTAAATTAAAGCCTCCTTGAATATATCTCACAGAGTTATTGAACTTTTACAAGCCAGCCAAACAATGGCTTCCTTGCATGCCTACATACAAATCTCAGCTGCCTCCCCCCCCCCCCCCCCCGCAACCATCTACAAAAGAGCAACAAAATATGTATAGCATGAGTTAAGTCCCTCAGCCTAGAAGATCAGTGCTCATGATTTCTAAAATGTGGCCAAATTTTCCTAGCACTTAAAAAAATTAATCAGCAACAGATTGAGAGGCCATGCAGGGTGAACATGAGCTAGAACTGCCAGGACACGGAAAAGGTATTAAATCCATCAACAGAACAGATGTGTCACACTTGGCGTGTAACTAGCCTGCTGCTAACACCATATATAACGTATTTTATTTGGCCTGAGTCAGCATGTTGAACTATACCACTTTACAGCTAAGTAACCTGATATTTTTGATATGTCATGGTAAGCAAGAATTGGATGTATAGCCAGGTATACAAGTGGAAGTACAGTTTTCCAATAATACATACCAACTTTGACCCTCTAATTAAATTTGTCCATTTATGCTTAAAAAAGGAAAATGAAGTTCAAAGTCCCCTCCTGCACCATCTCCTGCACTACTGGAGACAGATTACACCCATTTGTGATTCATCATTTAAAAATCATAGGCTGAGTGACACCCCCTCAAATGTTTGAGCATTGCTACCATGTCACCCCTTAACCTTCTCTTCTCCAGGCTAAATGTTCCTCATAGGGCTTTTGGTTTCCACACCTTCCACCAGTTTGGCTGCCCTCCTTTGGACATGTTCCAGCTTGTCTACATCCTTCTTGAATTGTGGTGAACTGTAGACCAGAACTGAATATAATATTCCAAGTGAGGTCTGCCCAAAGCAGAATACAGTGGTACTATTACTTCCCTCCATCTAGACTAGTGGTTTCCAAATTCTGGCCTTCCAGAATCCAAGACTATTGGCCAAGATGGCTGAGGGTTCTGGGAGCTGAATTCCAAAACACCTGGAAGACCAGAATTTGGGAATCAGTGATCTAGACACTACACTCTTATTGATGCAGCCTCGAATTGCACTGGCTTTGTTAGCTGCCACATCACATTGCTGCTTCATCTTCACTAAGACGCCCAGATCCCTTTCCCATGTACTGCTGTCAAGCCAGGTATCACCCATCCTATATCTGTGTGTTTCATTTTTTCTGCCCAAATATGGTATACAACATTTCTTCCTGCTGAAATTCATTTTGTTGGTTTTGGTCCAGCTTTCTAAACTGTTAAGGTCATTTTGAATTCTGATCCTGTCCTCTGGGGTATTAGCTATCCCTCCTAATTTAGTGTCATCTGCAAATTTAGAAAGAAAGAAAGAAAGAAAGAAAGAAAGAAAGAAAGAAAGAAACTGTGTGTGTGTAGGGCAAAGCATGAAAAGGGATCTTTTTGACTAAGGTTCCCAGAATCCACCACCAGTATGGCTATAATTCCTTGGGGAATCTTGGAGCTGAAATACAAAAAAGTAACTTTTCCAAGCTATGGTGTAGGGTTGCATTCAGATTTAGTCATATTAAGTACAGTACATACACACTAACACCACAGCTCACCTTTGACTTGAATAACTTGAAATACTATAATAATAATAATAATAATAACAACAATAACAATAATACAATTTATTTATATTCCGCCTTTTCCTTGCAGAATCAGGGAATGGCATTAAGTTTCAAACTTGACCTTCAACGCCCCAAGAGACAGAACTGTCAGTGGCAAATGTTTGGACAGTATTCTCTGTATGACTGTTTAACTGTACAGAAAAGTCCTTCTGCATAGGTAGTTGCAAACATGATTCAAGAACAAAGCAGTTATGCAAAACGTCAAGTTTTAAAAACAAACCCAGCCCTGATTCTTCTTAGAAGGAAGGATGTTGTTCTACTGAAACTTGACTTGTTTTGGTCTCTTCATCCTGCCACCAACCTCTTCATCTTTTTCCATAGCAGACTGATCATCTTCATTTGTATACTTAAGTAGGGAGTAGAATACATACTTGTGCTGCAGAAAATTACAGCTATCCACATAAAAGAATTCTCTCGTTTCCTGTGCCTTTCATTACACAAGACTCCCAAAGGATAGTGAACCATATATTTTATCCAACAGAATGTTAGCTCTGCTCATTGCTTTGTATAATAAAACATGGCTTGCTCTTGCAGAACAGTTTTATTAAAAGCCTAGAACAAATAGCAAGAGAGAAAGATTGCACCATTTCCTGTGCTGATAAGTGCAATAGGATGTTAAACAGCACATTTAACTAGTTTAGCAGCAGACTGAAGATTCTGGCAATAAAACTGAGCAGTGCACTTAATTAAACAAATCCTTGATCAGACGATATCTCAGGAGGGGCCAAACCTCAGTAGAAGAGCATACACAAACCCTAACACTGTCTGGAGCCATGGAAGCCACTACCAACCTGAGAAATAAATGCTGAACTAGGTGAGCCAAAGGTCTGAAGTAGTATGTATGTATGCATGTAGTTGGTATGTTCACAAGCAGAGACTCTAGTAACAGCTGATTCATATGTTTATTACCCACCTGCATTACATGTTCTTAACAGTAACCTGAATTTTTATATCAAATATTGCATATAAAGTGTACCTTAAGGTATGAATGAAACAACATAGGGTACAAATAGCCTGTTAATTAGATATCTTTCTTTCATCCTGTTATGAGGTCCTCCATGAACAAGAAGTTTATTGGAAAAGTTTATTAAGTTTAACCCCCTTCCACCCAGCCACCCACACACACAATAGTAACATGCAATATCTGTCTGATATTGGCAGACCTTGAAAAGTTTCCTTTTGGAACTACAACTTCCAGGACCACTCAGCCACCACGGACAGTGGTTAGGCTAGTTGGGGGATTCCAAAGGTTACAGTCCAAAAAAGGAATTTTTACAAACTCTGGCTACTGGTATATACTGTTGATGCTGCCCAGCTAAGTGCATCCTACTGCAGAAGTGGTACCATCTCTGCCTGCACCCGCCAAAGATATTACAACCTACAATTATTATCTGTGTCACCATTCATAGCCAAAAGTAAGGAATTGTGAAATTTGTAGTCAAAAATATCTGGAGGGCCAAAGAGTCCCAAACGCCTGCCTTACAGTGTATTAAAATAAGGCTTTTGTCAGTCCTATGTGAAATGGTCCTTACTGGATTTGGGCAAAACACTTTTTTCCAATTTTTAGAATAATTTATATGGATTTTTAGACTCTATTAGTAGTATAATAAGGATCTTAGTATGAAGTGATATATGGAACATGGTAGAAATATGTGCTACAAAACACTATGCACAAGGTTGGGAACAATTTTAACCATCAAAATGGATCAGCAAGAGATGCTATATCATGACTCTAAAGATTAGCTATAGTGATACCAGCAACATAATTTTTAAAGCTGAGGAAGGTCATGTACCTTTGCGCCCCTCCCCCCCAAATTTGTCATTATAAAGTCACTGAGATCTCTTAACCTCCCAAAAGATCAAGTGGAGAATGTTGCTGAGGTTAAAGTTCTCAGTCGGATCCAACAGTTACATAAAGGATCCAGCAGACTGGTCAATGCTGTATTAATTCCAAATGAGGCAGAAAACAGCATAAAATAGCCAGCTATGGGTTTAGTTCCTGCCACATTGTTTGCAGGATTGAACTAGTACGAGTGAATGAGTAACTGTGTTAATACAGTGGCTCAACAGACAAAATGCCATTAAAAGGTCAATTGGACTAAAAGCCCAAATAGTTTACAAACTGTTAATATCAACAACATGGCTGTACTTAATCAGATTCATTTATCTATTTATTTTGAGCATATATACCCTGCCTCTGAAGACTATGTCTTTGCAAAGTGGCTTCCAAAATAGATAAATACATTTCAATAGAAAGTGAAAATACTGTACAAAGTAAAATTAAGCACCATGTAAAATCAACCTAGGCCAGCATAAAAAGGTATCAATTCATCTTAATAAAGTTGGAGACGTCTAAGCAAAACAATAAAGTATTTGATCCCAGCAGTGGGTGGTCCCTCTAGGGAGAAAGGCGGGATATATATATATATATATATATATATATATATATATATATATATATATGGTCAATATTGGGGAGGGGGGATCCATCAAACCTGATATATGTGACTGGACTATCTGAAACTGAATCTGGGTTGGTTCAGGGGAAGTGTACTTTCACTGAGGTAAAGTTCCCCCCTCCCAATTTTATTCAGTGAATAGGCATTATTATTTTAGGGTGAAAGCAGTTTAAAATAAGATTAAAACAAGACAGGCCTCAATTTTCCTGCAGAGCTTTTAGCTCACATACAGACTTCACTCCAAATTAGGCTGCTTTTCAGTGACCTCATCTCTAGCTAATTAGTGGTACCCTTTCTTTTAAACAATCCCAAGGGAAAATAAAAGACAACTCATCAAATCTCCATCACACTTTTTACATCTGTACTGTTTTTCACTTCAGATTTCTGACACGTAAGATCATTAAGGCTTGCAAGCATCATGCTGTTTTACATTATATTTCAAGTGAATTTGGAGTCTGGCAGCTCAGCTCCTGCCTCCAGGTTATATTTTTTCTTAGGAGCACAGGGATCTCCCAACCAAGGATGCAACCTATAATTATCAAATTTATTTTCAAGTAGCTCATTTAGAGCTGTGAGGCAACCAAAATAATACATACTTAAACTATAACCAGGTACCTGCAAAATCCCAGAGGTGAAGAAGTACAGAAGGAAGAGGAGGAATGGAGGGAGGTGAGGCACTAACCATTGCAAACATTTATAATCTCCTCGCAGTGCAAGCAACAATCAGGTAGCTCTAAGGACGTACTTACTGTTACCTAAATAAATCATTATATTACAGAGGACAAGAGAGCAGAGGTAAGTGTGGCTAATGTGTACCCTAAGACTATGATTAAAACATGATCAATGCACCACTATCACATCCCCCAGGGTCCTCTATTTATTCACAAAAGCTGTTCTTGCAAACATTGCAAGGTTATTTCAGTATCCAAAGCTGAATCATGCATAACAACTGCCTCACTACTGAACTGCACCCTATCTGTTATGCATTAGTGCATCATGTATGGATGAGGGCTGAATTTTTATATGAGGAAACTGCTGAATATGACCCCTGCTAATTGAGAAGGCAGTGGTATGCTGTTATTATATGTTAGTTTCTAAGCATACTATTTTTACTTACATTGATCTCTCTCCAACTCAAAAGCACAATGTTTCTAGATCAGAGACATGGATTGTGGTGAATTTCACATGCCACACCTCCAGAACTATTATTTGTTACATCCTTTCCCAACCGATTATCCTCCAAATGTGCTGAACTGCAATTCCCATTGTCTTTCTCCCATCATAACATTGATAGGCAACTTTAGAGTTCCTGATCTCCCTTCTGAAGTTTCTTCATCTTAAAAATGGCCTTACCCTGACTAAGCAGGAGTTGCCCCTATCACTCAAGCTGAGAAAATGGATCATTGAAACAGAGGATGTTGGGGGCAGAGATATGTATTAAATGTGCAAGTGCTAATTATTATACAGTATACTATAACGTAAATAAGAGTACAATGATGATGATTGGAACTAGGGATTAATTCCTACTACTCAATTATAGCACTTTTGCTCCACTTTAGCTGTCACAGTTCTGTCCTATGGAATCCTGGTATTGGCAGTTTAGAGAGGGGTATTTAGAATTCTCAGCCAGCACTGTGGTGTCCCCACCCCTGGTGTCACCAGACATGGGGGGGAGCTGCCAGGGGAGAAGCAGCAGCCAAAAGGGAGAACACGGCCTTCTTCTTTGCCATGAAGGCAGAGGTCTCCCTATCCTTCACTGTGGTTGTGGACATCTCCTCATGAAAAGGCCTCCTCCATGGCAGCGAAGACGGGAGGGGCACAGTGGGAGAAGGGCCTGACCAGGCATCACCCCTGGAGTGTTACTCGGTGTGGACAAAACCCCGACACCCCTAATGACACCACTGAACCAGAGAGCTCCAGTGCCCCATCAGACTACAAACCCCAGAGTTCCTGAGATGGAACCATGGAGGTTAAAGTGGAATAACTTCCAGTGCTATAACTGTGTAGTGTGAATGGGCCCCAGGTGATCTGAATGCTCCCCTAGTATGTTATCTAAATGCTGTTGATGGACATCTGCAAGGTCTCCACTCTTATACAGTATTTATCTTTAAGCTAAATGTAAGCTGGAGCACCCATCAGCTAAAAGAGGACTTCAAACAAAGGACTGTCCTTTCATACACATCCGCCCTAGATCAAGTCATCTCTAAGAGTCTCCAATGCCCAATTTGCTTTAATGAGTTTTGCTGCTCTCATAAATACAACTGAAAGCAAACAACGTGAATACAGTATATAAAGAAGCATAAACACAATGCAGGTCCTTCATGGGGAATGTGTACAGATCACATTTATAAAATCTCTGCTTCCTCTGTCCTGCCTCTTTGCTCCATCCTAAAGCCTTTAAGAGGGCTCTCATGTGTCACACATAATCCTAATACAAATCCATGGAATGAACACTCACCAGCTTCCTGCCCACTCTTGATCTAATGTAAATAAACACAATGGAGATTCATGTGTGTTGCAAATGCTAAGACAGCATTTTAGAAGAAGCTAAATTTGTCACAGTCTGATTCAAATACCTAGGTATGTTAGAACTGACTGGACTTTGGGACTTTCTGTAGAATTATTATGGCTCAAGTAGCAATACTTATGAACACAACAAATGTGTTTCAATTAAAGGACTATGCCTGAACTATGTCTATGAATACTTCTGTACCCTCTCTTGTGTATCTAACATCTTTAACATCTGCATCCTCTCTAACTATGGCTTGAAAGCAGTTCTGACTCATGAAATGTAACTATGGCCCTCTCCAGATGGGCCTTGTAGCACGTAACGAATATGTGCTAGGGTTGCCTCGGGGCATCTCTTACAGATGCCCCACATCCCTAGCATGTATTCCATACCTAAAAATGGTGGTGCCCTGTACACATGGGGGCCGCCATTTTGATGTGACATCTTTGTGCTGCATCAGGCCGCTTGTGGCAGCCTAACCGTGGCGCAGGAAGGAACTCCGAAATGGAGCTCATTCCCAGAGGGCGCCTCGTTCCGGCAGCAACTAGATTGCCGCGGGAACGGCGCCGGGGTAAAGGGACCAACTGCCCCTTTCTCCCCTGGCTGCGGCTCCCGGGGTGTCCTGGGGCATGAAGCCCCAAGGACACCCCTTTTTGGGACCAGGAAGAAGTGGCATTTTGCCGCTTCTCCCTGTGAAGGTCTCTGCTTCCCCTTCACCTTGACACTGGCTCTTTAGACCCTGCTCCCACCTAATTTATGTGAAGGGCCCCAAGATACTCTCCTATGATGGTCCCACACCCCTGCGTTTCTAAAGATCAGTAGCGTGGTTTGTTTTCAAAACACAGGCCAAGTGGATATTCAAACAAGAATAAACATTTATTTTAAAACAGAATGGGAAAAGGTAACTTGGACATGAAGTTGTTACTGTTTCTTTCTTAGTTACATATATACAGGCTTGTTTTTAAATCTCAGTTAATAACTCAGCCACACAGACTATAATATCCCTCAGGAAATTATGTAACGAAAACCCTTCTTTCAGAGTCTGACTACACTGAGTCTTTCTTCTCTAGACACCCAAACTAATACTGTCCCTCTCTGGACCTATCAGACCCTTTCTTGGTCTATGATCAACACCCCACTCTAACAAAATGCTGTTCCCTCAGGAAATTCTGGAACACAGTCCTCTCGACTCTACTGTTCCCCAACTGAACACCAGCTTCCTCCCTTAAGATTCCAAACCCTAACTGACTAAAACCAACTGCCAAGCGGAATCTTCAAACTCCTCAGCCAGCACTTGATTGGCTTAGGGTCTCTGGCTTCTGACTGGCTGGATTGTGAGTCAGTTCATCACACTCCCTGGTCCCGAAAAGCGCCGTATTGGGGCCTTTGGGCTGCCGCTGTGGCTGCCCTGGCCCCAATATGTTGCGCAAATGGGCGGCTGCAGGCCGCCCCAATGGGGCGGTATGTATCCCGCCTACATGTAAGTATGACACGGCTCATAGAAGGTGTATCCACACTGCAGAATTAAAGCAGTTTGACACCACTTAGACTCTATCCTAGTCCTAGTCCAACATGTCAAACAAGTTGTCCTTAAGTAACCAAAATGGGAGCCATTCTGCAGGTGCAGGTTAGACGTACAAGAGCCACATACACAATGAAAAAAACAATAACCTTCCAGGGGTAATCCTGAAAAACAATGTTAGAAAATATCCTTTATTTCATATTACCTTTAGAAGAAGTGGGTATTTGCAAATCCTCTGGATTGGGGTTAGAAGATAGCCCTCAAGTGGAATGTCTGTCGTCTTTCTGCCTCCCAAAAGCATGCAGCTCTGTTATACAGAAAAACACACATCACACTCTTGAATAAAAGTTCCTGGAAACAACATGTTTATAAATGGTATTTTACAGGTTCATATACAGTGAGTCCTATACAAGTTATGAATTCAGAAAACAATAATCCATTCAAAGCTTGGAGGAGACAGGCTTCTTATTTGATGGAGAAGGGGGAATCTACACTTTAAATGAAAAAGTGAGTGTGAAGATGACAGCCAAACCTTCCTCAAGGTACAACACTGCATCCCATAGCTTTAAAGAATTTTTGCCATACCTCTCCCACATGCAGCAAGCTGGAAAAATTAGTGGGCCATAGGATGAAAAAGTATCTGTACCAAAAGATTCTGATGCCATGTTTCTCCTGGCCCACCAACATACATAATGTACCCTTTACCCTTCACCCTAAAGAAAGACCTATTTTTAAATCAAAGAGACATTGTGTCCAGAGCTTAGAAAAATTACATTTTGTGCTATAATTCCCAGAATCAGTGATGAAGTTGGCTGAGGAATTCTGGGAACTGTAGTCCAAATGTAATTTTTCCAAGCTCTGCATTCTGTCCAATTGTAGTCCAAAAATTAATGTTTTCCAAGTTCTGCAGTCTGTCCAATGTAGACAAAATAATGCAGACTTTAAAATCCATTTTCCCTCTATGTAAGGCTTTGAAAAGGGTTTTTTGGCCAAGGAACTATAAATTCCAGAACATTAACCAGCCATTATACAATGAGTATGATGCTGACAGAAGGATTCTGGCGTTTTAATTCAAAAAAGTAATTTTTCCACTTGACATTCTGTCCTGTGTGGATATTATAGTCAAGTAATACAAGAAACTCAAAGTCTAACTTATATGTCACATATGAGAAATGGCCTAGCAAACCAATCCTAAACAAGACTATTCAGAAATAATTCCCAATGAATACTTTAGATGCATTCCTTAGCAAGTACAATTGGCCCGCCATATCCACAGATTCTTTATCCATAGATTCAAATATCCATGGCTTGAAAATGGGCCCACTGAATATCACAACTGATGTCTTGTCAAGTTCTCAGCCTTTCAGGTTTTACTTCTTTGGGGTTCCTATGAGATATTTCTTCCAAAGCTATGTCTGACACAGCTGCCCAGGACTGCTTAGGTGTTTGGTAGCAGGAACAACTTTCAATTTTTTTTTAATGTTCTTACCAGACACAAATAATAAATTTTGTCTATAGACATGCAGACTCCTTTGATGCACTGGCAGTGCTGGCTGCTACCTGCCAAGAAGTCACAATCCAATTTTCCAGGGCCCTTGTGTGAATCATAAACCATTCTTATTCCCCTGTTGTTTTCTTTTACTCTCATGTTGGCCTTTGAATTCCTTACTTAAATCAGTTTTCCCACATTTTCCAAGACAGGGTTTCTGCTTCAGTCACACAGACAGCATTCCAGCCAAATCCACTCGCACAAGAACCTCTTTATTCTTTAATCTGACCTCATTATGATGGTGACATTATTATGTCAAGCAGGATGGAGGGAGGGAAAGAGGAAAAGGAGAATGATGTAACCAACTCCAAAACACAGACTGCCCCATGACTGTCTTGACTAAGAACTATTTTAAAATCTCTTTGAGACTAAAAAAATGACACCACAGTCTATAGATCTTCCTGTTCAGTAGAATGCTGAGGTGTGTCAAAGCTGACCATTTAAACCACTTAAAATACAATTGTTATTTCCAACTAAGGCTGCATCAACACTGCAGAAATAATCCAGTTTGACACCACTTTAAGTGCCATAGCTTAATGATATGGAATTCTGGGATTTGCAGTTTGTTGTGACACCAAAGTTCTCTGACAGAGAAAGCTAAATATGTCACAAAACTACAAATCCCACAATTCCATCACATTGAGCCATGGCACTTAAAGCGGTGTCATACTGCAATATTTCTGTAGCCTTAAGAGTTGGGTGTACAGTATAAAATCATTACCTGTGTGCTCCTGAAAGAAGGTATTATCAATTTCCCCTTCCTCTTCTCTGCTCAGTTACACCAAACAGAGCATGCACAGTAAATGTCAACTGTTATGTAATATTGTAACCTATTTAATTATACGTGTGGATGCTGAATGAAGTGTTTTCCTTTAGAAAGGTCCAGAACTGGGACTGTCAGCAGGGATTAAGGGCTGCTCTTGAGGGAAACAGAAGTGATCTGCTTTTAAATACTGCAGAACCATTCAAGAGGACCACAGAAGACATCAACATTGGCAAGAACTGTGAGGTTTGTTCATCTCAAGGACTTGTGCTTTGAATTTTATTTATGTCCAAGCATGAATTACATTGTTGAATGCAGCCACTTGATTCCTGAAGATGCAATACAGTCGTCCCTCCTAATTCACGGATTATGCACGGAGGGATAACCTACGTTATTTCTAATGGTGTGCGCCCCCGGCATGCACGCACAGGCTGGGCGCACGGGGGGCACACCCTATTTAAGCCTATGAGGCTTGAATACGTGCAAGCCTCCATTTTTGCATGACGGTCCGGAACAGATCCCCCACGTAAACAGAGGGCCAACAGTAATATTAAAAAAATAATTTACATGAAACACACAAAGAAAATAAATAAATAGCTGATAATGTTAGGAATTATTTGTTGTTGTTTATGTTCATATAGAGGGGAAGTGCAAAGTCAGCCATGAATGGGAGGTCCACTGTTCATTTGAGTGAATCCTCCATAACTATCTGTGAATAATGGGTTACATAAGAAAAGTCCAAGGTTCAACTCCAACATTTCCCAACAGAGGAAGGAAAGTGTTTCTCATCTTCTGAAGAAACATTGTCATGCTAGGCAGTATAGATAAAGGGTGGGTACTGTGTCGCCTACTGTTCAACCCCAGATTTGATTCACTTGAAGATCCTAGAATTCCTGAATATAGTCCATGCTAGCTAGGACTGACAGGAGGTACAGTTCACTAAGATATAGAGGGATGTAGCATTTTCTACCCGGTGTAGAAAACACCAAAATAAACAGTCCAACTTGGCATCAAGCAGTTTTGTATGTTTTAAAATGTTAAAATATAACAGGCATAGCAATATAAAGGACCAAGGAAGAGGTTTTCTGTGGTGAAGTATCACCAAATCCAAAGCCCTTCGATGAACACACATGCCAGCCAGGACATACAAAGTAGGAACTTTTATGCTCTTTACATTTTTGCCAAGCATTTTCCTTTTTTTCCCACATGGGGGAAGGAAATTGACACACCAATCCCACCTTGTTTAGGGGATATCAGGGTAGTAGGAGGGGTTTATAACCAGTGAGTGATCCACCCTAACTCATCACTTTTAGGCCCCTCAAACTGCCATAGCTCTAAGAAAAAAAGGAAAGGTGGCAGTGGAACTTTCCACTAGCCAAACAAGAATGTTTTAATAAACAACACCCAGACAAAAAGGAGGTCTCCTATATCTTATGCTCTATGGGACACCCTCCATGAGCATAGCATTCCTTCCTTAAATAATTTTAACTATAATTTATTCAGTCCTACACACTTCAGACACCCTCCTTGCCAACGGCACTGGCAAAGCAAAGCAAAACTATATTTGCTGTGTGCTCTCTTGAAAAGTAATTCAAAACGTTGCTTTGTTTTTTCCAGTGCACCTAACTAATTGTGATTCAGATGCTTTGGGATAAGTACCTTACATACTCGACTATAGGTCAGCCTCACGTATAAGCTGAGGGCAGGTTTGAGGGCCAAAATTTTGAATTTTGATATCACTCGTAGATAAGTCAAGGGTAAAACTTAGGGACATCGAGCAAAGGATCTAAACAATGAAGCAAAGAAAAACAGTGCCAAAGAAATTAAAAATTCCAGCAGGCATAATTGTTTGTGTTCACCCTAAAAGCTGGATGGATGAGAGACTAAGGGAAAGCCAGTGCTTCCAGGACAGAGTATACTCATGCCTTTCACCAGGCAACTGTTCTTTTTTTATATTTGAGCCCTCCTCCAACCACCATCTTGAGGGGGAGAGAGGCCAGGCCT
>NC_056525.1:28508362-28527464 GCF_019175285.1 Sceloporus undulatus | reverse complement strand
TTATTATTATTATTATTATTATTATTATTATTATTATTATTATATAGAAGAGTTAAAGTACAGTAGTTGCACTAACGCATGGATAAGTCAACTCAGGTTTTTGGGGGGTCAATTTTTAAATGAAAATTTCTAGACTTATCCATGAGTATATACAGTACACCCACACTGTACGCAGGTGCACTATACGTGGTTTCAAGTTTACGTTGAAGACGCACGACAATTCAACAAATGACATGTGCACCCATGGTGCATGCACTACACCACACTGTGAGCATACGCCCCATTGTTTGCAATGGGGCACAAACATATGCGGAGTTCCCCTTACGCGGGGAGATCTGGAACAGATCCGCCACATAAGAGATGGTCCCACTGTACTGTAAATGATTTTCTAGCATCTCTGAGGTATGCTTTTCTACAGTTTTCTTTCATTTTAAACCAGCCAAAATGATATCAAGATTACTTTCAAACTGGAAAACAGGTATTGCGTAGTTGTTGCTGGCTTCACAAAGCAAATTGCTCAGTTGTTTGGTGCCCAAATGTAGTCCATGAGAAAAGAGGCATTATGTGCATTTGATTCCCACCTGCCACAAAACTAAGCCTCCATTTTGAATGAAGCATAATTTTGCTATTAGTTATACTTCACACATGGAGTTCTTTTATTCATGGCAATGAACATTTTGACATATGCGAGGCTATGACTCTATGCAGTAAAAAAAAAATCCAAGCGATTTGGCTGTTCTATTGATCAGAAATGGGAAGTTGGTTTCTGAAAAAAAGGAACTGAAAAGGGGGTGGAGCGAAAGCACCACTATGGGAAGGAAGCAAAGAGAAGAGGAAACCTCAAAAAAGTGCACCACAAACAGTCCTCTTATTAAGGCACAAATTTCTTTACATCACAGCTTTCTTCTTAAGAGAAACCTGAACTAGTTTTGTCTATTTTCATTATTTATATCTGAATTTCCTTCAAGAGAATTTAAAGTGCCATATATAAGATTCTTATCCCATCCTGCAACAGAGTCCAGCAGGAAACAGTATCTGCTTCTCCCCCACAAATGGGAGGATCTGTCCCCACAGCTGTCATCTCCAAGAAGCAATTCAACAGCTTCTTCTAAAAGCCCTACCAATCTCCCAACTGTAGAAATACCACAAAAAAACAACTGTTTTGAGGAGGTTCCACATATCACAGTCACCTCTGAGTGAAAAATTCAGCAGGTTAGTTCCCATGAGCAGTCACCCACCCAAACCTCTGCTCTTAGTGAGTCACCTCAGTGTGTTAGATCTGCTTGGAGGGCTCTCTATAGCAGCTGTCCATCCAATCTCTCATTCTGAGGAAACTTCCTGGGAGTAAATGATGTGATGGGTGGAACTGCTGAAATGGCCACCCACTTACTCCCTTGCACTATAAGGATCCCCAGAGTAGCCACCCACTCTTACTCTAAGAGTTTGCTGTCAGAGGATGATCCAGTGAGGTAGGCTCTTCAAAGAAGTGCATCAACTGGGAAAAGACACCTGCACATGGGTGGTTTTTTGTGCAGAGATGGCCTCTAAGGACCTTCTGAGGAAGATCTTACAGACGGAGGCAACTGAGCTCTAGAAAGCTGTGTCAACAACTTCTTACAGTTGTTTTTTTTCTCCAGAAAGTAAACCCACATGATTTGTATAGTAGGAAGACAGCTAGCATGGAGATGGGGCACATGTGCTTCTGTTTCCAACTTAGAAGGCAAATCCTCTTGTACCACAAAGGATAAATGGGTTGCCTTTTGAACAACAACTGGATGGGACAGAATTAAAATTCCTCATCTGTACTATTAGCTTTCTGCTACAGAGTGTGGCATTCACGGTTGAACGTATGTGTTTTGTTTTTTAACAATGCAAAATATTACATATATGGCCAAAAGGTGTTAAGTGGCCCATCTGTGCTTACCAATAGGAATGCTCTCACAGGTGGAATCTTGTTCAGTTCCATCAAGAGTCTGAGTGCTTTTTCATGGTTGCTGCAATATTCCTCATATACAATGAACTTGTCTTTCTGCAGGAAGAAAGAGAGAAAAAGATTTGTGTCAATTAAGGGCTCCTAAATGATTTTATATATTTATTTATTTAGCATTTTATTTCAATTAATACAAACCACACATTCATCTGCAGTTCTGTTGTTTTCAATATAACAGTTCCCAATGTCAAAAAGAAGAAAAGCCCTCCTTCCGACCACCATCTTGGGGAGAGAGAGGCAGGCAAGCTCCAACTGCCTGCCTGTAAGAAGAAAAGCCCGCCCTTCAGCCACCATCTTGGGGGGAGAGAGGCAGGCAAACTCCAACTGCCTGCCTGGAAGAAGAAAAGCCCTCCCTTCAGCCACCATCTTGGGGGGAGAGAGGCAGGCTAGCTCCAACTGCCTGCCTGGAAGAAGAAAAGCCCTCCCTTCAGCCACCATCTTGGGGAGAGAGAGGCAGGCAAGCTCCAACTTCCTGCCTGTAAGAAGAAAAGCCCTCCTTCCGACCACCATCTTGGGGAGAGAGAGGCCTGACCTGAAAAACTAAGAGCCCTCCTTCCGACCACCATCTTGAGGGGGAGAGAGGCCTGGCCTGAAAGACTAAGAGCCCTCTTCCGACCACCATCTTGAGGGGGAGAGAGGCCTGTTATGTTTGTTTGTTTGTTTGTTTACTTTGTATTATACTTCCTGTTGTACACCGCTTTGATCTAATTTGGAAAAGCGGTATATAAATAAACATCATCATCATCATCATCATCATCATCATCATCATCATAATTATTATTATTATTATATGCCACTGTTCCATCGAAAGCTTGTCCCTTTGATGGTGGGAACAAATGAACAGAAACCAAAAAGGAATTACTTGCTGTATGTCTGCTGGGTTCACAAACACAAGCTTATACACAACCCTGCTTATGCTTGTAATTGACATAAATATCTCAGAAACCCCCCAACATACACACACACACACACACACACACACACCTCAATTATTCCTATTTATTAATGTCAAAGAACAGCTGCATTTCATTTTGTATTGTCTATGTCACAGTTCAAGTTGCACAGTAGATTTCTTTCCAATTGTATAAAGCTCAGGGCTGAAATAGATGGCCTGGTTGGGGCACTATGAAGCTGCCCCAACCAAGGACAACGAAGGCCACAGCAGCCGCACACCACTGCCCTAATCTGCTGTGCCACCTGCCAAAAAAGGAACAGTTGAAAACCATTCCTTTTTCAGCCATGGAAAAGTGGCCTCTCGTGGCTCTTCCACAGCCCTGTTGTGGCTACCCAGCATGTTGGGGGCTTACGGCATGTAACCGCTATGCCCCCAAGATGCCTGGAAGTCAGCCTGCATGTGGGCAGCCGGGAAGCTGGAAGCCAGCTTCTGAGCAGCTTCCGAGCACGCAGCATCAAAACACTGCAATCTGAAGCTGCCCGGATGGCGGCACAAAGGGGTGGTCTGTTTCTCCCCTCAGTCATGGTAATCCTACTGCAAAAGTTTTCTGCAAAATGCTACAAAATGTTTTCTAGAGTAACAGTAAACCCATTTCCATGGTAGAATCAATCAGACAAGGAATTATATATCGTTTGACTGAGATTTGCCAGATATCTAGCAATTCTGCTAGGAGTACAGTCATCCTTCCACATTTGCGGATTTGACTTTTGCAGATTTGAATATTCAGATTGCATTAGTATGTTCTCTCTAGGAATCTCTAGGTCCTTCAGTGGAACTCTATGGTCAACTTTAAACAAAAGTTGCACTGAAGGACCTAGAGATTCCTGGAGAGAACACTCCACTAAGCATTTGTAGCTCCTCCAGTACAATTCTATGGTCAATGTCTGGCATATGTTGACCACAGAGTTGCACTGGAGGACCTAGAGATTCCTAGAGAGGTATTCTCTCAGGTAAAACCATAGTGTTTTTGTTATTTGCATTTTTTCCACATTCATGGGGGTCCTGGGCCCCTAACCCTAGCTAATGTGGAGGGACCATTGTATTTCAGCATGTTAAAAAAAAAAAAAAACCAGGAGGTTGCCCTAAGTACCAAATGCTTGTTGAACTCCTTATCATTTGACATCTTAAGTCTGATGCATATTTTCCTGATGCATAATGATTTTTAAACCACTTGATGTATACCAAATGGTATATTATCAACTGCTTGAATTTTCAGGGCTTGTGGGAGTGAAGGTCAATTTCCTTTCAATATATGTCTCAAGAAAAGTAAGCCCATTTCAGTAGATAATTTATGTGGAATAAAAAGATCAGGTTTCTGTGAATAGATAATATATGGTGTCAGCCTCACTAACAGTGGTTTGTCTATGAGGGATGAGGGGATAACAAAACCAATAAAAATGCAAATCATAAAATTATTATAAAATTATAAAACCCTCCTGTTATAAATGGTAAAATTACAAAAAAAATATACATTCCTATAAACTGAATAGCAGGAATGGGTACAGACATGAAGAAACCAACAAGGCCCAAAAGAAAACGAGCCATGAAACTATACAAATATGACAAAAGGCAAGAGCTTCATCATTGTTTTCAGCTATATCCAACCTATAAATCAAGAATGAGTAACCAGCAGCTGTTTCTGGACTCACAATGCTGGGGGATGCTGGGAGTTGCAGGTGAGCAATTTCAGGAGAGCCATATAATTTCCACCTCTGTTTTAAGTGTATGGAAATCTTCAGATACTCCTAGATATAATCCTCTTTAAAATATCTTAAGAGTGAAATGAAAGTGAATATTCTCTCACTGTGTGTTACTTGCAAAATCCAGTAAGTTAGCTTTTTCCAACTTTAAATTCTCACCTGTTGTTAAACTATAACCCTGATATTTTGACATCCGGGCATACTGGCAGTTGGAAATTAATATGTATTGTAGTCCAACAACTCCTGGGGACTCAAACTTGGGAAAAGCTGTCCTTGGGCTTGATGCAAGAACCACCTGGCCTCTTGGTATGACCTAGCCATAGGCCATTATCTCTGACTGCCACACCCACCTCTGTTGAAATTATCTCTTGTATCCTCAGAGAAACTGAAACCGACAGGTGTGGTTTACAAGTTTGTGGGAAAGCACTAAATTTGATGTCAATGAAGTTAGAATCCAGCTTAATAGAGGCAGAATATCTTGTGAAAATCAATCAGCAGAAAATTGCTTTAGCCTCAGTATATGAAAACTACATTTGGTTCCACAAAAATTGATGTTTCAGATATATTGGACACAGCTAAGCCTTTTCACAAAAAAACTGGCCACTCCACCTAAATGCTGGCAAAGTAATACAAATAATGCTTGCTTGTGGCATATGATCTGGGCATGCTGAGAAGTCGTTCTTTTTTTGACTGCACGCATTGCAATGTACTATTTATTAGAAGAATCTTTTCTATTTGTAGATATATTTAAACTTCATTACTGCAGCTAAAAATTTAATTGATAGGAAATGTGTCTTGATCTGGTGTGGTCTTACACTAGCATAAAGACTCTTACACCAAAGCTGGAAAGACTACTAACAGTAATAATTTTAACAATTACATTATACTTACTATAATTATAATTATTATTATTATTTTATTAATTTATAACCTGCCTTTTCCCAAATACAGTACTGGGACTTAAACTGACCAAATATCAAACACAATACAGATTAAAAGCATAAAATACATCAACAAATATAATTATTTTAAAATGCAATTTAAAGCATACAGAATTACTTAAAATTTTATTAAAATGACAGAATATAAAATCAACAAAACAGCACACAATTAAAGGCCCACTAAGGTCAATTCCCAAAAATCTGTCAAAATATGAAAGCTTGACTTGCTGACAGAAGGAAAGCATGGAAGGAGCCATCCTAGCCTCCTTAAGAATGACATTTCTGGGGCTAGGAGTATCCACCAAGAAGGTCCTCTCTCATGTTCCCACCAAATATGGAAGGTAGTGGGAAGAAAAAGGCCTCCCATGAAAATTTTATAGCTCAGCAGGCTCATACAGGGAGATATGGCCCTTCACATTCAGTGGTTTAGAAATCCTAACACTTCAGCCGTACACTAATGTGTATTCCACAGATGTCATGTAAAAAAATTGATAATATGGTCAGTGCATATTAATGTATATGTCTAACCCATGTTCATAATCTTTGTATTTCTTCCCTCCCTCTCTCCCAACTTCTTTTGTGTTTCCCCTTTCTTTCATTTAAAAGTTAAAATACAAAAGTGTGTTGTGTAAACACACAACAAGACCTGGCCTACATGAGAAATCAAGCCTCAAGATCCTTTGATGACACAAAACAGAACTGGCTTCAGAACAGAACTGGCCCCAGGCAAACAACAGGCAGCTTAAAACATCTGGATTGGCCCAGTCTGATATGACTACAGGCATGGAGCTTGGCTTTCTGCCTTAGCTTAGACAGCTCTAGCACAGGATTCTGCTCAGCCTCCATATCCAGCAACCAAATACAGGCACTCTGCACAACACGTTTGGACTCAGGAAGAGATTTCCATGACTCTGACTTGGCCTTGACATCAATTTATCCATGGTCAGCTCCAGATTTGAAAGGGCCATGGGCAAAGCACCACTCCTCCATCAGTGAACCCTAGCTGGGATATCTGGAGGCTAGCCTACACTGTTATGCCTTAAATCTCCAGAGCAATGCTATGCAAAGTGCACCAAGTAACACTTAAATCAGACTTAAAGGGGGCATGCTGGGCTGTAACAGTAGATCCTGCAAGAGCGCTGGTTCACTGGAAGGCGTCTAAGAACACTAGGTGTTGGTACTAACACTGAATTTGGCAAGAAATACCTATCTAGTCCAGCCTTCCTTTCCCAACCTGATGGGACTATAGTTCCCATCAACATGGCCCAATGGCCATTGACAAATGACAGTTGTAGTTTAACTCATATGGAAGGTCTCAGGTGAGGAAATACCAATCTAGTCTAACTTTCTCCTTTTTTTTTTTTCTACAATGGAAATAGCTGTGTCCAGCATAAGGCTTTATTAACTCCTATAAGCTATATTATCTCTAAACCTGGAAGTTCCACCTGGGCATCATAGCAAAGCCCCATTAGAATAGAATTTTATATTCTGTTTTTAAAACCGGTGGTCATCAGAACCTCAGATGGAAAATTCCATATGTTAATTGTATATTGCCTGATTAAAAATGCAATGAACTGTGAACTCCCTTCTTGTTACTATATGACAAGAAGCCCTGCCTTCAAAGAGTGGCACAGGACTTAGCAAGCCAGACTAGTACTGTAACAGCCTAAAGGGATGCTTTCATTGTCTCTCAACATTTTTGCATATTTTTGCCTCTTTATTTATCATTAAATATATCTCCATGGAAACACAACAATAGAAGCAAACAGTCACAAAGAGAGGAAGGAAAGAAGCTGGAAAGCAGCTGGCTCATGGGCTCTATCTTTTGCTACACTACACATCTGGAATTGCAGCTGCTTCTCTTCCAAGCAATTTTGAGCAGAAGCTTGAAATGCCATAAAGACAAATGTTCCTGGTCACCAGATGCAGGAAATTCTGTGGCTGGGGATGTGATGAAACAGGATACCGCACTTTTATTCTTATAAAAATACATCATGGACAACAGTGAGAGACCATGGCTCAGAGGTAAACTTACTTGTTTGCAGAAAGGGTGACAGTTTGGTTTCTATTGCGTGATGCACAGCCAGAAAAACAGAAGGTGATGAAAAGTGTCATAAAGTTCATAAAAGGGACAGGCCAAAGCAAAGAAGCTCCTCTAATATCAACCTGCTTTACAATCATTTCCTAAGAGATTAACATTTACAAAAATATTTACAAAAACAGAGGTCCATCTGTAACTTGGGAATACTCTCCCTTTGGAAGTATGTCTTGAGGCAACATTGCATTATTTTTGGGACTAGAACCAAGACTTTCTTTGAGCACTTTGATTTTTAAATGTAAGGATGGTTGCAATAACCTGACCCTGCATTGTTTCCCAGATCAACAGATATAGGGAAGGGACACTTGTCTTCCCTCCTCAGGCAAGGGAGCTTGGGTCACCACTGCCCAGAATCCCAAAGAATGGCCCTTTGTACAATTTAGGGGTACATGAATAAAGTGGGATGCAGAAACAACACCTTCCATATCACAGTCACACTCCAAGCTCATTTTAACTTAGAAGAGTTGTACGGGGCCAACATAAGCTAATGTCATTTTTTTCGATTATGACTGCAGCTTGGTGACTTTGGTCAGAATTTTAGAGGTTATATTTAGATTGCAACATCTCCTGGCAAAACTCAGTTCAGTATATTCCATAATTACATGCATGCCACAGGGCTTTCATCACAACTTGCCCAGCTGCCCTTCATGCATAAGAAAACCCACAAATATGAAAGAAAGGCTTTTAAATTACCCAGCACCTGAAGTGTTTAATTTCATCTCGGGGTGAGTGACATTGGGATGTCTCCACTAGATGAGAAAATTATCTGTTACTTAATTACAGATGCTATCCCTTTGAAAATTAAATGTGCACTTATTTTGCATTATGATCACTAACCAACTAAAAACAGAATCTTTTTTACTCAGCAAATTCTCTTCCTATTTTCCCTTGTAACTTTGGACCACTTCACATAATATCACATATGCAAATAGACTAATGGAGTTTTTGCATTACACATGATAACCTGTCATGGTTGGTGATTCCAGCTGTAGGCAAATAGCTATACGTGCAATGCAAGAGGAATACATGACTGGCTGCATTTGCCTGGTACCTGAATACTGCAAGTGCATTCAACTGTTTTGACTTATGCACAACGTTCTAACGTTTACAGCAAGTTAAGAGAATGGCTTAGAAATTAGTTACTAGATAGTAACACACTAGATAATCTGCTGTTACTAATTACTTGTAAATAATTAAAAGGGTATGTAGTATTTTATAAATTTAATTTATTGAGAGATAGCATAACTCATTTTACAATGTAACTTCTATGTCTAGCTCTCTGTGCCCCTCCTCCATGTTGTTATCAAATAATAATAATAATAATAATAATAATAATATAATATTCATTTATATCCCGCCGCTCCCTTTCGAGGACAACAAGCCAATATAACAATTACTAAAACAGCAATAAAATATTCCCTAATCTCCTAACCCTCCCTCCTTCTCTTAAAATTGCAAATAAAATGTTGAAGCTACATCCTTCAGTTACAACAAATCACATACAGTTCCACAAAGTTAGAACAAAGATTTGGAAACAAAAATTGATATCAATGGGATATTAAAAGCATGTAGCCCCAAGGGTGCCCTTGTGTGGGGAAATTGCCTTGTCATATAAGGAAATCCAGTAAGCTCAGCATGGGGGAGCTCAAGGATAGTTTGATTAAGATTGGAATCTTCACTGACAAGAGTGATGGTGAGCAATTGACCTGGTGCTTATACATGAACAGAAATCCAAGTACACTTCCCTCTGGGAGCAATACTCTTTTGTCCAAGGACATTTGCACTACTTGTTCAGCCATTTTCAACTTCCTTGTTCATTTTTCCCTCCTGGAAATCCTTTCACAACCCAAAACATGCCCCAGGATATGTTTCACTCTATAAATATGCCTGCCAAAGCACCCCGAATTTGCTCTCATTTGAGATTCAGAAAAACACTGTCCATAGCTCACCTGAATCCTCAGCATAAGCTGGCCACACTACAGTCCCAAGGCAGCTGCTGAGCCGTTTTCCATTTCACTACATTCCCCAGTTGGAGCTACACATCTGGAATCAGTACAGTATTACCCGCTGTGATCCCTAAAGTCACTATCTGCTAATACCTTTTGTATTGTTAGTTCTTGTGAGTGTGTGTGAGCATGTTTTTGGTGAGTGGCGATTCCCTTTTGCAAATAAAACTACATTTTGACCTTGCATTCTGGAGTTCTGTTTCTTGGAACTAGTATATATAGGCTAGATCCCTGCTTTTAGATACCAAAGACCTCTCAGCAGCATTAACTGAGCTAATAAAATTTCCCAATTAAATATTGACTGCGAATGCCTCCTTGGGACCCTGGTATTTTATTGAGGGATAGCATAACTTGTTTTGCAATGTACCTGTAACTTCTGGTTACTTTTATCATAACTGGGCAATAGTCTCACTAAACAATGAAGAAATATCACCTGATCTATGTATTGATTTGCTCAGTGCCTCATGCTCTGTTAGAGGTGCTGAATCAATGACGAGGTGGATGTCATTTACTAGAAAAGTAAAGAAAAACCATAGTGTTGTGTTTTTTTTTATCCCCAACAAGAAAGGGCATCTCAACTCCATTAATTTCATCAAGGAACCCTATTTAAAAAAATAACATTTGCAGAAATATTTTGGTCATGCACAAAAACAATGAGACCAGGGGATTGGGAGGTGTTGTTTTTAATTGTTTTTATTTATTTTGGTGCAAAAAGCATTGTGTCTTTCCCACAAAAAACCGCATTTTGCACAAAAGTGGCATGCTACACAAAAATAAACTGTTTGTAGAAAGTCATTTTTTAAAAAAAACAACAGAAGATGTAAATATGACTAATTACTTTGAGGGCTTGGTAACTGACTTCTTATTTACAGTAATTTTCCAGGCTCTGGAAAAGATCTTGCTGTTCATTTGTTCATAGAGTTGCCAGGTTTTCAAAATAGCAATATTGTACATTCATAAATTATATGATGCAAACATATGTCTCTTTATTAAGGACCAGCATCCAAAAATATGGTCTTCTTGGTATCTAGTTAAGTTTATATAAAAGGAAAAGCTTTCCAGTTCTCAGGCACAGGGGAAATCCCTTATAATAAGGGACACCTGGCAGTCTAATAAGGAGGCAAGCTGTCTGGACCTCAAACAAGGGACATCCCTTATAGTAAGGGACACCTGGCAATCCTGCTTATTCACACTACCCCTCCATGAGTGGACAAGTGGAAAGGAAGAGGATGTGAGTTAGCCAGAAGCTTCCTCTTGATCTGTCCCTAATTAAAATCTCCACAAAGGAAAGGAATGAAAAAATCATCTAGTTACAGCTGGTAGCCCTATGCATACAACAGAACTGGGGATGGGGGGAGGGATATACCTCTACCTATGACCATCATGTGCTCATGAAAACCTCAGAAGAAATCTTATCCATGAAACTCTCTTTGGACCTTCACAGAGCATGCATGCACAATTGTCCTCCTCTTCATGTGTTCATATATGACAGATGATTAGAGCATTTCTTTCAATAGAACTTCACTCTGCTCTGTACTCCCTTTTGGCACCATTTCCAAAAGTGTACCTGCCTTATGAGAATGTGGGTGCATCTATACTGTAGGAATAATGCAATTTGACACCACTTTAAATGCTGTAGCTCCATCCTGGGATTTGTAGTTTTACAAGGTCTTTAGCCTTCTCTGTCAAAGAGTACTGATGCTTCATATACATACAAATCCCGTGATTCTGCAGGATGCAGCCGTGGCAGATAAAGTGGTGTCAAACTGCATTATTTCTACACTGTAACACACCCTGTTTTCCACAATACAAAACAAAAGCAACATGGCAAACAAAGATAACATTCTCCACAAGGGAAAAGTGAAAATGAGTAAATGGAAGATACTGTGCTTAGCTATGTTTGATATGATTTGCAGTATTTGAAGGCACAACCACTTTTTTATCCGAACTCACACTCAGCTTGCACACAGGTTATAAAAGGTCCAACTATAAACAACTGCAGGTTTGAAGGTGAAAACTGCAGAGATACAAGAGACATTTTACCAAAAAGATACATTTCAAAAACACATTTTTGGTTTATCATACTCACAAATTTTAAGAAAACATCTCCCAGTTCATGCTGAGACTGAGGTTCTGGTTGTAAACAATATTCGAGAGCAGTCAGGAAGTCCTTGTGAACATCAAGTATGTCTTCTATGTTGGAAAATAAAATCTGTAACATAATAAAAAGTCTCAGATAATAACTGCTAATGAAAAACCATGCCAATCTTTAAAATACTATTTTTGATCTATCCAGTTAACCATGTAAAGCAATCTTTACGGAAGTTTTGTTTATTTGTCTATTATAATTTTAAAATTTCCTAATAATACACAGATACTTAGTTGAGTTACCACACTAAAACACAGTTAAAGTTGGTATTTAACTATCGTTCAGCACCATATCTGTACTGGGAAATTATGTTTTGTGTTTGAGAAGCAAGCCGAGATAAGAAACTAGCATTTAAAAACTACCATTAGTTCTAACAATGGTTCTGTGTAATGTCTATATAGACAAACTACATTCTTTGCTTAGCTTTAAACTACAGTATACACATGGATGCTCAAATCATCACTGGGATTCTAAATTCTGCTGATTGCAAAGCATGGTTTGGTGATGCAGTTAAAAAGAAATCAAAGACATATTATAAATGGGACCAATATTAGCCTCACGAACTCTCATTTAATAGCCACTTAGCATCTTTAAAATTAAAGCTGGTATACATAGAGGGGAAAGAAAAACCAACAAAACATTAAAAAACAGAGTTGGGGGGGGGGAAGTAAAATCAACGGAAACGTTCTCACACTGTTTGCATTGGTTGCCAGTGAAACACCCACAATGCATGGCACACAGTAATTAATTTGTTTCTGGTTTATTTCCAAGCACTATTCCAAGTGCTGTTCTTGACCTTAAAGTCCTAAATGGTCTAGAACCATTGTACCTCTTGATCCCATATGAGCTTACTCAGTAGCTTAGATCACTATTGAAAGCCCATCTCCAAGGGCCAGTCCACACAATGAAAATCCTTCACAATTTGCATGTGTTTGGGCTTTTTGTGGTAGGTAGGTGGGGAATTCTTCAAACTCTGCAGAAAATGGATTCATGAGTTTTACCAGAGTATCCACGAAGGTGCACATTATCAGATGTGTGAATGCCTTATTAGCATGCCTTCACATGGCAGCACATTTTGGTAAAGGGTAGGCAGATAGGTATTACTTCTAACGGATTTCTTTGGTTTTAGGTGTATATAGGGTTTGGAATTTTACAGCATTTTTAATTAATTGTTTTCATACTGAAACTGAAATTGGTATTTCCACTTTCTTTACAAAAGGTGACGAACATTTAAAAAATTAAAGGTCCCAACCTATAGAGGAAATATGCATATGGCCCTTTGGTTCCCTGGAATTGGCAAAGGAGGGTGGAGTTCTCCCAGTGGTATCTCCCCTCTACCCAGTTATTCACTCTTTCTGCCCTTATTCAACCTTCTGATACACTGGTTCTCTGTGTAGCAACTTTCAAGAAGAAATAACGTTCACTTTTTTCCAACATATACACACACCAAGTTAAGACTAAGAGGACAGGGAGCAATGACCATCCCCCTGGCCCCACTGGTCCATGGCTTAGAATGCATTTTGGGGAGCCTTCCTGGTGACCATTGTTTCCTCTCCTCTTGCCCACTGCATTTGTGGAGGGGGAAAAAGAGAGAGAGAGAGAGTACTTCATGCCACAAAATAAGTGAAGGGCCTGTTTCAGGAAATTTTGCAGCATACAGTAACCAAAGGGATCCAAACAGTAGTTGACTAGAGAAAAGTACAATGCTAACCTTTCGGGAGGGGAGTGGGGGGGATAGTTCATGGGTTGTTTATCTAAACACCAATTAAGGCTTTATATGATTTATTGTTCTTAGAGAAAAAACAAACACTACATTTTTTTTATCAAAAACTTTAAAGCCACAGTGTTGGCTTACAACATGAGCCATGCAGCACTCCAAAGTTTCTTTGCTGGCCAGGGACCATGTGTGATAATGACACTAGTGGGAACAGGTGACAACAGAAGCAGAAGTGGATATGTCCCCCACTTTTATTTGAGAGGGACATAAATATGGCTGAACTTATGCTTTCTTGCTTTCTGCTTCTGTACATGGCTTTGCAAAAGAATCAGTGGTTACAGTAGACTCATAGAATGAGCTACAGAGTAAAGTGTAAATGGGCTATTCGCCCCCACTCTTTTTTTACTGTGTGTGACCGTAGTACACACTCACCCCCTCACCCCTCCTTTCTCTAGAGAGCTCTGAATACAATGCTCTGGCTCTGCAGTGGCCTTGAAGAGAACAGGATCAGCCTAGCTAAGTATCTCTTTGCATTCCAGACTCCAAGCAAATGTAATGCCAATAAGAAAGTGTGTGAACACTGCATGGACAGTGAATGCAACCAATCACTTGATGTTTAGACAATAGCCAATTAACTGCCTGTTGTATAATCATGCGTGTACTAAATAGCCAATTAAGCTAATGCTATGTAAACAATGAACTGTGTTTTGCTATAAAAACTTTTGGAAATGGCTATTGGGTGCGGCAGCAATTTTATCACCATCTGCTGGTGTGCTGTCGTCTTGGCCAAATAAAGTGCGTTTTGCTAATGGACATTTCGGGTTTTCCACGTCGTCACTTAAGGACACTCCTTTCAAATGAACATGTTGGGAATGTTTCCCTAACATATTGACAGCCCAAAATGACACCAGTGGAAGTAGGTAACAAGCAGAAGTAATAATGTGCCAAAAAATAATAATGTTCAGTGACCAGTTACATGTGGGCACAAACAATTCACAGATATTCCTTCCCGCCCACCATTTTAAATAACAATGGCATTGCATGTGGCCGACAAAATATGCATGGATGTGAATGGTAGGAATGCACTCAGGAGAAGTAAATTCAATGGAACATCAATTTGAACGTGCAAAAATTCACACCAATTTGCATAATACACTTAGATGTAGACCAGGCCTAAGTTTCATGGGCACAGCCTGTATCTTTATCAGCTGGTGTTATTTATTATGATAAGTTAAGTTTTTATGAGATCATGAAGCTGCCTTAACTCTTTTAAATAAAATACCTAATAAATTAGCAATGGTGTAGGATCCTAGCTACTAGCTGTGGAAATATTTTCTTATCTGCTCTTTTACATTTACTGTGCAGACAGGGCAGTACATTTACATTATATTTGGTAGGCAGGCTTATCATCCACGTTCACAGTCATTGGCCTTTATGGTGAATTGTAATCCAACACATCTGGAAGACATCAGGTTTGGAAAAGCTGGCCACAAAGATCCAGTGTATCACCCATGCTTTTTAACTTCTATGTGAAACTGCTGGAGGAAATTAAGCCAGAGGTTGTGCTGAAATGTCATAACTTTTGAGGATAATGCACAAGTGATCAATGAAAGAAGTAATCTTTTCTCAAAGGGACTGCTGATAAGCCCCCATGCACGCTTGGTAGTTTGTTGTCCTCAAGGATAATGCTGCCATGGAGTATGTCTTCTGGGCCATAGTGTCAATCTTGCATCCCTCTTTATCTGCTGGTAGGGAGTGGGTTTTCTTTGCTGATCTTGATTGTGCTGCCTCCATGATAACAGAGAGAGGGGCCTCCCTGAAGATCCCAAATCTCAGGCAGATTCATAGGGTCCTTTGGACACCGTGGACCCAGTCTGATCCTGATTTGCCAGATGACTGCAAACTGCAACTTGCCAATTTCAAACAGGCAATCACAATTAAAAAGCTTCACCAATCACAGTATGGTGTTTGTTTTGAGTGACAGTCTTTTCTAGTGCTCCTGCTTACAACAGCTGCAATCCCTTCCTCAGAATATGTTGGGCCACAGAACAGAGGTCACCTATGTTAATGGGTTCTGACATGCATTAATTATCTGTTTGGTATGCATTGCCCTCTGTCTTATCATTAGCTGCTTGGTTCTTGATGAAGGTACTCAACAATCAGCCAGCTGTCAAAGCGAGGGATGGCTTTGTATTTCCCAAAGTGGTTTTAATGAGGAGTTAAAATTGCCTCTGTTGTTGTGCTCAAAGCAAATTCATCCCCATTTAGGTCATTTATGTTGTAACCACTACACACAAGGTTGCAAAGACTTACACCGAGTGATTTTCAAAGCCAGGAGGTAAATACACATGAATGGCTTTCTGTAGCTGAAAAGGTAAGTTCTGCCTAGTAAGAAGTCACAAGTTTGGATTTCTGGGAGTAGAGCAGGGATAACTATTTGAATATTGAGATGTTCTTGCACCAACCACCCTAAGGTAAGCAAGTGAGTGACCTCCAAATGTTTTAAGCTACAATTCCCATAACTCCTGACCACTAGCTATATTGATTGAGGATTGTGAAAGCTATAGTTCAAAACATGAAGGACATCAGGCAACAACCCAACAGCATCATCTAATTAACACATAAGGAAAGACAGGACAGACAGGACCAAGGGTCCATCTAATCTCAGATCCAGTGTATAATGCTTCAGCAGTCTCAAAGAAGGGCATGAGGGTAATGACACTGTACTGTAATTAATGCCCTCATTGTTACTTGGAGATGCACTGTCTCTGAATGTGAAAATTCCATTAATCCATCATTGCTAATACCTCTTAACAGACATGTCCCCCCATGAATCCCGTGAGAGTTAGTGGGGCTGTATGACAGGTGTAGGACCAAGATGATACAGGTTCAAATGACTGCAGCTTCAAGAAATTCACTTGGACCAACCACAAAATATCTTTTAGCTTAAGAGTAATTTGCCAAATGACTACACTTGCAAGAAAGGTATTGTTCTCTCTCTCTTTAAAGAATTTACTTTTTTCTATAAAATATATAATCTATGCAATTCAGCCATATATAAAACAGAATCTTCCATCTTCAAGAGCTTCATGCAAGAGAGGAACCTATCGCTGGGGTGTAGCTGTTTTCACATGGTAGACCTATTGAAACAGGAGAAACTACTTGTCAAATCTTTTGCTACTTAAGGCATAGAACATGGAAGTAGGGAGAAAGCCTTCACAACAAGGGCTTCTGAAATCTTCCAAGTCTTTCAGCCACTGGATAAAGCAGAAATATTATTCTACATGCACAGCGAAGCACAAAGAAGCTTCAGGCATAAACACAATCAGAAAACAAAGAACAGAAAATGAATCTAGATGTATTTGATTGTGCAACAGATATATTCAGCACTTTTGGGGGCAATAGGTTAATTGGAATAAAAACAATAGCAATATAATTAATCAGCATTTTTGTTAGTTTGCTACATCCATACAAAAGTACAAGCTTCACCAGCTGAAACTTTGCTCACGGCAGAGCTGTTGAAGACATCTGAATGAGTCCTTTGCTGGAAAAAGTTGACAATCCTATGCAATTCTAGAGAAAGACTCACAAAATGGCATGCACAATTCATCTGTACAGCAGATGAAAGAAGGAAGCAGGCTTGTATCACAGGTTGCCAAGTTGTTAATAGCAGCACTTAGAGCCACATCCCAGAAATATCCCCCACTAAATTAGGTGCTGGACCAAACATGCACCTCCCCATTCATTTTCCTCATGGTCTTTACATCCATTCCTCTCCCACATCTACAATAATGAGCAAAAATGAGTGTGTGTCTCAGAAGAACTGTTGGGGGGACAGATCAGGGTCTAAAATGGTGGGGTTCTGCCAGTACATCAGTCCAGGGCCTAGAGAATAAAGGATAAATCTGTGAATTTCTTACAGCCTCCCCCTTCAAAAAATAAAACATATCACAGGCGACTCCCATTGCATTGTACACTCTCGTATTCATTCTTTCACTGGTTAGAGACATTGTGTTAGGGATCAAGAGGTAAAGGTTTTCATCATGCATTTCCATTAGAGATAGAAATAATATTTGAAAATACCTGGAAATGGTTAAAAAAAACACACCAAGTGTTAAGAAACTCTAGTGAGAAGAATTCTGGACTGAGAATAATCTTCACAATTTGATATTTATTCTGAGCAAAATTTGCGCAGTTTTTTTTGCACAGAAAGCAACATTTCCTGCACAAACATTTCCTGCACAAAAAATAATGTTACCTGCACAGAAAATGCCATTTTCTGTGCAAAGAAACAAATGTGAATTTTGCACAGAATAAGTTCTACATTGCAAACAAGCTTCAAAAACTGCCTGGTTTTCAAAGAATTTCTCACAGTGGGAAGAAAATTACTAAAATTATTTGTTGGTTCCTTGAAGGATAAAATTAGTGAAGATTTACATCTCTAATCACCATGCTGGGAAAATATTCACTCTCGAGATCTACCTGTGAGGCCTTTCTAAAAACTGCAAAAATTCTGTGTATAGAAAATAATGCAGCAATCCCAGCTATGTGATCACTAACAGACAACTGATGGAATGAATGTAAACCTGGACAACAGGGATTGGCATCAATCAATAATACACAAAGCAATTGATGTTCTGAGAGCATTACCTTGACATTTTCCTCTGTTATATATTTTTCGGCTTTGTCCACAGCATTTTGTCTAATTCGGTGCAGAAACGCCTATAGGAGAACAAAGAAAGTGGGAAAAGGATTATTGTTGAAGTGAGACTGCTTTCATTTCACTGCTTTTATCTTCAAGCTTTCCATTAGCATCCAGGCCCTGAGATAAAAATTGGAGGTTTCTATGCCAAAGGATTGATCTCTTTCCATACTCAAAACTATCAATTCATGCATCGCTTCACTACTGGGACACCTTGTGCTTCTGCCTGACAGAATCTATCCCTCTCCCCCATCCTGTAAACATACTCTTTCAAATCATTTGGTTTTTGAAAACCTGTATAGATTTTTTCTGACTTTCTGCTTAGCCTAGTAATGGTGTCACCACAAGAGGGTCTTTACATTTGTCTTATGGGCAACACAGCTACCACTGTGTTTGTATTCCTTCAGAAGTGTTTCTGTCAGTTATTTTACCTAGATATCTGGTATCACCGGCACACCAAAGGAAGCCAGTGTTTGTTTATCCCTTCAGTCCCTTCCCCTTCTTCCTTTAAAACTGGACTGTTTTGATTTGATTAAGGAGGCAAGATGCCTGGGTCTCATCACATGAAAAGATCTGTGTCAAAGTAAGCAGAAAGAAAGGACTAAAAGTCTCAGCAAAGCCAAGTGGGAAACAATGGCCTGTTACAGACAGCCAAAATAAAGCTGCTTCAAGTCACAGTGGAGGTATGGTGTTTCAATGATGCATGCATCCTAAGAGTCCAGAAGCCACACCAAAGCCATGCTCCAGTCTGGTGCGTAGCTTTGGTGCGACTTCTGGAGTCTTAGGACACATGCATCATTGAAACACCATACCTCCACTGTGACTTGAAGCAGCTTTATTTTTG
>NC_056525.1:28364539-28508262 GCF_019175285.1 Sceloporus undulatus | reverse complement strand
AGCTGCTTCGAGTCAAAGTGGAGGTATGGTGTTTCAATGATGCATGCATCCTAAGAGTCCAGAAGCCACACCAAAGCCATGCTCCAGTCTGGTGCGTAGCTTTGGTGCGACTTCTGGAGTCTTAGGACACATGCATCATTGAAACACCATACCTCCACTGTGACTTGAAGCAGCTTTATTTTGGCTGTCTGTAACAGGCCCACAAGAACTTCTCTGAAGCAGTAACATGCTGAAGCAAAGCACCAGGCACCACTTTTAGAAGCTGAGGTTGCCCAGATGCTGGGGAGGTGACATGGTGACCTATAAACAGCTAATTCATTGTAGTTTCTCCCTCTTTGATATGTCAAATATTGTCTTTGTTTAACACAGTGATTCCCAAACTCTGGTCCTCCAGGATTTTTTAGATTTCAACTCTCAGAAGCCCAAGCCACCCTGGCCAACAATCAGGAATTCTGGGAGCTAAACTCCAAAACACCTGAGTGACCCAAGTTTGGGACTCTAGTTTAACAGCTACACACTTAAAGTATTTTTTACAAGAATACAGTATCTGGGTTAGGTCAAATCTAGCCCCCTGTTCCCAACTTTAACCAGCTGCTCCAGTCAATAACATAAGTTGGAGATAATGTCATTCTCCTTCATTTCCCCTCCTAATATGGGAAGAACCCATATTTGCTTGTTTCACAGCAAGGTGTGTTTCAAGAGTGTCATCACATGAAGGAAGCACCAGATAGGTAAATTAAGTGGCTGAAACACTTCTGAAGGAAAACAAATGTGGTAATACCTTTGGGAGTCAATTATGGGAACATGTTAATGATATCATCAGATGTCACTACTTCTCATTCCCACCTTTGAAAACCTGCACCTAATTAATTAAGAATAATTAATCCCAGAAGATTTTGTTGTAGATGCCAGTGTCTGATTCAGCCACATCCGCCAGCTCTTGTTGTATCTTTCTATTGAGTGTGTATGTAGCGGGGAGGTGTTCTCAACAGAAAAGCATAAGACATCCTATTTGTTTGGCTACAGATTAAAAGTACTGTAGTTGCTTATTGTTTCCCAGCAAACCAAGATTCCCAACAGATACCTTATCTCCCTCATGAAAACTTCCCTGAATAGCAATACTGTCCCTTCCAACTCTACTCCCCACCCTATAAGATAATAATGACAAGCAGCTGGAGCAACACAAATGCAATTCCCAGCATTTTTCACCTGTGTCTATGCTAGCTAGGTCTCATGAGAGTTTCCATGCAGTAACATTTGGAGGGACGCACTTTGCCCACCCAATATAAGTGACTGAATAGGCCAATGCTTACTCTCTCCTTGCCTTCCCCTGCTTTAAAGAACATCTACCATGGTATAGTGGCTTGAGCATTGGAATGCAACTTTGGCGATCAGAGATCAGTTTCTGGCTCAACCATGAAACTTGCTGGGTGACCTTGTGCAAATCACATGCTCTCAGCCTCAGGGAAGGCACTGCCAAACCTCCACTGAGGAAATCTTGCCAAGAAAACCCATGACAGATTTGCCTTTGGGTCACCGTAAATTGGAAATGACTTCAAGGCACATAAAAACAAAACAAAAAAATCTGTGTATTCTGGAAGATCACAGATTCTTGTCAGGCTATTTGGGGTAGAGTGGTGAAGAATCTGCTTTTCCTTTACTGAATGAGTCTTTCCCATCTATGGAGAAACTGCTAGCATATTTTTGTTCACTATTGGAGGGAGTGGTATAACTGTCTCTGAATATGGAGGTCCAAAGCTGATTCATGCAGTTAATCTAACCTCTATGGAGCTGGCTTTTTTTTTTTTAAGCATTTAAGTGAGTACAGTGGACCCTTCCCATCCATGGGATTTCACTTCCACCCCACCCCTAAGATGGGGAAAGAAACCCAAAGATGATTGCACCCCATATTATCCAATGGAATGTGGCATGCACATGTCTGCATGCCTCCGTGTATGCGGCACCATTGAATAATATGGGGCATAAGGATCCATGGGAGGTCGAATCTGCAGATCAGTAGCCCTCAGATGTGGCAGGTCCACTGTAGTTACATCTTGTGTCAGATACGTCCATGTGTTAATCATGCAGTATGCATAAAAATATGTTTTTCCCTCTGGGAAGTTGGGAAGAGAAATAACAAGTGAGGCTAGCTTTGGATAAACCCATCCAGGATAAAATCTATGGGAATAAATTAAAGTAGTCTAGGCATAAAAGATGGGGGGGGGATGAGGAGCAGAATTTTTCACACACCTTGATTAACTATTTTCTGTAACCGACTCATACACATCACCCCTTGAACCTGATCAACCCTGGAAGTATTCTGGACTGGCAAAGGAGAATCCACATAGGAAATGTTCTGGCTACTGCTGCTTTATGTAAAACAGCAGTGGCAAAAGCTATATTATTTATAGAGCGTAAGTCTAAATTCAAGACTTTGCACTGTGGCATACAAACAGACTTATGGAACTACAATAGCTCATTACTGTCACTGCTAATATGTTCCTCTGTACAGTAACTTTTCTATATTTTACACTACATAATTATATAGCTATGATTCCACTTCAAGCAGCATGGCAACATCCTATGGATTCTTGGGATCTGAAGTCTAGGGAAGAGTATTTAGAACTCTTAACACAAGCTCTAGAGCCTTACTAAATTACAAACCCCAGGATTTCATACAATGAAGCCCAGGGGTGTAATGGAGAGGGTACAACACTAGAACACTGCCCCAAAGAAGAATTCTGACCTGCCCAAATGAAAATGTCCTTCGTTCTCCAAATTTCTAGTAATTTCTAATACGTATTGTAGAGAGTGAGATACTGAAAATCATTGACATCTAGAACTCACATTTGCTCTTTGCCTCCCTTTTTTCTTTAGATACCTAAATTGGATTTTTAAAAGTTCAACTGAAGTTTTAAGTTACTGCAATGCTAGAGATTTGGGGGCTGAAAGAAAATTTCATGCAGGGGGGTAGAACTCTTATGAGGTCAATGGTCTCATCCCCATCACCAGCCCCATAGCTACACCCCCATGGCACTTAAACTCTAACCACAGTTCTGTAATTTTGTAGTGTGAAAGGAACCCTCATAAATTGCTACCCTTAAATTCTTTCTGATGAGGAGAGCTTCATTACCTCCCCCAAAGCTTTCATATCCCTATTTAAATTGGCCTAATGAAAACAGCAATTAATTTCACCTATTTTTTATCTTACTCTGTTGGAACAATATGGCAGCTAACCAGCTCCTGTTGTTAAAGAAACAAGGGAACAAAGGATAGTGCTACTCTCCCCTGTACACTTTTAAGCATGGGTCATACTAAACATCTGTTGATCCAGCATCCTTATTTGCACACAGCCAAACCAGATGTCTTTGGGAAGCCCACTGCCAGGGCAAGAGGACAACAACAACTTCCCACTAATGTCCTCCATCTGGTATTGAGAAACACCCTCCTCAGACACTGCCACTACAATATAACCATCTTGATTAGTAATTATTGGTTTTAAAAAAAATCTTGTATCTATCTGTGTTTTTAAAGGCCACTCATCTTGGTAGCCATCCTCTCATGTTCAGACCAAGAGCATCATGGTATCCTTCTGGAACACCTGAGAGAGCTGGGAATTGCTGGCTCTGCGTTGCAGTGGCTACGTTCCTACCTCTCGGGCAGATTCCAGATGGTGATGCTAGGGGACAGCTGCTCCTCTATGAGAGAGCTGACATCTGGCATCCCTCAGGGCGCCCTTCTGTCCTCCCTGCTGTTTAACATTTACATGAAGCTGCTGGGTGAGATCATCTGGAGACATGGGGCAGGGTGTTATCAGTACGCTGATGACATCCAAATTTATTTCTCTATGTATCGGACTGTTTCAGTGACCAAGGAGGGCATCTCCCCACTGAATGACTGCCTGAAGTCAGTAATGGATTGGATGAGGGAAAATAGACTTGAATTGAATCCAAATAAAATGGAGGTACTCGTGATAGGTAACCCCAATTCGGGTATGGAGATAAGTTCGCCAGTTCTAGATGGGATCACACTTCCCCTGAAAGACTATGTCCGCAGCTTAGGGGTGCTCCTGGATTCGTCGCTTCAACTGTCTTCTCAGATTGATGCGACAGCCAAGAGTGCCTGTTATCAGCTTCGGCTGATACGCCAGTTGCGCCCCTACCTGGAGCAGCGGGACCTAGAAACAGTTGTGCATGCTCTAGTAACCTCTCGTCTTGCTTTCTGCAATGCACTCTACATGGATCAACCTTTGTGCCACGTCCAGAAGCTCCCACTGATACAAAACATGGCAGCCAGACTGGTTGCCGGAAAATCCAAGTTCAACCATATTACACCTATTTTAAAATCACTACATTGGCTGCCTATTAGCTTCCGGGCACAGTACAAGGTGTTTGGTTATCACCTATAAAGCCCTACATAGTCTGGGTCCAGTCTACTTGAAGGAACGCCTCCTCACATACAATCCTTCCCATACACTCCAATCCTCCAGGAAAAACCTCTTACAATCTAGAAAGACCAGGCTGGCGGTGACCTCCCCGAGGTCCTTCTCTGTCACTGCTCCAAAAACTTGGAATGACCTGCCAGAAAAGATTTGCCAATTATCCTAACTCAATGATTTTAAAAAGGTGACAAAAACCTTTCTCTTCTGGCAGGCCTTCCCTGATTGATAATGTCCAGAACCAACTGAATCCCCCTCCTTTTCTTATTTTTCTTATTTGTGGTTTATTAATTTTGTCATATTGTTATGTATTTTTAACCATGTTTTATTGTTTAATTTTATACTTGGAAGGGAGGGTTGGGCCGGGGTCTTGTAGGGCTTGTTGTTTTATATTGTATAAACTCTGCTGTTACCTGCCTCGATCCTCAAAGTGGAAGAGGCGGGATATAAATAAATAAATAAATATTATCATCATCATCATCATCATTCTACTATTCTGTTACAGATGGATTCAGCACATCATTACATTCATTTTAATTAAAAGTAATGTTTCAAGTTCTGCCAAAGTGAGTAAGTCATTCTTTCTACTTCTCTATCTTAAATCTCCTGCTTAGCACTCTCTGTGCTATGAAATAAAAAATGAGCCTTGAGGTCATATGTCTGCTTCCCAACTCCCTCACTTTAAGGAGGAGGTAGTATTCAAAATAAGAAATTCTGGAGCTAGTTCAGCACACAGATTCTCTTATCCTGCATCACTGCACGTACTTGCAACCACAGAAGAAAGCCTCCCTCTCTTTTGGTTTAGCCTCTGTGAAGTGCATACAAGCAGAGTACTTTGAGATCATAAGCAGCACTCTCTTCAAGCAGTGACAAAAGGGAGAAGTGTAACTCAACAACCTGCAGGCTGTGTCAATTTTGTCTAGCACCATATATAATTCTGTAATGAGTATGCCACCTACTTCAAAATCACTTGTACATGGACTGAATTGAGGACCTAGTACTTTGATTACAGAGCATGAAGCAAGGAAGATAGGAGAGAAAAACCATAATAGTCCTTTTTATATGAAATACTTTAAATGTGTGAACGGTATGGGATGGCTTGACTGGGGAACCAGGGAGTAGATGTAGGCGACCTATTGTGTGTTGTAAATTTGCTCACTCTGGCTGTAGCAGATCAGTTGGGCTGAGATGAGATGGGAGGTGCTGACATCCTTGGAAAATGATGAAAAACCTTTCAGAAAGGCAGAGGAATCAAGAGTATGTCACTAGGTAGGGAAAGTGTGGAGGCAGTGAAATAACTAGCGCTGATGTCACTTGGCGCAGTAACTCATGGTGTCACACACACACCCGACATCCTCCCATACTACACCATACAGAATCCTTGGTCATGTTTTTTGTACTAATGTTGCTCATTATTAATTCCTGCATATTACTGAATGTAATAGAAATAGTTGTGACACAAACAACTAGCAAAAAAATTATACCTTTAAATTACAATATCATGCACACAGCATAAATGCATTTATATATACATAGTTCCATGTGACTGAAGTGAACATTTGTTAAAATGTGATTTTTAAAAAATGAATTTTTAAAAACCGGGCCACTCCTTTTCCTCCCACTGAGCCTCATCCCATTCACACAATCTCTTCAGCATTTTAAAGAGACACCGGCAAACTCCACAACCCATTTCTGCCTAAAGACAGAGGAACAGTGGTGTCACACTCACACCCCTCTTAGTCTGCACCTCCCACCCCCCCTAGTTACTCCACTGTGTGGAGGTGTGCAGTGGGATGAAAACAAATAAGAACAGACAAGATGACCTAATGAGAATTGGAGGGAGCAATGGAAAAAAAGAGCTATTCTGTCTTACAACAACAAATATTGGCAGGAGCAGAGAAGCAACCTTTATGCAATATCATCATCATCATCATCATCATCATCATCATCATCATGCCTTTTTCCCTATCTGGGGCTCAAAGTGGCTTGTAACACAAATGACAAATATTGCTAAACATTTATCTCATACAAAAGTTTAAAATGTAATCAATCAATAAAATTAAAATCACTTAAAATCATAGTCATTAAAAAGAAAGCAACACATAGCTAATGCAGCTCATTATTCAAGGTCATTTCTCCCTGAAAAGTCAGTCCTCAACAGCATGACAAAACAAAACAGACTTGTCTGCTATGAAAGAATAGCAAGGAGGGTGACAGTCTAGAACTGAGTTCCAGAGCCTTGGAACAACCACCAAGAAAGTCCTCTCCTGTGTTGCCACAAGATGTAGCTATGGCATTGATAGACTAGAGAGAGAGGCCTCCTCAGAAGATCTCAAAATACAGGCAGGCTTATATGGGAGAATATGGTCCCTCAGATAACCTAGACCTGAGCCATGATACAGAGCACTTTAAATTGTGTCCAGAAACAATCAGCATCAAGTGAAGGAGTTGTAAACAAAGGAGCTGGGTGCTCTCTATAGTCGCCCCCACTTAACAATTTATTTTTAATGTAAGCCAGATTTAAAATCTTTCTGAACTGAAAAGCAGGAGAGAGAAATAAATAACAACTGAATGTATAAAAAATTATCATAATACTCTCTGCACACCATTTGCACCAGTAGCCTAATTTCTCCTACTTTGCTCTAATTTATCATCAACCACCACTCCAACAGGGCATTCTGGTGCTATGACAGCTGTATCTGCGTTCTCCATCACATGGGAGGAACTAATGTTGATTTTACATTAGAGCCGATGTGAGACTGAGACAATGAGTAGGCAGACACCACTCTACCCCATCAGCTAAGTCTGAAAGCATACAAATGACTCAACAGACATTTCCTCTTCCTTCTGGGTATACAAGCTTTCCTTACAATATTTTCTTACAATTATTATTATTATTACAAGGTACGCAGGACCTATAACAGCCCATCCAGGGCTCATGTTCCTTTAAAATTCACTGCTTTTGGAATCAAGATCATATGGCGCAGTGGTTAAATGCCTGTACTGCAGCCATTCACTCAAAACCACAAGGTTGCGAGTTCAAGACCAGCAAAAGGGCCCAAGCTCGACTCAGGCTTGCATCCTTCCGAGGTCGCTAAAATGAGTACCCAGACTGTTGGGGGCAAATTAGCTTACTTGCTAATTAGCTTACTTGTTGTTCACCGCTATGATCTTTGGAATAGCGGTATATAAATAAAACAAATTATTAAAATTATTATTATGTTACCACTTATTCCATAGGACTGCCAAATGACATAGGAAAAGACTAACTCTCAAACATGATGTGCATCTTTGCATAAAGTGCACTTTTTTTAAGGCAGAAGAGACTTAACTATCTCATCTACCCTTTTAAGAAGAGACACTGCAGACTGGGTCAGCCAGAAAAATCAGCAGTAGCAGAACACATTATAAACCAACCTGGGCACAGAATGTTATTTGAAAACACTGAAATTCTGGACCATGCTAACAACTATCAAGTCAGAATGCACAGGGAAGCCATTGAAATCCAGAAACACCTAGACAATTTCAACAGGAAAGAAGAAACCCTGAAAGTAAACAAAGTTTGGCTACGAGTCCTGAAAAACATCAAAATCAAGACTCAACACATGCAAATGAAAACCACCCAGGATGAGGGGGGTTTCCCAGCAGACAATGGATCACCTTCAGTCCTTGCCATTCAACAACAGACCAACACACACACCTGATCTTTTATAAGAGATCTTAAATACTCCACTTCCGATCCGATTGTATGAATGTTAGTGTGAATGGTAGTTGATGATCTGTTATTTTAGTGAATTAATAGGAATGTCATTGTTTTATTGCTGTAATCCCACCTCGATCCACAGGGAGAGGTGGGAAATATAAATAAAAAATATTATTATTATAAATTATTATTATTAAGATGTAAATCACTCCTCCTAACCTAGGGTCACACAGTAAATATACATACCCCACTCACTTCCATGCTAGAATTCTCTGGTGATACCAGCCACAGATGCTGGTGAAACGTCGGGAATAATTTGATAAGTATGCCCCCAATTCTATTGTCCAAGTCATTGATAAAGATGTTAAATAGCACTGGGGACAGAGCCCTGTGGGACCCCACTAATCACTTCTCTCCAGGATGAAAAGAAGCCATTGTTGAGCACCTTTTGGGTTCAGCCAGTCAACCAATTACAAATCCATGTAACAGTTACCTTGTCTAGCCCACATTCTATAGGCTTGTTTGCAAGAATGTCATGGGAAACCTTGTCAAAGGCCTTGCTGAAATCAAGATATACTATTTCCACAGCATTCCCTTCATCTACCAAGCTGGTAATTTTATCAAAGAAAGAGATTAGATTTGTCTGGCATGACTTGTTTCTCTGAAAACTGTATTGACTTTTTGTAATTATGGCATTGCCATCTAGATGTTCACAGACTCTCTGTTTAATGATCTGCTCTAGAATCTTTCCTGGTATAGATGTCAGACTAACTGGACGATAATTGTTGGGATCCTCTTTTTTTTCTCTTTTTGAAGATGGGGACGACATTTGCCCTCCTCCAGTCTGCTGGGGCTTCTCCTGTTCTCCAGGAGTTTTCAAAGATTATTGCCAACGGTTCCGATGCTACATTTGCCAGTTCTTTTAATACCCTTGGATGTAGTTCATCTGGTCCTGGAGACTTAAAATTCATTTAGATTAACAAGGTATTCCTGTACTATCTCTTTGCTGATTCTGTGCTGAAATTTTTCTATTCTGTCCTCTGCTCCATTATGCTCAGGTTGAACACCCTTTTCCTTTTACTTATTCGTCAGATACATACTGCACGCACCTACACATTTTGAAGCTTAGGAAAATGTGAAGTCAGAGGCTTTCATGGCCAGTATCCATAGTTTTTTGTGAGTTTATAGGCTATGTGACCATGTTCTAGAAGAGTTTATTTCTCACATTTTGCCTGCATCTGTGGCTGGCATCTTCAGAGAAAGATGTCAGGCACAGATGCTGGCAAAACATCAGGAATAAACTCTTCTAGAAGATGGCCACATAACCAAAAAAAACTCACAAAAAATTAAAGCTTAGGAAAGTTATCTTTTTGGAAATCAATTTCCACAGCTGGGTGGGAGGTGAGGTTCTGAGAATTGTAGTCCAGAAAAGTCATTTCCCAAGCTTTGTACAGTAGGAAGAGTGGATTTAAAAGCTGGGGTAAATTCGAAACACTTGAGAAAAACTATCCATATCTCTGTGTGTTACAAAAGAGTTACAATTAGCCTGCTTAAAGTAGCCTGAAAGGTTTATTGTAATCCTCCAGGTCAAAGTTTCCTGTTTGCTTGAAGTAGCTCAGCCATAACTTTAAAACTGCAAAACACAGCGACATTTAAGAATAGCTACATACATTTTCAAGTAATGGAATTTACACACAGACAACACACCATGTTGATATTTTATTAATATTATTTATTATTATTTATTAATATTTATTAATATTTATTAATATTTATTAATATTAATATTTATTAATATTTATTAATTAATTATTTATAAAATATTTATTAATATTATTAATATTATTAATATTTATAAATATTAATATTTATTAATATTATATTAATATTATTTATTAATATTATTTATTAATAAATTTACTTATTTATTCATATTAAATTCACTTTTTCTGCAACCTCTTTCCTCATCATATACAAATGCACCAAAAAAAAAAAAAACCACACACAACTGTGTTTGTTAGTTATCCACAAGCTTGGCGGCATCACTTTGAAACTTTTCTGGCTCAGTGTCAATTCTCAGGAACTACAAAGGCAATCCCTCCCCCTCTCCCATTCTAGTTCTTCACTCCTCATATGAAAGCGGGGAATGCCATGCCAAGAAGCTCTTTTGAGCAAGTGGTATCAGAGCCAATGGAATCTGTCAACACATAATCCGATGGCACAGTTCCACCGCAAACCACCAATGGCATTTCACCCTTCACAGACAAAATCTAAAGATGCCACCAAGCTCCAACTACTGGGGTTGGTTTTGTTAATGCAAATCTTACAAATGAAGAAGACTGGCAGACACAGATGTCTCCTGCTGTTTTGAAGTGTCACTCTTATTCAGCACTTGCCTACTACTGTCATGGGCTATCTTTCCCTTCCATAACATTAGTTACACCTCAATGTAGGCTCCACATGGCAATGAAAATATAAGACTCTTGTAGTGTTGACCGTCACACTGGGGAACCTCAATAGATTAAAATAGTTGTTGCCTCTTCTGTCCAGTGGTTAGCCTTTTCAGCATCTGACAGACAATGCTCTGTAGATACCCTATCCCTTAGTAGGGCTAGATAGACATCTACAACTTTAGCAATAGGAATAGCAAGTACATTTCTATACTGCTTATCAGTGCACTTAAGCACTCCCTAAGCGGTTTACAAAGAAGCTTACCGCACAGGTCCTCCGGGTCCGTTCTGAGAATGGAACGGAAGGAGCAGGAACGAGTGTGGAACGAGTGGGGGACGGATTTTACCGCACACACCAGTCCCTCATTCGTTCCGTTCCCCCTCTATTCTGTTCTCAATCCGTTCCAAGGGGGGCAATTTTTGAGAACTGTTCAGAACAGTTCTCAAAAAGCGTTCCCTCTGGAACGGAATGGGAACAGAAGAGAGGGGGAACGGAACGAGTGAGGGACTGGCGTGTGCAGTAAAATCCATCCCCCACTCGTTCCATTTCCTGCCGGGCCATTCTAAGAACGGTCCTGAAGACCTGTGCGGTAAGCTTCAAAGTGTAAGTTAATTGCCCCCAACAATCTGGGTACTAATTTTAGCGACCTTGGAAGGATGCAAGCCTTAGTCGAGCTTGAGCCCTTTTGCTAGTACTGAACTCACAACCTTATGTATCTTTTCTCCTTCCTACTTTCCCTTTTAGGAAGAAGAAAAGGCTTACAAATGAGGACTCTATGAATTTGTGAATTAACACAGAAGGCCCATTTCATACCGGAATTTATCTGTGTGGTAGACAAGAAAAGCTCACGCCACTCCTCTTTCACCAAGGGCTCAACCAAATCACTGTGTTGTTGTTGTTGTTATTTATACCCTGCTCTACAGCCAAGGCTATCAGAGCGGCTTACAATTTGTTAATTAGACATTTCCCTGCCCTCAGGCTTACAATCCAAAAAAGACAAGGCACAAAAGGAGAAGGGAATGACAGTAGAGAAGGGAAGATGGCTTGCCTTTCTCTCTCTCAAGATAGTGGAGGGAGGGAGGGCTCTTCTTCTTTCAGGCAAGGCCTGTTGGAGCTGTTGCATGGGATGAAGAACCAGAGGGCACCCCCGTTCATTTTGTGCACAAAAGCAGACTGGAGCAGCCATTTCTTCAACCTTGGCTATGGGATCTGATTAAGACATCAAGCTAGCGTAGGTGATACAGGATAAACTTGATGGCACAGTTTTCTTCCCCAGCATTCTGATGCTGGCTCCTTCTACCTGTCACCTATGGCAACTCACCATCACCAGCTAAAGATGTGGACCATGTTCTAGAGCGGGGATGGATGAAGTACCTCCTTTGGGTCACATGCAGCCTTTGGCATCCAAATATGCAGCCCCTTAAGCCGCACTGCAGTGTCTCCCCCCCCAAGCCTCCAACCCATAAAAATTTAAATTTCTGTGCCAATATCTGAGTAAATTTCTACTCAAAAACCAGTCAAACTAATATTGACTGCAAATATAGTGGTTTAGTTATTCAGAGTCCTCAAAATTAAAAAAAAAAAAAAACCTCCCAATAACCACAAAATTGCCCCCAAATTTGGCAAAATTGGCAAAATGATGTCCAGAAGTGACACAGCATCACTTCACTTCCAGTGCACCAAAATGCAACAGTGTAATCCTCTGGGGTGGGGTGGCAGGGAAACTGGTCCCTGTTGTATCCATAGTCACCCACCCCTGGTCTAGAGTCCAGTATTACATTGTAAGAAAATCCAGTGTTCTTCTTGTCAGAGTTAATTTGGGATTCTTATTCTGAATCAACATCTTCACTTTGGCTTTTTTGTTAATAGTCAGTGCAAAGAGTATTGCTTTCAGATGCTCCTGAGCTCTCTATACCCTGCGACCAAAGTCAGCACAGGGCACAGGGCACAAAAACTGATCTGCTCTACTGACCCTGACAAAAGCTGCAACTGGCTAACCTGTCAGGCGAGCAGCCATGTATATCTGGCTCTTGCATAGCCATTCTGCTGCTATAATCCAAATGATCCCAATCAAGGCTTGGAAGCATTTTCAGCACATATGCATAGAGCTCTGAAAATATTTTTGGGACTACCTGTGCCAGCATACTCTGCTTCCATGGCAGATGCCTCCGGGAGGAGATTCTGGATATTATTAAAGGGCAACAAGATGTTAGTTTTTGGTCACAGAATGTGAGGAGTGCAGGCTTACCCTTTGCTCACCAGCTATAACCAGAATGGAAAATAAAGACCACTGGGCATGGAGCTAGGAACTTTGAAGAAAAGGGGTACTTTAATTTTCCTAGCTTCCTAGCTAGAAAAGAACAGGAAGGAAATAGCAAAAAATTGTTTAAAGTTAGTATTGTATTTAAAAAAAAATCCTATAGCCTAAGTGGTGAAAAAACAAGGGGGAGGGGTTTAAATCCAGGAAAGAAATATTACATTGTTCACTGCAACTTTCTCTGAAGATGCCAGCCACAGATGCTGGCGGAATGTCAGAAAGAAACTCTGCTAGAACATGGCCACATAGCCCGAAAAACCCACAAAAGACTAAGCAACTTCCAGTGTCACTACAATATTCTGGGAATTGCAGCTCAAAGAAATAACCTTTCTAAGCACTGGTTAAGCCTCCCATTTGCTTTCATTATAGCAACAATCCCTTCACATTTGGTTTGTTGTTAATTGCAGTCAAGTTGTCTTCAAATTACGGCAGCCGTATAAGAGACCTCCAAGACACTCTGTCCTTAACAGCTCTGGTAAGATTTTGCTTCCCTGATTTGAGTCTATCCACCTGGAATCTCTTCCTCTTTTCCTACTGCCTTCCACTTTGCTGAACATTATCTTCCCCAGTAATTAATTCAATACATTTTGCAAAAGGTGTTGTTAGGCCCTGTGCTTCAAAAGATGACACCCATGTACTTCAAGGAAAAGGCATCAAATCACTAGGCAGTTTCAATATGCCTCCACTCCCACTCCCCACTTCCACACTGCACACTAACAACATCTGACTCTCACCATGTTCCAGAATGTCTGGGCTACCTTCAGTGCCCAAGGCACTTTCCTAATTATAAAATAAATATAAAACAAAATATATAATAATATAATTATATTACAGTTTCAGTCTCCCTTATCCATATACATACTGAGATACCCTGGAAATGAGACCTAAGTCTAAACATGAAATTCATTTATGTTTTGTATAAAACTTATACACATAGCCTGAAAGTAATTTTTATACATAATATTTTAAATAATTTTGTGCATGAAACAATGTTTGTGTGCCCTGAACCACTGGAAAGCAAATGTGTCACTATCTCAGCCACCCATGAGGACAATTTTGGATTTTAGAGTATTTGGATTTTGGAAATTCAGATAAAGGATACTCAACCTGTACATGTAATCTATAAAAAACATATAATCTATCTGTCTGTCAGTCTATGTTTTTATTTATTTTTATCTGAGATATCCTTACCCAACCTTGAAATGGTTTTTAAAAAACCATAGCAGTGGTCCTAATCTTGCTGACATGACTATACATTCTTTGAAATCAATTGGCCATGCTTCTGAGTAAATAAACTCTGAGTTGGTTTGCATGGGGAGGAACTCTTACAAAGAGCCAACCATGAGCTCAATTGCACAGTCTTTTAAAATTATTTTTATTGTTGTTTTTGAAAGCATAAAACAACACACAAACAATATCACACATTCCCCCCCAATCACTATCTATTTCCACTGTAACCATAAGCAAACAGATAAACAAATTTTAACATTTACAACATGGTCCTGGGCCCAGCGCTATTCAACATCTTTATCAACGAGTTGGATAACAGGGCATGCTTACCAAATTTGCAGATGACACCAAATTAGGAGGAGTAGCTAATACCCCAGAGGAGAGGACCAAAATTCAAACTGACCTTAATAGATTAGAAAACTGGGCCAAAACTAAAAATGAACTTCAACAGAGAGAAATGTAAGGTAGCGCACTTAGGCAGAAAAAATGAAATGCATTGATATAGGATGGGGTACACCTGGCTTCACAAGACTACATGTGAAAGGGATCTAGGAGTCCTAGTAGACCACACGTTGAACATGAGTGAACAGTGTGTTGCGGCAGCTAAAAAAGTGAATGTGATTCAAGGCTTCATCAATAGACGTTTTGGCGCTTTACAGACCGCCCAAAAGGGCGGTCTGAAAAGCGCCCTCATTTGCTGCGCGGAGGAGCCTCAGCGGCCAAACCGCATGACTCCTCCAAGCAGCAAAAAGAAGCCACTAAGCATCCGCTACGTCAAGATTGCAGCGCCCATGTAGAATGGGTGCCGCTATTTTGTACGTGCTCGGCGCATACTAGGGTTAGGGGTGTCCGGAAAGGATGCCCCTTCCTAACCCTAGTACATGCCAAGCACGTACTAGGGTGCCCGTGCGGAACGGGCCATAGTGTCTAGATCAAGCAAAGTGATACTGCCACTCTATTCTGCTTCAGTCCGGTCTCACCTGGAATACTGTGTCCAATTCTGGGCACCACAATTCAAAAAGGATGTTAAGAAGCTGGAGTGTGTTCAAAGGAGGGTGACTAAAATGATGAAAGATCTGGAAACCATGCCTTATGGAAAGACTTAGGCAGCTGGGGGTGTTTAGCCTGGAGAAGAGAAGGTGAAGAGGTGATGTGACAGCCCTGTTTAAATATTTGAAAGGCTGTCAAATTGAAGATGGAGTACGCTTGTTTTCTGCTGCTCCAGAGAACAGGACCCAGAACAATGGATGCAAGCTACAGGAAAAGAGATTCCACCTCAACATTAGGAGGAATGAGAGCTGTGGAACACACTCCCTTGGACTGTGGTGAAGTTTCCTTTGTTGGAGGTCTTTAAACAGAAGCTGGATGGCCGTCTGTCGGGGATGCTTTGTTTGTGATTTCCTGCATGGCAGGGGGATGGCCTGGATGGCCCTTGTGGTCTCTTCCAAGTCTATGACTACGAAAAACATACTAACTTGCAGTCATTACTTCTTCATGCACTGTCTTCTTGGTATTTTCTCTGTTTCTTCTATATTTTCCTTCTATCTCTTCTTGTAGCTAATCTGTACATCTATGCTATCTTCTAATTCAGTCTCTTTACTGTGTGTATACAAATAATCTAAAGTGTTTCATTGAAAGAAAGAGACACTTTTCCTCCCTTTGCTTCGGCTGCTGCCACACTGCACAATTAATGCAGTTTGACGCCATTTTAACTGCCATGGCTCCATCTTTAGGGCTGAAGGGCGGGGTATAAATACCATAAATAAATAAATCCTTTAGAATCCTGGAATTTATAGTTATTGTGGCACCATTGCTCCCTGACAGAGAAAACTAAATATCTCACAAAACCAAAAATCCCACTGAGCCATGGCAGTTAAAGTGGTGCCAAAATGCATTAATTCTGCAGTGTAGAGGCAGCCTTCCTGTGTGTTAAATTGCTTTCAAAGAACAACCACAGTGGCCTAATTTTATAAATTGTATCTGCCCTCTGAAAAGGAAAAACAAATGGCAAAGCAGAGATAAAAACTATATAATGTATAACTTTAAAACCAAGACATTTTACCAAGATTCATCAGAGGATGTTCAAATATATGGGCTCTGACTGAACCTGAGACATGCCCTTTTACTATTGATTATATAAGATAAAGTGTACCCACAGTGCAGAATTAAAGCAGTTTGACACCACTTTAATTGCCATTACTCCATCCTACACAATTCTGGTATTTTTTGTCTGGTGGGGCACCAAAGCCCTTTGAAAGATCAGGCTGACTATCTCACCAAATTACAAATCTCAGGATTCTATAGGATACAGTCATGGCAGTTTAAATGGTGTTGAACTGATTTGATTCGTCATTGCAGATACACCCAAAATGTGTCATTAATAAGGTTCACACTGCTGAAATTCAAATGAATACTGAAATCTCCTTGCCATAAATTGAACATGTCAGCTCCTTCAACCTTTCCTTATATGTTTTGTTCTCTATACCACTTAGCATCATCATTGTCCTTCTCTGAATCTTCTCCAACTCCAATCTATTCTACTATACTCTTCTTAAAATGAAACACCCAGAACTGAATGCAATATTCCAGATGAGGTCTGATCAGTGCAGAATATAGTGGGACTATTGCTTCTCTCAACTTGGAAACTATGGCCCTGTCCAGATGGGCCTTTTAGCACGTCCTGAGGACGTGCTAGGGTTGCCTGGGAGAAACCTTTACAGACATTCCCTAACCCTAGCACGTACTCCGTATGTCAAAATGGTGGCACCCTGTACAGATGGGTGCCACCATTTTGATGTAACGACTGCACCGTGTCCAAATGGTGCAGCGTGGCCGTTATGTGCTGGCGCTGCTACAGGGCGCTTGTGGCGCCTTTTCAGCAGTGCCGAAAGGAGCTCCAAAACGGAGCTCCTTTCGCCGCACATATCGCTGGCATGGCCTTTACATGGCCACGCCAGCGATAAGGTACTTTTCTCGTGTTGTAGTAGTAGTCGTAGTAGTAGTAATTTATAATTTATATACTTACGTATCTGCTGAGCCACCATGTAAGGCCAGAAAGACAGGAAAGATAAAAGCTAAATTGGTTGAAGGTTTGATTATGTTTGTTTTCTGTGAAGAGTGGACAGATGGATCTGTGTGTGTTCTGCATATGTTCTGTGTGTGTTTTCTATGAAAAATGAGTAGGTGTGTATGTCTGTAGATGTGGTGTGTTGATTTCTTCCTGGTGTAAATGGCTATCTGCCTAAGGAATGGTAATTGTTACTAGGCTGAGTGGATTACACACAGACACAAACTATTTTGAACTCTTCAACAAAATCATCTGATTCAACTTCCTTCACTATACAATGCTGGAAAATAAAAATCTGGCCTGAAAGGAATGCTTTTATGTGGCTTTAAACACACTGTGCTCCCCATGTTTTGGTTCCCATATTGGGAGAAAGGTGGAGTATAAATTAAATAAATCAAATGTTTTATCCTGAGTAATCCAGTTCATACTTCTGAATACAGTAGATATAAATGGCACTTTTGTACTCTGCTGCTTCTCACTTTTACTTCTGAGTAGACATGGATATTAGTGATTTGTGGAAAGCTTTCTGATTAACACGCAAAGAACTGAATTTTAGTTTCTCTTAGAACCTGCAGCTGTCTGCTTCCCCCCCCCCCCCATGGTCCCCACCCTGCCTCTCCCAAAATTCAGATTTGCAAGTTTGTTCTCTGTGTCCTTTTTGCAATGATTTGCAATGGATTGTTAGTTATCATCACGATTCTGTCTGTTACATGAGCAGAAAAATAAAAATGCATGGGGTGAAAATGGGTGAATATCTGTGCTCCCATCTATTGTATTTTGTATGTTATTTATTCCTTAATTAGGCAATGTTTATATCACCACTCCTAGAATAACCCACAGATGTGAGGACTCATTTCTAGAACATCTCCAGGACCCCAACTACCTTAATCCACTTTTGGGGACAATATTTGAAATTTTTCAGGACCAAGCACATTAAAGTGATTTACAACATGCCTCTGTGTCTCTCTTCCATACCACTCCTCCTTGAAACCATTTCCTGTACCCTCCATTGCCTTTATTTTACAGGATTAAAGCAAAGCCATTCCCCTTCTTTCTCTTCATTTCTTCCCGAGTGCCTGTTCTTGCAAAAACACAATCGTATCACACACTGCCTCAAAATGCCAGTTTCCTCTGGGTCAGGGGAAAGAATCAGGCCATTCTTTTAAAAAACATAAAGGGGAAGTTGAAGAGGAAAGAAGCCTGCTAGTGTACATTACAATGAAATGCTAATCAAGAATCTGCGCTCCTCAGCATTCCCATAGATGTGGCCTCATTCCGGGAACTCCTGTTGGTTGCTGACTCTGATGTCTTGGCAGATTGCCTGGGGTCCCGTTTGTGAGTTCACAGTCTCTCTGAATCACTGGAGCCAGTCGGGAATCCAGGTCTCATACACCCTGTATGTGATTTGTGTGTATGTGTAGACTGGAACAACCAGGTACAAATCTTTGCCCACAGAATGGGCAGACATTAGGGCTGCATCAGCACTGTAGAATTAATGGAATCTGACATAGCCATGGCTCAATGCAACAGAATTCTGGGACTTGTAGTTTTGCAAGAGATTTAGCTTTATTTCAGAGATCTCTGTTGCTGCAACAAACTATGAATCCCTGGGTTCCATAGTATTGAGCAGTATTGGGCAGTTAAAGTGGTGTCAAACAGCATTAATTCTGCAGTGTGAAAAAAAACTGGAATGAAAACTGGAAGGCAACAAAAAGGATTCTCATGCATCTTTGATCCTGACATGCCATTTTCCTATGTGGAATTCTATGGTTTGGGGAATATAATACCAAGTAAAATCTGCAAATGGCAGAGAAGCAGTGGCACACAAGGAGGCCTTTTCCACAGAGTTCCTGCAAGTAAGTGTCATAGTGGCTCTGGGAACAGGCCAGCCATGCCAAAGCAGTGTAGGCCCAGCCAGCCCATGCATTCAGCACTGAGCCACCACACTGGGTTAATCCGGATTCAGTTCTGGAGCATAATACTCTGGGATTGGCCCCAGATTTACCAGCCAGTTCAGACAAGACCAGACTGGCCTCAGGATTGCCATAAATCTAAAATTACTTGAAGGCACATGACAACAAAAACAACAATAAAATAGTGGGAAGCACCTAGTAAAATACAGGCAATTTTGAAATGTTTCAGATCTGGAATTCTACATAAAGGAAACAATCTGTACAGATTTTGCATGAGGATTAGAAAATGTTTAGGGAAAACCTGATCATGCAATTCCTTCGAAATTATAATATGTGCCTGCATATGAAACATTAATCTGCCCTTAATCAGTGGTGCCATTACGGCTGGTGCTATGATCAGACCAGCCAGGCAGCCAGAAGGGCACAATACTACTACTTTGAAGGGCACAATTTTATACAGATTAGTTTTTTAAATCCTTCCAATTTAAAATAAAATATAGCAGTTTCTAGTTTTGTGCTTTTCATTATTTCACAAGAGACCTGTTTTTGAAAATTGATATTAGCAATTTTAAAGGGATGAAATAAGCCTTGCCTAAGGAGCAAAACAGCAAGTGAAGGTTTTATGGCTGAGGCCTAGAGACTCACTCAACAAAATGAGCTTATGGCAGCCCAAATATATCAAGGCTGGCTTCCTACATTTTATAATTACCATCCTAAAGTGGGGATGGGGTGGAGGTGTCGCGCATGATTATTAAATCCAGAGCTACGCTGGTGGTTTTGATGAGAACTCACAGTGAGTCATTCCTCTTTTGGCTGTCTCAAGGCATGAAAAATGTTCTGGTCTTCCAAACAGACCTCACACTTTTCAGTGCTGTAAACAGAACAGCCACGCAAGTCATGTGCTTTTATGTCTCTGGAAATGAAAAGTTTTTTGCCATGAAAACAGGCTAATTGACAGCCATGGATTTTAAAAGGTAGGCTTATTATCCAAGCTCCCAAAACCTAGCATTCAGAATAGCCAAAAGAACATTAACTATGCAGCCTTAATGTGCCAAAGCACTGACTAGATGTATTAAGCTGTCTATTCATGTTGGTTTCCTTTTTCCCTTCTCTAAGCTGCTCTTTCATTGCTCCTGAAAAGTAGCACCTACAATCTGGCCAAGAAATGGACACAAGGAGTTCCCTTTGGTGCTGATACTCATAGCATTCAGACTTTTTCTCCATGTGGGGGCTTGCCACCCAAATTTACCAACATTCTCCACCTCTACCCAGATGCCACCCGCCTACTGCTTTCCATACCCTGCTACCTTTCTTTACCCCCTACCCTTCAAAGAAATTCCAGATCATCTTGCCAACTCCAGAGCTCCCCAAGCCAAGGCAAATAGCTGGTTTAACACTTCACAGTCCAGTCTGCACACTGGATTGAATTTAGCTTTTGCGAATGGCAGCTTCAAGCTCAGGTTGGAGTGCCAGCTGTTGCAAGTTCACACAGAGCAGGGCTTTTATTTTCAATGAAATATTTAGAGTGGAAAAACACCTCTGAGTTTAATAAAAACAACACTCTGAGACTGCCAGGGATTTGTGGTACATCTGCCATCCCTCCTGGAATTCCCCATATTTGAACTGAGACTCTACCAATAATGGGGAAATGGATTATTAATGAAAAACCATACATATAAACTTTCTGCAAATTATAGGGCTGTACTGAAAGGATAGGTTAGATGGAGCAGTTTAAAATCTATTGATCTAATAAAACATTTTTTTTAAAAACGGACTTATCAATGAACATGTTTGTTTACTAATTTTATTCATTATAAAAACAAAGACAATAACAAATGAATAAAAATGAGAATGTTTGGAGTTCTGTTTGTTTGTTTTTAATTTTCAGATTATTTTTAATACAAGTATTTGCAAGTGCCACATGTGGCAGATCCCATTTTAATAGGAGGCATTCTGCCTGCTCTAATACACTGTAAGGAAGGAAGATCTCTGCTAATGGCTATGCGGCACATCACTGTGACCATCTCACTTGTAGTTGTATGACTACTTTAGGCCTAAATCCAACTATTAGTCCCAATTACAGTAAACCTGCTTAAACAATGAGAACGTGGTACATCAAAATACTTCAGGCACTGAATAGATTAAACTTCCCCCTTCATCACAGTACCAACTAAAATTCACCCTCCTAAAGCTACTTGTTTTGCCCCAAGAGCGATGCTATGGACTTTGGGTGTAGTAAGGCCTCTGGCTCTCGGGATCACAGCCAGAACAAAAGACTTGTCCACAAATTTCTTAAGTTTTCAAAGGTTTTACTGGTTACAAACACAAATAACATGAAACTGATCTCTTCTCTCTCAATAGTCCTTCCTAAATACCTTGTTCTCTCTTTGGTGGATTCTATCTTTCTTCTTCTGAGGACTATCTTTCTTCTTTTGTGGACTCAAAGGAAAATACTCTCTCCAGGTCTGACTTGGCTGAAATCTTACTACACAACTGATACTAACTAGAGGGAGACAGTATAAGACCCTGGGATTTCCCACAATCCTTGTCTTTCTTAAAGCTATAGATCTGTATTTCCCCTCTTAAACTAATACATAGAAAACCTAATATAATCTTAACTAAATATATGTCTGAAGAGCATCAAAGATGCTCTGGAGGCATGACACTACTATTGTTCCTGAGATGGATGCTCCTATTAACTCCAACAGGATATCCCAACATGGGGCAAACAGCAACAGGGGCTGCTGCCACACTGCAGAATGAATGCAGTTCAAACCATATTAACTGTCAGGGATCCATCCAATGCAAATTTGGGATTTGTAGTTTGTTGTAGCACCAGAGCTCTCTGATAGAGAAGGCTAAATATCTCATAAAACTACAGATCCCAGAATTCCATAGCAGTAAGCCATTGCAGTTAAAGTCATGTCAAATTGCATTAACGCTGCAGTGCAGATGCAACCAGGGAATGATATTTCTCAGGAACAGCTGAAGGAGAGGGAAATAATGAAAAGAAGCTCTTCACAGTTATCACCATTACTATCATGACCAAACCCTTTGCCCCTAATACAACAACACTCTCGCCAGAGACAAATTATGAAACTATCATCACAGTCACTTCATTTATATCCAGCTTTTCTCTAAAACTGGCTTCATTTCCAACTTTCAGCTCCAGATCTGCCAGTCTAACCAGTTCAGGAGGGGAAGGAAATGTTTTGACCAAGCTGCTCAGCCCATCTATCAAAGTACCTGCAAGTTCTCCTTCCTAATTGACAGCAGTGAGGGATAGAAGTAGCCTGGGGAATACAGCACTTTTGGGAGCAGCCTATCCAACCCAGTTCTTCCACTCACTCCAGGCCCAGTTAATGCCTCATTTGAGACTTGCTACCTCTAATAGAACAGGAACATGCAAGAACTAGCAGCCATTTAAACACAATAGTCATCCATAATGGTGAACATTCCATCACTGGTTTATGCTAACAGAGTCAGGATTATGCTTATTAGTTCATTAATTTGTTGCTGTTGTTGTTGTTAACTGCCTTCAAGTTGACCTCAACTTGTGGTGAACCTGTGAAAGAGACACCTCTAGGACACACTATCCTCAACAACTCTGCTTAGGTCTTCCAGACTCAGGGTCTTGTCCTCCTTGATGAAGTCTATCCATTCGGTAATAGATCTTCCTCTCTTCCTACTGTCTTCCAATTTTCCAAGCATTGTCATCTTTTCTAGTGCATCATGCCTTCTCATTATGTGGGTAAAGTATAACAACCTCAATTTAGTCATCTTAGCTTCTAGGGAGAGTTCAAGCTTGATTTCTTCCAGGATCCATTTGTTTGCCTTTTTAGAAGTCCACAGTATTGTCTCCAGCACCACATCTCAACTCAACTGATTTTCTTTCTGTCCACTTTCTTGACCATTCAGCTCTCGTGTCTATACATAGGGATGTGAAGTACAATGGTATGGTTAGGGTTGCCATATCCCGCCTGTGGGAGGGACTTTTCCGGTTTTGGGCGGGTCCGCACGGTCCTGCCTCGGTTTGCCCCACCTCCGGGATTTCCCCCACCCCCGGGCTGAGGGAGGATTCCCTCCCCGCTTGGGCTCCGCCGCCGCCGCCACCGCAAGCGAGGCCGGGGCCCAGGCCAGAAGGGAAAGCCTCCCTGAAGGGAGGATTCCCTCCCCGCTTGGGCTCCGCTGCCGCCGCCACCGCAAGCAAGGCCGGGGCCCAGGCCAGAAGGGAAAGCCTCCCTGAAGGGAGGATTCCCTCCCCGCTTGGGCTCCGCTGCCGCCGCCACCGCAAGCAAGGCCGGGGCCCAGGCCAGAAGGGAAAGCCTCCCTGAAGGGAGGATTCCCTCCCCGCTTGGGCTCCGCCGCCGCCGCCACCGCAAGCAAGGCCGGGGCCCAGGCCGGGAGGGAAAGCCTCCCCTTGGTGAGGCTCCTATTCAAATGTAGGGCACAAAAAAATGTGTCCTACATTTGAAATTTTTGTCCTACATTTGTCCGGTTTAGAGGTCCTGACGTATGGCAACCCTAGGTATGATCAATCCTCACTTTAGTATGCAGTTGTATATCTTTGCACTTCAGGAGCTTGTCTATTTCTTTCAGAGTTGCCCTTCCCAACAGTGGGTGGTTAAATGAAAGAAGGTGTCGAGAAAAAATAGGCATAATTTTTATCTGTAAAATATTGGTCAAATTTAAACCAGATCCAAAGATTTGTTTAAAGAATGTGTCAATATAGAAATACATATAATACATGTATCAGTTGCAGTGAGAATCAATGCAGTAAGATATTGAAACGGTAATTGAAAGCTTAAGGGAAATTAATGGTTAAAAAAGTATGGGATCTATTACTATTGTTCAAATCATCTGCTTAACAAAAGCTAGTTCTAGAAAACTGGAAAGTAGTCACAGAACATTTATTGCAAATGTCTGACAATACTAATTATTTAAATGTATTAACAGTTGAGAAAATTAATGTACTAAATGAAATGTAATTGGAAAAAATGATCTTTTTATAAGACACTAAAATGTCATACTCTAGGGATATGTTAATACATGAACTGAACACAGAGGTTTTCTTTTTAAAATTTATTTTACATATTTTATATGTAAAGTTTCTGCTAATATAAACAATAATTATTTAAAACATACTTATCCTCACAACTTTGTCTGAGCTTCTGATTTGTAATTCATAAACAGAAATAATCCCCTGCAATTTCACAGGTGTCCAATCTGACAGAAAATGTTGAAGCTCCCATAGCAAATGGAATACTGTATAAATGTGATGAACAGTATTACTGTATAATGTCATTTGCCACAGAGTTACACAACCTTTTCCAGTGGACAGCTCCAATTAATATACCTTTTTTTAAAAAAAATCCAGCTGAAATGCACTGAAGAAAGATAAATATGCAGGCTCAAGCCTTTAATCTGGCAATTGCAGTACCCTCTTCTCTGACAGCAATGCTCTGGGTGGCAGATATGAAAAACACTGTGTACACAAGCCCCCCTCAAGATATTTTTTACTGTAACACCCTTGAGTCCTTGCTAATACGTATGGCAAATGGGAAAAATTATGGAACTGCCTATGAAAAAAACTGAACGGCACCTCATTGTAGCATATATGCATTGCATAGGCACTGAATAAGAACCTGGAAACAAAAAGATTGCTAACATAACCAGGAAACCTACACACACACACACACACACACACACACACACTACACAGGCCACTGTATTAGCATTTGCCAATTCAAAAATGGGCCATTGCCTTTCAGAAATCACCAGACAAGCTTACCAAGCTCTTTCAGACTGAAAAGGATATCGAGCAGTTGATAAACAATTGCTTCTTTCCCTTTCTCTGAACTGAAAAGACACCTGCACAGAACATTACTATAGTCTTTATAGGATCTGCTCTAAGACCACATGGACTACAGTTCAGTGAGAGGTAACACATTTGTTGTGTGCCTTCAAGCCATTTCTGACTTTTGACAACCCTAAGGCCATTACCTATTGTGGACTTTTCTTGGCAATATTTGTTCAGAGGAGGTTTGCTTTGCACTGCTTTTCAGTGGTTGCCCCTCCAGCTGTGGGATGTTCTCCCCAGAGCGGTCTGCCTGGTGCCTCCTCGGTTGATTTTTCAGTGTTGGGGAAAGATGTTTATGTCCTCTTAGGACATTTAATTTACTATACTCTTGACTGCCTTGATGTCTCTTAAAGTTACGTGTAGAACTGTTTTCTCCAGAGAGATAGTATTTGTTTTTTAAATTTTTAATTTAAATTTTCCTGTTTAAAATTGTTTTTGTGACTGCTCATAGCTTTGATTGCTTGTTTGTTTGACTGTATTTTATTGATTTGGATTAGTTTTATTTTGTATTTATGTACACCACTGTAAAAATGTTAGACACTGGATGACTCATAAGTTAAATAAATAAAAGCACAGAAGCAAAGCAAGAGGAAAACCTCTACAATCGAATTTTCTTTCATTCCCCACCTCTCTAGCATAGTAAAGAGAGAGAAACTGAAAATCATTCCTACCTAAAACTCCTATTTGCTATGTTCAAATCCCCATAGTAACTTTGCCTAAACTATAATTTCTAAATGCTCAACTGTATTTTGAAGTTACTGTAATTTTATAGGAATTTGGAGAAAGAAAATTTCATAGGTAGAGAATTATTGGGTAGGGCAAAGCCCTCATTTTGCACTCCACTTATAGCTACACTCTCTGCTCAATATAAAGTCACAATAAATGTATAGTTCTTGAACCCATCCTATTTTGTCAGTGTTCAAAGAACTTTATATACCACATTCCCCTCCTTATTTCCGGAATATTTGTCCACTGTGATAATTTTCAACAGGGATCCTGTTCTAGATGGCCCAACCTTCTGAGATAGATATAATCAGGAGCAGTACTGGTTTTAATTTATGTAACTCCCAAATCTGTTTGCCTGGTATCTGTAGTATTATGGTAGCTTTTCTGCACTGGAGGCACACAATTTTTGTCCTTACCTGTAGCAATATTTTATCTGATGATTGCATCTGCTCTTCAGTGTTGCCTTTTGCTACCAGTATGTTATTTCTAAAATTATCTAAGTATTTTGATTATTTTATCATAATATTGTTTAAATAACCAAAGTAAGCTGCTTTGGGAACCATATGGCCAAATATCACCCTCAGACATTTCACAAATGAAAACCAGTATGTGAGCCTGAGCAACATCTGAGTGTGATCAAGATAGCAACAGTTATTGAGGAAGAAGACATAAGGACAGGCTGCAGCAGATTGGTTTTGCCTGAGCCTACAGAGAAAGGGAAGAGTTTACCCTCTTTTTTCTGCTAAGCTAAAATGAGTGTAAATTACATTCAAACTAAACTTGTGACAACTGAACTGAGGACAAAAGGTGGAAGTTGGGAAAGGAGAAAGAAACTGATACATTTTAAAAGTGGGATGACAGAGGATTAATAGGGACTGTCCCTGCCAAATCAAAATTGAAGGGCATGCAGTATTTTTTTCATTAAAAGAAAACACAGGTTTTTTAAGAAAATACATCCTAGCAAGTGTGTTTGGTTGACCCACCCAGAAAAAGCCTAAGACTGCTATAGTTTTTCTTTAATAGCAGTCTTCCTAGCCTGTTGGAAAGTTTACCTTCCTGTCTCTTAAGGCTTTTACATAAAGATAATATTGATTGGATGTAATTGCTTTAGTCTAAGGTACAGGAAGTCCTGGTAGGTGAGTTTAGATAAGGGCTGGAGCCAGAAGGATCTAAATATGTTGCCCTACACTTTGTATTTTTTTTTCTATTTTGTAGGGCTGAGGTACAGCAGCCAGGCAGGAATTCTTTTATCCCAATCTCAGCTCTTTTTCTATTTCCTGTGTGCTCTACCAGCTTCAACTTGGTGGTCCTGAAGCTTCAAAAAGTTACTTTTGTAAGTTAGTGCTCCAGAATTTCGCAGCCAACTTGAGCACTGCTCTCCATGCTAGCTGAGGGATTCTGTAGGTTGCTCTTCAAAATATTAACCTTTCCTTGTTCTGTTTTACAATGCTATTATACAAAGGTGGGGACATATGAGACAAGATAGTAAAAATAAAAGGCCTTGCAAACTGCCACCTTTTAAAAGAAGATCTGTTTTTTTCAGACTGGGCTAGCTAATATTGCCAGATTTTTGGTAATATTCCAGAAAGGATGGATGTAGAACAGGAGCAGTTTTCAAATGAGTACCAAAGTGTGTTTTTTTTTAAAAGAATATGAGAGCTGGGAGAGAAAGGAGTATAATTTAATAACACTAAACTGCCAGACACTAATATGAAACAGATTTCTGCACTGTTACTTTACATTTTGAATGATGCCGCATTTGCTCTTTTTTCCCAATTTATTTTGAGGTTGAAATGAGTTAGGTGTAAACACATTCATTAATTGCACTGAGAAAGCTACACTGGCATTAAAATTATTGCCTGTTTCCAAACCATTATTACTTAATTGGCACAGCCTAGAAAGGGGGAAATGTAATGTAGGAATAGGCCCATCACTCACAATGTCTGTCTGTGACAGAATGTCCTTTTAATGTGTAAAGTTAATCAGCCTTAAAAAAAACAAAGAAGGAACAAGTTACTTTTTAAACCCATCATTCTCAGCTCTGTTAAACCCTGGAGTTCTGTCTGACCACGTAGCAAAATGCATCACACTCACATTTGCTCTAAACAAGCATGCATAAGGCTGGATGGCCATCTGTCAGGAATGCTTTGACTGAGAGTTCCTGCATGGCAGGGGGTTGGACTGGATGGCCCTTGTGGTCTCTTCCAACTCTTCCATGATTCTATGATAGTTGCAAGTTTTCTCCCAATTAATTAACTCTGTACTGCTAAACCAACAGACGGGAAATACAACGGCAAATGCAAAGTTGCTAGCTGTCCCTGCTGGTTGAGCTACTAAACAGATTATTGTGTGCATCAGCACTCTCGCTGTGAGGCATGTATTAAGGGCTTAATACTTACAAAACCCTTCTGAATAGGTTGGAAAACCTTGCACATGGACTTGACAATAAGTCCCATTTAACTCAGCAAGGCTTACTCTTAAGTAAATATGCACAGAACTGCAGTATTAATATGATTAATTGTATCATATAAAGCTGCATTGTAATTATCACTGGTCCATCTAATCCAATCCACTCTGTCAAACAGTAACTCTGCAAAGCTGTAGGCAAACTGAGTCTTAAACCAAGGCAACACGAGAATGAATTTGAAACCTAGTGTGTGCAACACTGTCACTCTGGTGCCAAAATAAATTAGAAATCAGGATTCCATAGGATGGAGCCATGATAGTTAAAGCGGTTTCAAACTGCATTAATTCTGCAATGTGGCAGTAGCCTGAATTATGGCCTGGTTGAGAAGACAGTGAGGAGACAAGCTGTTTTACATTCCATGGGCCTGTGTTCTAGACAGTCTTAATTCCAGTGATTTCTGCTGAGGGCCTTGAAGTAGAATTTTTCTCATTGAGGCTGAAATTTGTTGGGCTTTTTAAAACAAATGAACAGTTGACCATCTCAGAGCACATAGAGCTTGTCTCCTCTTTTCTACTATGAGCTGGTGGACCAGAAACCATCCAGAACTGATTTATGCTCCTGAACCATCATGAGTCTCCTTTCTTCTATGCAGATCATGGGGAGATATATGAGGTTTACTTTTGTATGAAGCAGGTGAAAATCTTTAAGTAGCTGCCACTCTGTAAATGAGCTGGAATTATACCATGGAGTTCACAGTCAAAGTACTATTCCTTTTTTACAATGTGGGAAAAGAACGCATGGTCAATGCAATCAAGATGGATTCCACTGGATTCCTCTACTCCATTTGTTAAATATAAGAAGCCAATTTGTCTGCAGGGGCACTAAATCACTCTTTATGCACCTTCAGCTCAATCCATTAAACTCTGATTTTTGTTAATTTGCAAAAGTTAAATTCTCCTAAGAACCCCTTTTCCGATTCTTATTCAAATGGAGCTGTCAGGCTATAATCCAGAGATTTAGTACATTTATAGCACAAAGTACAGTTGCTGGTCTAAATGACAAAAGAAAGTGTTAATTGGAAATGATGGCCACACAAACAAGGAGTAAGTGGATGGGGATTAATGCCATACTTAAGAAAATACTTAGCGAGTGTGGAATTCTTCAGGGACTTTTGTTTTTTCTTCCTCTCTGATGCTCGGGGTTAAATCCACATAACTTTCTGTCAAATGGCAGTTTTGTGTTCACATTTGATCTATTTTTTAAATGTCAGTATGTGCAAGTAAATTTATTTTTGTTCTTCTTTTTATCTTTGGAAACTGATTGCTTACGGATCATCAATGCAGCCTAGAGTCTTCACAGACAACAGAAACTAGTAAGCCCTATCTGAGAGCTTTAGCATGGACCCTGACACTGCTATGCCCTTCCATCCAATTTGTGATTCATATATTTGTGTCAGTACTCCTGAAGAAGTAGGTATCCACGAAAACCCATGCTCAAACAAATCAGTCTCAAAAGGTGCTGCCTGATTCCTTATTCCACCCCACCCCTGTTCCATTTTATTTTCTTAAGATTTAGTAACTCTTGCTGTTGTAAAATATCTTTAATTCTGCAGCTACAAATGCTTTGGTGGGTGTGGGTTTTTATATATATATTCTGCAGTGTACTAGAATTCTCACTGGGGTCAGAAAACATTCCAGATTACATTGATCAATGTCAGCCAGTGACTTTTGTTAAAAGTTCCTTGGACACCATTAGGATGGAAGACAAACGATACGAGCTCAACTGGATAAAAGGCTGGCCGGATGCATGAGAATACTGTACAGTATTTAATCCTCATCTGTGAAGATGGGACATTTTAGTCTCCCTGAATCAGATTTTATTGCATAATTCATGCAGAAGCCCCAATGTGACAGCTTTAGCATGAACCCTTATACCTCCACATCCTTCCATCGTACTTTTGATTCAAATACAAGTGCCAAATACTTGTGTCTATAAACTATAGACATACTATGACATGATTACTTCAAGTGTTCCAAACCAATAATGTATCTAGGTTTCTTCCAGCTGCCATGTACAGGTCTGTTTTTAACAAACCCAAAAACAGCATTTTAAAGACAGAGAAGTTTTGTTACTTACAGTTTTTGCAAAAAAAAACAAAAAAAACCAGACAGCGACTCAAGACATATATTCCACTGCAAATGGATATGTTTCTTTGCTTTGAACATTTATGTGTAGCAGAATACCTTTGATACTTAACAGAATACCTATAAACACCAATGTGGACCACAGATTAAGGGCCAAAACAGACTGGCAAAAAATGCCAGCTTCAAGGTGACATGGGGGCATGGCGTATGCACAGTGCATGCCCTTACACCGCCACAAGTTGATGTCATGCCACCCCAAAAAGGAGCAGCATGTTGCCACTTCTTTTTTGGACAAAAAAAATGCCAGATTGGGTCCACAACATGTGGTTGTGGTGCTGAAAATGGTGCCATAGAGCCACCCCTTTACAGCCGTCTGTTTCAGCCCTAAGTCACTTAGTGCATTTTTTTAAAAGTGTATTTAATTAAAATTAAGGAAATTTAAAGACATTCACAAAGACAAGTTCAAATAGGAATGGATGAATGATTGGCTGGTATACTGATTTATTCTCAGCAGCACACCAAGGAGCCAGCTCCATGAAAAGTGAGCCTTGCTGAGCCTTCTCCCTGTCAAATAGATATCCTACCACCATATGCAAACAAATGCTAACTGATATCTATCACTGAATGACCACAAACCACTAGAAACGGACAAAACTGAGGAGCGTTTTGAGGCCACAAGTGCATTAAAAACGTTGGTACTAACAACTGTTTATTGCAAGCTGATCTGACACTGCAGTTTACCACAAAGGATGGAGCCTCCTGCATCACCTGCTGGTTTGGTTTCCTGTTTAGTCTTACTCATGCCTTCCAGAAATGAGGCTGAAGCCACAACAAGGTTGGACAGTAAGATGAGAGCTCCACCTATTGCTTAAAGAATTTAGCTTCTCCTTTCATGTAGGTAAGTATGCTCAAGCTGCATCACTGTTTGCCTTCCTCTCTTACCTCTGCTCTCCTTCTTCTGTCCATTATCTCTCTCATTCTCTCCTTTCCTTTCTGATTGCCCCCGTGGGTCACCAGCCTTTAGCAATGCTAGAGCAATTCCACTGAATCTAATAAAGTGCAACAATCTGAGGACAATAATATAAAAGTATACAAGAACTATTTTAGTATAAAGGTATACAAGAGCCTAAAGGCACCAGAGCCCATGTGATCTTGGAAGCTAAGCAGGGTCAGGCCAGGTTAGTATTTGGATGCAAGACTGCCATGGAAGCCAGATGCTGTAGGCTATATTTCTGAGGAAAGCAATGACAAACCACCTTTGAGTATTCCTTACCTAAGAAAGCCTTATGAAATTCATGGGGCCACCGTAAGTCACACACAGGGACACAAATCAAATATGACAGTGCTAATCCTGAAAGAGTGAATAACACTAGTACTACCAAGATATGATCCAAAGGTCGTTTAGAGAAGACAGGAGAAATTGTGGCCCTCTGGATGTTGGATAACTGCAATTTCATGATCTTGCACCAATGGCAAGACTGACAGAGACAAACCAGAACTGATACAATATTGGATCAATATTGGGATTGGTCCAGTAATATCTGGAGGTCCACATGATCCCTAAACCCATTGAACCCAGAAAGTAATGTGTTCCCAATCTAACGGATTATGACTAGATTATATGTGATCCTATATTTTAAAAAATGCTTGGGTGATGATGCAACTCATGTTATCCTCTCTCCTAAAATATGATAACAATAATGTGCTAGAAAATAAAAACAGCTATGTGTTCCAACAAGAATGCAGTACTATAATCAGTAACAAAAGTAGCAACTGAAAGCAAACCATAGCATAGTAATGATCACCTTCAGAAACTGACCTCATACAGCCTTACAAATATCAGCAAGTGGAGCAGAAAGTGCACTTTAAACTGCAGATCCTTTTGTTCCTGCATGCCAGACATACAAATAGTCTTATAGTGCTTCTTTATTTATTAAAGAGAGTGGAGTTTGCAAGGTGATGCAACGCCACACAATCTTAAAGGTCAGTGAAGATTTGACTGGTTCTTATTACAGCCCTGTAATGAACGTCCTGGAGGAGATAACTTGTTCCACCCTGCCAACATCTGAAAGCTATAAATAGGGATTCAAGGGAGCAAGAAAAATAAAATAAAATAAATCATACTTCTTGACCTGGTTATAAACTTTCAAACTTGGAGAACATTTCAAAGGAAAATCACACACGTACAAACACAATACCGGTGGTTTTTCCTTCAGACTTTTTAACATCCCTTTGACAACTCCCCACCCTATGCCTTTCTCCAATAATGCCAAGGAATAAAATTAATTTTATCCTAGTTTGCTATGGAAAGTAAACAAAAATGATTAGCAAACAAAACAGTGAAGTTAGCCCTATATTTCTCCAGAGGCTGGAGTGAATGAATGAATATGCAACCTCTCCCACCAAGCAAAGCTCTCTGCCTCTAGCTGCAAAACATGAATGCTAGAATATAATTTTTTTTACACACTGGGATGATAACCACATGGATATCCAGATGCTGTAAAACTGCAACTCCCAGCAGGGCTGCAGGGAGCAGAAATTCAAAATTATTTTGGTGTGTCAGACAATTCCCACCATGCAATACATTTTGCAGAAGCCATTTTTACTCTCTCTTCCTTCATGCTGCATCCAGTTGTTTTAACTCTTTCTAATTATAGTGTAATTTTTTGGTCCCAGTGTACATTGCTCTGGAACCTTTGCTGCCTATTCTAACACCATCCAACAGAACAGCCATGACCGTAACTGCAAAGTGCCCAACACCCATGCCCAAAGAGGAGGATTGGAACTTCAGTTCATCCCAAAATGTTGTTGATGTTGTGTGCCTTCAAGTCATTTCTGACTTATGACAACACTAAGACAAACTAATCACAAGGTTTTCTTGGCTAGTTGGTGCAGAGGGGATTTGTCATGGCCATCCTCTGAGGCTAAGAGTATGTGACTTGCCCAAGATAATCCAGTGGGTTTACATAGCTGAGCAGGGATTCAAACCCTGATCTCCAGAGTCATAGTCCAACACTCCAATCACTACATAATCCAGCTAGAGCATACTAAACTGGAGTTATTTTTCCTACTAGACAGTGGTTATTGTTTCACACAGCTATTGAGATATAACTCCTATCCCAGTGATGGCGAACCTTTTAGAGACCTAGTGCCCAAATTCAAAGGTGTTACCCACTGCTGGGGGGTGGGACTTCCTGTAGGATGGGACTTCCAGGGGCAGGACTTCTGCCTTCCAGAAGTGGGATTTCCTCAGAGACAGCTGAAGACCCGGGAGGGCAGAGGAAAGAAGCGAAATAGGTGTGCATCTGTTACTCCACTTTCCCTTGCTCTCCTGTGCCTTTTGCTGTCTCCAAGGAAGCAGCTGAAGACCCGGAAGGACAGGTGGAAGAGAAGAAAGCCCTACCCTTCTGGGCTTTTAGCTGTCTCCGAAGAGGCAGCCAAAGACACAGGAATGTGGGGTAAGAGGAATAGGCATGTACCTGATCCTACTCTTGTCCTGCCTTCCCATCTCTCTGTGTGCCCTTAGAAATGGCTTTGTGTGCCAGAGGGCACACATGCCATAGGTTTGCCACCACAGCCCTATCCTTTCTTTCTTTTGTCAAGTTCTGACTTTTCTTCCCTGTGCATCTCTGGGCATGTTTACACGGGCAAATAACACCAATTTCCCCTAACCCTCACTGCAACCTTTCTATGAAATGGATGGCCAATACCTCAATTTGAGTGCAGACTGTCCTCATGAGACAAGGCCAGTTCTGCATGAAATGCACCCTATCCCTGGCTAAATTGGATTTAACTCATCTTTGCTCTGGATTCTGCAACAATATCTGAAGCACCCCATAGTGATGTTGGGCAGCTGTTAATGCATGCACCCTGCTGTCCCGCTCAGCACCACCACCGCTGATGCAAGTCACTCCCTCTGAGGTCACAACAAGGCACCCAACCATATGATTGATGCTGAGTGCCTTGCTTCTGACCGAGAGGGAGTGATATGCTACCGTGGCACTTGATGATATAGTGGGACACATGTGTAGACATGTGTAGACACTACACAATGCAGAAGAGATCTGGGGTATCCTGGGGCCAGAATACTCCAGAAGTAGCCCAGAGTATTCTAACTGATATAAATGACTCCTCTCTCTTTTGTAGATGCTGAGAACAATGTCAGAAATGTGGAGCTGAAAAAGACCTTTTCCTGACTTTGCCTGAAGATTAGTATTTGACCACCACAATATAATGGAAGTGAAATTTTCAAAACTCTTTGGTTCTTTCCCTAATTTAAAGCTTCCTTTTCAGAAAGTCCTGCTCAAATATCAAGTCAAAACATCTTTCAGCTAAGATGTTTCTCTAGATTTTATTTACTATACAGATGGCTCTTTTTAAAAATGAGTCTTGTCATTTTAACTCCCTAGTTTAGCAGAAGTGAAATTGGTTAAACTCCCCATAAAACAGGAAATGAAAGTTGCATTCTCCTTCTCTGTGTCTTGTGTCCTATAAATACATACATACATACATACATACACACAAATGAGCAATGCATTTGTTCCTCTACTCCCTGCCCTCTTCCTGTAGACATCTGATACAGTAGTATGACAAACTTGCTGGAGGACATATTGACAGAACTATTAATGAGAGGACCACATTATTTCACAATACAAAATTTGGTCTATGGGGATTTCTTGTAGACTGCAAAATGATGATTTCTTGAGTCCTATATTTGCCTCGGGTTTCTAACCCTCAAACCTGCAGAGGAAAGTTTAAAATGTGACAGAAATAAATCCTAAAAGATGCAAAGCAGGGATATTTAAAGAGGACATTTCAATGTCATGGTATTTCTCATAAATAATTTCTATAGCTATACTTCAATATTTTTTTTCAAATTCTCAGTTTTTAAAAAGCATTCCCACAAAGAAAATTATTCACAATAATAATTTAACAGCTGGATGTGACATGCTTCCCAGTAATTACACACAACCACAATTAATAATAATACAAAAATACTATGGGCATCTTTTTTCCTTTAATGATACATTTCTGCTGTTCGTCTCAGTACTGATCATACTGCCTTCTCTGTCACTAGTTGTTTACCTTAGAATGCATCCCTCACAGCAGAGTTGCTATCATTACTGGTCACTAATTCATTTGTTTTCTCCCTCCATCACTAATTAAATGATTGATTAATATTTAAAATAAATGTGCACAATGAAGTACAGTAGGTCAGTCTTGGAAATCTCAAACTGCTTTGACCTCAACCACTGAGGTAACTGTTCCTTTCCTTTTGATGGTGTCACTAGCTCATTATCATAGTGTTAATTTACACAGCATTATTCTCGTTGCTTTGGATACCTCGGTAAATTATTGAATACTTCAAGTGGGATGATAGCTGTTGTTTGCTATTCTGTCACTGAAATTGCCAAAATCCTTATCATTTAAAGTAATGCTACAAACAATTAAATTTAGCATTTCTAAAAGTGTAGTTCAATGGTGGTTGGTGGTTTTCATTTTAGTAGGATGATTAGCCAAGCCATTGTATTCCCCATCACCATGAATGAATTTGAGAGTTGGATGGTGAAGAAAGTGGATAGAGGAAATATCAACTTATCTGAGATGTTCTGGAGAAGAGTGCTGATGATACTGTGAACAGCCAAAAAGACAAACAAAAGTGTCATTGACAGGACCAAGCTTGAACCTTCTGTGGAGGCCAAAATGATCAAACTGAGGCTGTCATACTTTCGCCACATTATGAGAAGGCATGACTCATTAGAAAAGACAATAATGCTCAGAAAGATAGAGAAGGTAGTAGAGCGAGAGGAAGACTGCATGCCAGATGGATAGACTCAATCAGGGGAGCCATGGGCCTAAATCTACATGACCTAAGCAGAGCAATGGAGGATACAGAAGCTTGGAAATGTCTCATCCATGGGGTTGGTATGAGTCATGGTTGACTCAAGGGCAGTTAACAACAATAGAAAAGGATAGTGAATTTGCCCCAGGTATTAGTCCAAACTTTAAATTACCTTTCTAAAAGATTGGCCTCTGTCCTCAACATAAATTCAGCACCATTGGCCCAGTACAGACTGCCCCTTTGGGACGGCCTGCACCTGCCCCTTTTCGCTCTGGGTTGGGGGCAGGGCAGCCTCACCAGCAGCCCTGTGGCCCCAATCTGGAGTTTTTCCAGACCATGGAAAAGCAGCAAAATGCCACTTTTCCGTGGTCCGGTAAAGGGTGTCCTTGGTGCTCATGCCCCTGGACACCCTGGGAGCCAGAACCATGGCAGAAAGGGGCCACTTGGTCCCTTTCTCCCCGGCGTCATTCCCGCAGCTGCACGAACGAGGCGGCGCCCAGAAGGAGCTCCATTTCAGACCTCCTTGTCGCACCGCAGCCAGGCCACCGTAAGCAGCCTGAGGCGGCGTGAAGATGTCACACATGCACCGCACCATTTGGATGTGGCTCATGCATGACATCATGGTGTCCCCCATGTGGACGGGAGGCCGCCATGAATACAGCGCTGCCACATAGTAGGATTGTGGGGCATGCAGACGTTCCGTCCCCAGGCAACCCTACTACGTGTCCAGGCCGACGCAAAGCGCTGGTCTGGATCAGGACTAAGATAGCTTTAAGTTTAGACTAAACCTGGAATAGATTCACCAGCCCAGATGGTGCAATCAACAATGAAAGTATGACAGATTTCAGTATGTTTTACAGCATTTTAGTAGTCCCAGAAAACATATTCTTTTATAGCATATCCTCTCCTCTTACAGGTAATCAGAGACCAAGGATTTATCAGCCAAAAATAAGGTTGACACCTGAAAACCTAAAACTTCATTAAATGTTCAAATTGTGAAGTGCAGAGAATAGGACAGACCTATAGTTCTCAAAACTCTGGTCTTCCAGATGCTGTTGAACGTCAGCATCCAGAATTCCTCACCATTCCCATGCTAGCTGAGAATTCTGAGAATTAAAGGCCAAAACATCTGAAAGACCAAAGGTTAGGAAACATGGAGTAGAAGACTAGAACAGAATGGAATGAGTGAAAGGAGACAAGACTGTTCCCTCTGTCGCTGAATCATGAGGCTGAAAGGAGCATGTCATATGTCCTGGTTGCAAGACACCAGGGATATAGTGTATTGTCCCTTCAACAAGAATTCTTCCCCCCTCCACATGAAATGTTCCTTTACTTCTTAAATTGGTCAAGTTGCAGCCAAGCATTTAGAATTGCATTTTAGGGATCAAACAAGAATATGGTAGAATTCTGGAAAAACCCTAACAAACACTCTGTGAACACAGAGGCTAAACAGATCAGCATTAAACACAGGTATCAGGCTGGAGCGGGAGCATGGCAACCACACATTGGCCACCCCAACTCCTCCCCGATGCCAACGTCACACTGCACACCCGCCTGCATAGCAGACAGTGTCACTCTGTTTCTTTGGTGCAGCATTTACAGGCCCTTAGTATCCAAATGTATATCCATCTGACATCATCTGTATATGTCCAAAAGCTGAAAGAGTTATGAAAGGAATAAGAAAAGATGGAAATTTGTTCTTCCAATGCTGCAATATCTGTCTTTTAGCCATTGAAAGGGTGCCGAAAATTCACTTCCATTGAGGCAAGTAATGAGGTATGTAATACACTCATAACCTTTGGAGAGCCTAACCTCATAGATATATCTTTCTTTAACGGTAAACAAAAGTATGTAATTGGAACAAAAATGTCAGGGATTTATGTTCACTCATCCCCAGTGTTCTCTAATGAACTTTTAAAAAAAACACCTCCTTGTCATTATTTGATATTGCTTCCTGAACCTTTCTCTTCCAAGTGCATAAAAGAGCATGCCAAAGCCATTCGAAACAAATTGCTCGTCATTTATTAGAATATCCCTGGGGTTATTCAGGCAAATTATTTTTATTTCATTAGCATCTCATTGTATTTTGTGCTAGCATGTGGTCATGGTTGGCTTTTTTTAATCCTCCTCTAGTCAAAATTAATGTATTGTTGCCCACTTCATAGTATAGCAACTTGGAAACAAATTCCAACAAAATTCCAGTGAACTCCATTCTGATTTCACAGTAGAAACACCTGGGTGTTTGTTGAACTTATCAACAGCAATAGATGGATTCCATGAGGCCCAGCACCATACCTCCACGGTGAAGGAAAACTGCCTTCCTCTGTAAGGTAAAGATAAAGGTTTCCCCTTTGACATTATCATTTAGTTCTGTCTGACTGTAGAGGCAGTGCTCTTCTCCGTTACTAAGCGAAAGAGCCAGCATTGTTAAAGATGACTCCAGTGGTCGTGTGGCCAGAATGACTGCATGGAACGCTGTTACCTTCCCACCAAAGTGGTAGCTATTTATCTACTTGCACTTTTACATGCTTTCAAACAGTTAGGTAGACAGAAGCTGGGACTAGTGATGGGAGCTCACTCCATTACGGGGCACTTGGGTCTCAAATTGCCAATCTGCTGACCTTGCAATCATAAGAGTCAGCATCTTAACCGCGGAGCCACTGCATTCCTCTGTTACTGCAGGAGAAATCAGAAGGCTACACTGGTGAATCATGGATTCAACATTATTGAAAGAAATGTATTTTTGTACCACAATCCAACAGACTAGAATCTGAACAGAACAAAGCCCTGAGTTTATCATTCTTACATTCTAAAACAGATTGTGCCATGACATTTTACACTGTACATGCGTCAGAGTAACCTTTCATTCAACTAAACATTCCTGACTATATCATACTATTGGGGCTATCAATGTGGATCCTCCTGTAGAGCTCCTGCTTCATTTGAAAATGTCAGCCCTGTTTAAAAGACTCCAAACGATAATGTTATGGGCATCTCTTTATAGAAGGATAAAGCACTGCAATGATACAGTGTGATTTTTATCCTTTCTAATATATGCCTACATCTATATACATGTATGCCTTCCTCCATTAACTCAGATAACATCCACAAATGGCACAGACTGAAGCTTTTTCAGTTGTGAAGCCAATTCTTCATCACTTGTCCTCAGAGATATATAATTTAAATAGTTTAAAGATTTTACTATCAAATAAACACAATTTTATTCAGGGACAGTTTTTTGAAAATACTGAACAGATCTGTTATCTTTTTAACTTTTGTACATTTATAAATTTTATACTGTTTTTTAGTTAATTTTAATTGTCTTTTACATTTTTATTGTAAAGTTTTTAAATGGTTTTATTTGAAAGTGGCCTTGGATCCTTTAAAATAAAATGAAATAAAATAAAATACAGATTATACCATTATGCAAGATGGAAGGTCAGTATTAGGTCACCAATCCTGGACTTCCAGTTCCTATAGAATCTTGAGATGTGTAGTTTAGTAAGAATTCTCAGCTCAACAATTTTGATTTTGTAGTTCAAAGAAGTGGAGGCATGACTGTTAAATGCTATAATAATAATAATAAATTTTATTTGTATACCGCTTTTCCACAGATCAAAGCGGTTTACAACCGTAGAAAACCATTACAACCATAAGGATCAAGAAGGACCATATTTTAAAACCAATAGTCTTTTACAGTTGCTATGTATGTCTGGTATTTGAACCAATCTTGAGGCTCCAGGATAAAAGTGAAAAGGAACTGCTTAACTCTTGAGTATTTCTCACATACTTAATATTTGAACAACACTGTTAGCTATAAACAGTTGACTTTATAGTTCAGAATTGCACTTCATCATTTCATAAATTATACTAACAATAAAATCCCAAATGAGTATGGTCTCCATCTTTGTTACAGATCTACAAAATAAATGTTTTAAAACTATTGGCCACTATTTAACAATACATGAGTGGTCAGCAAATGATTTTTTTCACAATTCATGAATGGAAAGGAATAGTTCTCTGTTCCAGTTTCCAGGAAGGTAAGCATGGTCATAGTCAGTTCTGCATTTTAGTCACAACGTGCTTCTCGTTCTCTGCGATGGAGAATGCTATGAAACTAGTATAACTATGTAGTGTGCATACTTTCTTCATCTTTTTAGTGTAGAGCCACTAAAATCAATGGCGGGATACATACCGGCAAAATGTAGCGTGGCGGCGGCAGTAGGGTTAGAGAGCACGCACCATTCACACGCTCCCTAACACTAGTACATACATGGGCGCCGCCATTTTGACACGATGGACACTTAGCATCCGCACGTCCCGGTGCATTTGTGATACCGCAAGTGCGCCATTGGCGCATTGCGGCGTCACAAACACGCTGCATTAAGAACCCGCTTTTTAAGGGTTCTTTGTGCTCTGTGGGGAAGCCCCGCGGTCTGGAGGCTGCGACTTCCCCATGGAGCAAACCAGGCTGGCAGGAGACCGCCCTTTTTGGGTGGTCTGTATCCCGCCAATATTATTTAGTCACTAGTAACGTGCTCCTGTGTTGGTTCACTCGACAGAGATTTGGCAGGCCCCAGTGCATTCCTAGATGAAACACAAAACAAAACAAAAATCCACCCTAGACAATGCCATCACAACCAACCAAAATGTATGGGGTCAGGGAACACAAAAGATACTCTATATTCATCTTTCAAATCTCACTGGATTTCCAAAAGGATTTGGAGCAATTGTTTCTGTTGGAAGCATTTTAGTGGGGTGGTGCAGCCCTTCAAGGTCTCTTGGAGGGACTAATGTGGCCCCCTAGGCTCTGACAGTTGCCCACTCATAAGAGTTTATCGCATGGGGCTTAAACTGTTCCCCAGCGCGTTCTAATGGGGGCGAGCGGGGGCGCGCACAGAACGCGATGATGGGGCCCAAAACCAACTATATTATCGCACGGGGGGACGCCGACGCGTGCCCGCGTTCCCATCGCGTTCCCATTCGGTTCCACGGGCACCATTTCTGGGAACTGTTTCAAAGCATCCCCAGAAATGGCGCCCTCTGGAACCGAATTGGGACGCGATGGGAACGCGCGGCGACTGCGGCGGCGCCCCCGTGCAATAAAGTCGCATTTTGGGCCCCATCCGGTGCCCATCGCGTTCCGTGTGCACCCCCGCTTGCCCCCGTTAGAACGCGCTGGGGAGCGGGTTAAGCCCCATGCGATAAACTTCATAATCTAGCCCAATAGAAAATACATAGCTTCAGACCAGACTATTTAAAAAAAATCATATCCTTCTATATGAAGCTGTCAGTGTTCTACAGGGGAAGGCTTTCACAGTCCCACCATCATATCAACAAAACCTGATGAAGACGACAGCCTTCTGGAACTCTCTTTCTCAGGAGATTTAGTTCATCCCTCCCTGCTATCTTTCCTCTTTTATTTAAAGAGCCATTGATTTTTACTTTGTAGCAGGAGATACAGATTTTACTAGAGGGTGTATTGTTTGTGCTTTGTTGTGTTTTAACTGTCTTTTTCAAAAATAAAATGAAATAAAATAAAATAAATATTGTAATGTGAAAATGTACCTATATATGTGTGTTTTAGCTCTATAATAAAATCCATAAAATTTAAAATAAAATAAAATAAAATCTGTTTTTATCTTAAGTTTTTAATGTGTTTTTTTTAAATGACGGTTAATTGTGCTTTAATTTTTCTATTAAGAGGTTTTTTAATTGCATTGTGTTTTTAATTGTATGCTGCCTTGAACCCCATGTTGGGATAAAGGCAGTGTATAAATTAAATAAATAAATAAATAATACTAGCAACTCTGGCAGCAGCTCTCCAGGATTTCAGGTCGGATTCTTTCCTAAGCCAACTTTAAGACTCCTGATGTTAGCCCTTGGTGGTCTCCATCCAGGCACTAACCAGGCCATACTTACTCAACTTCCGAAATCAGATGAGATCAGTTGTGTTTCAGGCCAAGTGTATAACTGAGTATTTGTCCTATGAGATTTAATCTCTAGGCATAATAAAAAGGAATGTTTTAACATCTCTAAAGACCATTCCCCTCCAAAAAAAATATCTTCTTAAGAGGAGGCCTCCTTGGAAGAATGCCTGTTTCAAAGTAGCACTTCCAACCTACTGTTTCTGAACATTTTTAAACCATGTTGTAATGGCAGTTAAATTTTCTTTTTTAAAAAAAAAAGCCACATGATGCAGCAGGGACACACTTTGAATCAAAGCCCTATGAGGAGAGACTTAAGGAGCTGGGTATGTTTAGTCTGGCGACGAGAAAGGTGATATGATAGCTGTGAAGACACACCCAACTAAAGATGGTGGCAGATTTGGGTGTGCAACGCCAGTACCCTGGTGAAATCAAACTCTTTTACCCAAAAAGGCTCTGATGCTGATTGTAAAGTTCAAAAAGGGGGAAGTTTAATTTAAAGAGCAAAAGTAAAGAGTTTTCTCCTCCCCAGCTCTAAATAACTTGAAATAAAAGATATTTTACAGTTTGACTTTCAGCAATCTTCATTCAGGGTGTCATCTCTCTGGGTTTGATCTTGGTTTGATCTCCTCACTCAATGGAGCTGGTGCAGGGTCTTTCAGCTCCTGATTTCTTTGACTTATTTGCTGTTGGTAGCTAAATTGGATAACTTGTTCCTGGTAACTAAATCAGCAAACGTGTAAGAAATGCCCTTTCAAGCTGTCTGGGCCTGTTTGCCACCAAAAGAAAGACAGCTCACAGCAAAGACTGCCCCAAACAGAGCATGCTGGGAAGGGGCAAACCAAACCTGGAAAAATGCAGGGGATCCTACAGCTCCTCCCACAACTAATACAATGAACATTTCCTATACTGAAACATATTATGGCCTTAACTAATATGAAAGAAAATGTAGGGGGAGATTCAAACAGTCCTGGCTGGACATCACAATAGCCCTGTTTCAGTATTTTAAGGAGTGTCACATTGAAGCTGGAGCAAGATTGTTTTCTGCTGCTCCAGAGAATAGCCAGTTTAAAAACTTTTTCATTGGATCATAGAGTTGGAAGAGACCACAGGGCCATCCAGCCCAATTCCCTGCCATGCAGGAACTCACAATCAAAGCATCTCCGACAGATGGCCATCCAGCCTGTTTAAAAATCTCCAAAGAAGGAGAGTCCACCACTCTCTGCGGGAGTGTCTGCCACTGTCGAACAGCCCTTACTGCCAGGAAGTTCTTCCTAATGTTAAGGTGGAATCTCTTTTCCTGCAGTTTGCATCCATTGTTCCGGGTCCTGTTCTCATTCTAACTGTAACAGGTTGATAGTAAAATGAAAGAAACCTCACAGAGCACACACACACACACACAGAGAGAGAGAGAGAGAGAGAGAGAGAGAGAGAGAGAAATACCCAAAAGCAACCAAAGACAAACTATACAATGTTCTTAATTTCTTTAAGTTTTATTTTCCTTACAAGTGTAAAGCCATAATATATGTGCATCTGTTTTTTTTTAAAAAAAATCTATGAACTTGGGGGGAGGGGGAGTCAGAAAAAAACCTCTGATGTAACTTTAATAATGCCAGAAAGAAATCAGCATGTTGGGAAAGAAAACTTTACTAGATTTGCAGTTTATTCAACCACTGGCAAAAACTACAAAGGCAAGGTTCCTAGTACAGCAAATACTTGAAATAGGTTAAAACAATCATGATGGGGATGGAGATTTTTCTTAAAAAAATAAATAAGAGTCCTTTAATCAAATCTCAAAGCAAACCTTTCTGTTACAAATAGATCAGGGTGAGTCTGTTGGAAGGAGGAGTCCTTTTAATTTCATTCTTTCCATCCCTGAAATTTGAGGTTCCATCCAGAAAAATATCAAAACTCACTTCACACATTTCTAAGCAAGGAATACAAATTTTCAGATGCTCAATAGTGTGCCAATCTAGACTTCATCTTTGGAGGACAAATGTCAGTGAATTGAAACTGGATGTACATTTGACCAGAAAGCAGAATAAGCATAGCTTTTTGGAGGGCCCAATGGTTGCTTTCAGATTTGTAAGCACCAACTACAAATTATTATGTGTCCAGGCACAAGGGACATGCAACACTATGTCTGAAAAAACAGGCAAAACAGCAAAATAAGGAGGCAAGCTTGTGATAACATCACACCTAACACATGCAGCAGAATACATCATTCTTTCAGACAGATAAAAGGAGTGACTTCTTCACACAGTACATAAACAAACTGTGGAATTCACTAACTCAGGATGTAGTGATAGCCACCAACCTGGAAGGCTTTAAAGGGGGATTAGGAAAATTCATGTTGGATAAGGCTAGGTTGCTTCTACTATGGGGTAGTATCAGAACATGAGTGGGAGGGTGTTGTTACACTCATGTGTTGGTTGTGATCTTCCCAAGGGCTCTGGATAGCTGCTGTGTGAATAGAATGCCAGACCAGATAAGCTTTTGGCCTGATCCAGCAGAGATCTTCTTAGGTTCAATCTGACACGTTTGGGAGCATTGATAAGCAATAAACTTTGCTTTATCAAGATCTGAAACCTCATGGCTTGCTATAGTAAAGTTGCAGCTCTGTAACAATAAAGCTGAAATATCCTCCTAGAGTACAATGTACAATGCTATCTTCGCTGCCTCACCTCTCTCCTGTGTTGGCTTTTTCCAAATCAGATACTCCAACTGCAGGTAATTTTGCACTAAAAATAAAACCCAAACAGAAAACAGGCTTTGCTCCTTGCTTCCACTTCATATCAGTGGCAGTTTCTCCACAGAGCTACTCCACAGTAACTGTTGTCTACTACTCAGCAACAATTCATTTATTAATCTGCTTTAGTTAATTAACTAACAGGCTAATTCAAAGGCTCATGCACCAATGTAAATCCCAACCTTTAGTGACATTTACACCAGTGTAAATGCTTTTCTTGCTGTCTCATCAAATCTTTACTTCTAAATTTGGTACCACTCCAAAGCTACTTCTCTTTTCACCAAGATTACCTGAAACACGATGTCACTTAGGTACTTAATAAACATCACACATGTCTAGTTTCTCTCCCCTTTTTCCAAATACACAATGGCTGCAGTCTAACATCCTCTCAGTACTCCGCATCAGCAATATGCAATCCCTATGCAAATAGGAAATTGTGCCAACAGATGTTAATGCCTGCATGCCATTGTGTAAAATGCAACTTCAATGTGAAATATGCAGTGCATAAGAGATTATTATTATTAATTATTATTATTATTATTATTATCATCCTTTATTTATAAAGCGCTGTAAATTTACACAGCGCTGTACATACAATCTTTTAGTTAGACGGTTCCCTGCCCTCAGGCTTACAATCTAAGAAGACAGGACACAAAAGGAGAAGGGAGCGGTGGTGGAGAATGGGATCAGGTCCAGCAGTTCTCCACCTCCGAGGCCTGGACCAAGGCAGATGGACTGGAGGAAGTGCTTGGCTTCTTAATTAATGGTTAAAAGGAGGCTTCCTGGGTCAGAGATCAGGGTTTAATTCCCCATTCAGCTATGGAAACCAACTGGGTGATCCTAGGCAAGTCACATTCTCTAAGTCTCAGAGGCAGGCAATGACAAACTCCCTCTGTACAAATCTTGCCAAGAAGAAACCATGATAAAAATTGGATTTAGCCCAGGAATCATGTTACCAGACTGCAGCTCCTAGCAGCCCCAAACCATCATTGGCCAATTCTAGAGAATGCTGGGGGCTGCAGCAACATCTAGAGTGCCATACAATTTCCATATGATTTGACACTTGGTATCCTATTATGATAAATGCAATTTTGATTTGGGAGAAAAGAGAAGGAGGTTCACTATAGAGCTTGGAAATATTGCTTTTTAATACAATTCTATGTTAGGACTGGGGAGCTGTTGCTTTTCAGATGTTGATGGACTCAAATTCCCAACCAGTCTGTCCAATGGCAAGGGATGACGGGTGTAGTCGTTCATCAACATCTCAATAGACAAATTCATGTATGGTTTCAGTCACTTCCCAGGTCAAAACATATGGCTAAACATATACTCCTGAGATAAATGAATGCTGGCATGCGGACTCTGGCCTCGCCACTTACTCACCACAAAATTATTGCTGAGCACCAAAGCAGCATGGAGCCAAGTGCATGGAATACAGTATAATTGTCTTCTGTCTCAGGCATTCAAGAAGCAACAACCAGATGAATATGTTTCGGGGGGGGGGGGGGGCTCTCAGCTTCTTGATGTATGATCTCTTCTCATATTACATCTACAGCTCTCTTCAGTGCCCACTGAGTTTAATGCTGAGTGCATTGAAATTCAGACCTCCCCAGTTAGGGTTGCCATAAGTCAGGACCTCCAAACCGGGACAAATGGAGGACAAATGGAGGACAGCATTTTCAAATGTAGGATACATTTTTAAAAAATGGAGGACATGCGAAAAAATTGACTTTTTTTTTTTAAATGTTAATATAAATGCATGTTTCGTAGGCATGATCAAAATGGAGGACATTTTGGCATTATTCCTAGACAGATGGCAGAAATGTGCTTCCCTTTCTGGCCAAACCCCCCCCCCTTCCACAAAACACACACCCAAGCACATTTGGGCATTTCACATGGCTTTATTTAACATGGCTCTTGCACATTTCAGAGGCTTATTGCATAACCAGACCCTTTGGGTTTAACCCTTAACATGGTTTAATTTAACATGGCTATTATTAACATAGCCTTATACATATGAAGTTGCTTCCATAACCAAACCCATATTCAGTGTCTGTTCATAGCTTGGATTGTTGGAATTATGTAAAACTGAGCCATGATGGCTAGTGGTGCAAAAACAAGAATGGCCAGAGGTGGTGTACATTAATGTTGATTAAGGTGCGGCAGGACCTCAATCCTCCCCTCGCCAGACAGGCCTGTAATATAATCATCATCACCACCACCTCCACCGCTACAGCGTGAGAGAGCCACTGAGGCCGAGAGAGTGCGCCTTTCCAACCCAAAGTGTATTTCTATGCTTTTCAGGATTCTGTTAGCCTGAAAAGCCTAAAAAATACACTTTGGACTGGAAAGTCACTCTCTCTCGGCTCAGAACCCTTTGGATTACTGTACTGTGAAAAGATTTCCCCAATGTCCCTGCAGTGTTGATTTCAAATGTCTCAAACGTACACAACAGTAACACTGAAATGCTAGGGTACACTAAGATTATTATACAATACTCACCACAGCTAGGCCTTTGGATGATGATGATGATGAGTGATGATGATGATGATAATAATAATAAATAAAACGTGAAAGGTCCCTTTGCAAACTCACTCCACTCACACAGTAGGTTTGATGGATGTGAGTGATGATGATGATGATGATGTGATGATGATGAAATAACGTGAAAGGTCCCTTGCAAACTCACTCACACTCACACAGCTAGGCTTTTGGATGGTGATGATGATGATGATGATAAATAAACGTGAAAGGTCTCCCTTTGCAAACTCACTCACACTCACACAGCTAGCTTTTGGATGTGTGATGATGTGATTAATAATAAACGTGAAGTCCCTTTGCAAACTCACTAACACTCACACAGCTAGGCTTTTGGTGTGTGTGTGGCTGTGATGTGTGTTATGTGTGTGTTGTGTGGGTGTGGGTGATGGTGCGGTGGGTTTGTCAAACCACCAACACTCCCACACACAGGTTTGGCTTTGTGTGTGTGATGATGATGATGATGATTGATGTGATGTGATGATGATGATAACTGAAAGGTCCCTTTGCAAACTCACTCACCTCACACAGCTGGCTTTTGGTGTGATGATGATGATGATGTGATGATGATGCTGATGAAATATGAAATAAACTGAAGGTCCCTTTGCAACTCACTCACACTCACACAGCTGGCTTTTGGATGGTGGATGATGAGTGAATCTAATTAACGATGAAGGCCCTTGCAACTCACCACACTCACACAGCTAGGCTTGGTGTGATGATGATGATAAACACCCCCCCCCGCCCGGAGGGCCTACCTTGGTCCTCACCTTTCCCTTTTGCTGCTGCTACCGCTTTTGTTGCGGCTGGGGCTGCCCTCCGCTCCAGTGCTTTGCCGGCCAGGAAGTAAACGAGGAGAGCTCCTCCTCTTTAAGCTGGGGGCCAATAGGGCAGAGGCTGGAGCAGCCCTGCCCCTGCCAGCAGTCATAGACTACTGAAGCAGGGGCGGGCTGTTCCGCTATTGGCCAGCCAGGCCCAGCCTGCCAGCCAATAGAAGGTGGTCCTCCAGTGCGCCCGGGAAGATTTGTGAGTGTGGCGCGCGGAGGCGGCAGGGCTCGCACAGGCAGCAGGCCTGGCTTGTGAGCGCCAACCGGAGGCAGCTAAGGCTGCGCGGCGGCGGCGGTGGCCAGAGGAGCAGCCACAGCAGCAGGCCACACAGCGACGGCTGCCAATGGTGGTGGCGGGGGGTGGCGACCACAAGAGCAGCCAAAGGCGCCGCCATCGTGGCGCAATAAAAAAGCCCGGGGGCGGGGGGCAAACCCGGGGCGAGGGTGAAACCGTACCATGACCGTGCAGACGGTCCAAAGCGGGAAATTCACGCCCCTCGCCGGGTTATGGGAGCCTATCCCCAGTCCATCCACAACAAAAACACACTTTATCTCTAAGAATATTCTCTGAGAGCCAGCAGGAAGTAACTAAAAAATGATCACCTAAGGTGATTGAAGGCTCATCTACACTGGCCAGAATACTTTGGATTCCCCCCATTACTCCCACACTCTGTAGTGATGCTGTGCAGCTGTCTACATATGCATCCCACTGTATCACCTGGTGCTGCAACTGCTGGTGTGAGTTTTCCCTCTTTGGTCAGAAACAAGGCACCAAGCATCAAACTGGCAATGTGACTGCGAATTCTGGTAGTTGTAGTCCCTGCCTGGTGTCCCTCACTAGAAAAAACTCCTTGATGGTGTCTGGACAGCAAAAAGTATCTGAGTTAGTGGCCATTTTATTTGCCCCAGTACTTCAATACTGTACAGTATAACTCTGGGAATTCTCCGATATTAGAATGGTGGCTAGATTACCAAACACCTAGCTTTCCTACCTCTGCCACCATAATCCAACAGGGCTATTTGATGACAGAAGGATCCCACCAGAGGCTCTCAGATTTGCCAGAGGCTTTAAGACTTGGTATGACCCATGCTGACAAAAGCTTATGCTACAAACTTCTTTCTTCCAGTTAGCCTCTGCTTGAGTGCCAGCAGGAAATAACTAATAAATGATGAGTGTTACTTTTAGTGAACAGGCTAAACCAAAGGAGATTTAAAAAAAAAAACTCGATTGAACCAATTTCTCATAAAAAACTGGTAAGTCACACTGAGACTAAGGGTGCATCTGCACTGTAGATATAATGCAGATTGACACCACTCCAACTCCATCCTATGAAATCCTAGTTTTACAAAGTCTTTAACCTACTCTGCCAGAGCCCTGCTGCATCACAAACTTAAATCCCAGGATTCTGTAGAATGGCGTCATAACAGTTGAAGTGGTATTGGTATCAAACTGCACTATTTCTACAGTGCTGGTGTGCTCTAAACCAACACTCTGTAGTAACCCCTGCTCCAGATGGGCATGTATATAAGTGAGGACAAAACCAATCAACATGCCACAAGTATAGGCCTACCTTCTGTGTACAGGCATCTCTCAGTTAACAAAGTAGACATGCTTCTGGCCTTTTTCTGTAACAGAAAACCTGGTGCCAAAGGCAAAAATAAATGGACAGAATACGGAGAGGTTCCTACACAACAACAATAACAGAGCAGTTCACCATATTTCAGCAAACTTTTTATTCAAGCAATATGCATATGTGAAATGAAGCAACTAGGTCAGGTAAGCCTTGTATAAGTAAACAGAACACTTGAACCTTCTTGAGATCACTTGAAGGCTTAAAATGTACCCAGCAGGAGATTTTCTTTGACTTTTCTTATGATTTCTTATGTTTCATATAATTTGGTGGCCAAACTTTTAGATTTATGGGGTAGTTGTTTGCTTTTAACATACTGGGAGTAAACAGTGGGCAGCTTGTCTTCTATTTTGCTGTTCACTCATGCTCACAAAAGGATTCACGACAGAGGCTATTTAACTGTCTCTTCTAAGCAGGCTTGATAAAAAATGGCTAGACAAGAATCCTGCTCTTTCCCAGTTCAAGCTTTATTACACTGTTTACTGCAGACATTGGCGGGTTACAGACTGCCTATTTGGGGTGGGCTTGTACCCGCCCCTTTCCCCGGTGTATCGGGGCCTAGTGGCTAGAACGGCAGCCGCTGAGGCCCCGATATTTTCAGGCTGCAGGGAAGCGGCAAAATGCTGCTTCCCCACAGCCTGAAAAGGGGTGTCCTTGGGGCTTCAAACCCCAAGGACACCCCGCGATGGCGGGGAGGGGGAGAAAGGGGCCACTTGGCCCCTTTCTCCCTTGCTTCGCTGGGCGCAGCCGTCTGAAGACTGCGCCCAGCGAAGCAAAGCGGCGCCGCAAACCAGGAAGGAGCTCCGAAACGGAGCTCCTTCCTGGTTCGCACTAAGGGCGTACTAGGCGCCCTGGCGCGAAGCAAGGATGTCACGTCCACGCCGCCCTGTATAGAGGCGGCGCGGCCGTGACGTCCTCATGGCCGCCGTCATTTTTTACACACAGAGCGCGTATTAGGGTTAGGGAGGTGCGGAAGCACCGCACCTCCCTAACCCTAGTACGCGCTCTGCGTGTACTTTCATGGCGGTGTATAACCCGCCATTGTTAACCAAGGTATACCTGTAATAATAAAGGCCTGTTACAGACTGCCAAAATAAAGCTGCTTCAGGTCTCTTTGGAGGTATGCTATTTAAATGATGCATGGGTCCTAAGAGTCTGGAGGTCGCGCCAAAGCCACACTCCATTCCTAAGCACTGGAGTGCAGCTTTGGTGCAGTTTCCGGATCCTTAGGATGCATGCATCATTTAAACAGCATATCTCCAAAGAGACCCAAAGCAGCTTTATTTTGGCAGTCTGTAACAGGCCAAAATGTGTCTTTTAAGGTAGCAAACACTTTGCTATTTTTTCAAGGTCACTGATGGGGTTTTCCAGGGTGAATCTAATCAAAGTGCGCAAAGCAGTACTTGAGATGACAAGGTGCTTGTTAGAGGCTTAATCACTGTAGCCTGCCATAATGCAAAGAACCTTGAAATCAATACAAAATGTTACAGCAGGGGATGTCAAGGTTTCAGGCTGCAAGTCCTCAAGGTCTTCAGGGAAGCAGCTGCCCTAAGTAGTTTCTAAAAATCACTTTGTTGACAAAAATATTGGCTACAGAAAATGCCTTTTAAAAAATGTAAATCACACAAAGTGTTCAGCCTATGCCACTTCTCCTCTCAGTTTACCTCTGTGTGAGCAGGAATACTGGAAGAGTGAAGTGGATCACATTTTTTGGCGAAATAATGTCCACACAATCATTCCAGAAGGTGTTTTGAAAATACAAGGTTACCTCAAATCTAGAAAGCATATCTAGGGATAGCTGTGTTGACCATTCAGCATAGTACAATAACACCCAAAATCCACAAAACAGAGGGCCTGAACAGACAGGCCAAAATAAAGCTGCTTCGGGCCACTTTGGAGGTATGCTGTTTAAATGACACATGCATCTTAAGAGACTTAAAGCTAGGTCAAAGCTGCACTCCATAGCTTTGGAGAGGCTTCCGGCCTCTTAGGATGCATGCTTCATTTAAACAGGGCACTTCCAAAGTGGCCCAAAGCAGCTTTATTTTGGTCTGTCTATTCAGGCCCAGAGATACCTTTATTAACCAACCCAAATGCACAAAGTACATGATGCAAGCTTTCAAAGCTCAACTGGCTTCTTCATGAGGCAAAGGTGTTAACAATCAAACAGGAGAAAGAAAACATGGGATGATATTGAAATCATATGCCTACATTTTAACAAGCTGTTCTCAGTTAAGATGGTACAGAGAGATATTCATGCAGGCAAAGGCCATTGTTCCTCCTTGGCCATGTGAGGTCTGAGAGACAGAAAGGCTATCTGCACAGGTCAAAAGGCCCATGTTTCCCCGTCCTCCCACCATCCTGTTTGGACGATGTAGGGCCATTAGCCCTGGCTGGGATCTGGCAGACCAGACATGAATGCAATGGATCTGACCCAATCCCAGGACAAAGGAGCCTAATCGCAAGGCAAAATGACCTGCCGTTTGTCATGCATTTTCATGGAAACCTTGCAACTAACGCACAGCTACAGTAGGATCAGCTGGAAAAGAATCCCAGTCTTTCCCAGTTTAAGTTTTGTTTATTGCATTTACTGTAGACATGCTGCTGCAACCCAACACCAAGTGTTCATTTTTCTACAGCTTTCCTTCACCCTGCTTCCACTACCAATGCTGCTAAAATACTTCCAGCTAGACAGAGGATGAGGAAGAATGGGGTATCTGGGTGAGTATAAAAAGTTTTTTTTGTAATAAAGGAGTTTCTTTGTCAGGACTTTGTTAACTGAAGTCTGTCTGTTCCACTTTTCTGAATTAGCTTTCAACTACTAACTGTTACAATCACATTTTGACATTTTAATTACCATTGCCTAACTATTTGAGTATCATTTTATGGTTTATTATAATCTGCCTTGGTTACAATGTGCATAGAAAGAAGGGATATAAATATGGACATAATGATAACCACCTCATCACCACAGATTATTCATAGCTATATTAAATCTCCAAGTACCACATAGCTTTGTTGAAACCATAGTGATCCACAAGTGTCACACAGTTTTGTTCAGAGATGCAACAGTTCCTCAACACCATTCAACTTTGTTTAGAACTATAGTACCATCATTCAAGGCACTGATCTTATCTGCCTTGGAGACATATTATATACATCACAATAAAAATAAAAAAGCTGCCAATATTTTAGCAGATTCTTGATCTTTTAATACTAGTTTGGTTTACAGGTAGTAGTTAATGTGATTTTCTCCATGCCATGGAAAGCTTCATTTGCTGCTTTCCCTTTCCTTATTTTACTTATAACAGCCTTTTCCGACCTAGTGACTTCCAGATATGCTGAATTACAACCGCCATAATTCCACAGCAGGTGGTTAGAGAAGGCTGATTTATAATTTTGTATTTTTTTTCTTCCAGTACACCAGTACAACTATCTGAAAACCAATTATCTACCTCAAAGTCAGTATCTCCCCATATGAGCCAACCTGAGTCTTATGCCCTTTGGAACATTCTCTCTATCTCACCAACCTTACAGGCTCATTTGGTGAGGTCTTGGGAGACAGCCTTCATGGGTGGTATCAGCATAGGCCAGAATGTTCTAGGAGCAGCCCAGAGTATTCCGGCACTAGAGCTGCCTTGACGTCCTTTTGTTACCTGGTGCCCTCCATTCCAACACCATCTGGGCATCTCATTCTGACCTCAGAGTGAGTGACTCTCATCAGTGCCCACAGTGCCAAGTATCACAGTTAGAAATGTTCAGCCACCCAGCATCAGAACGGAAGGTTCTGGATATTCTGGCAAACAGTGAATTATTTTAATTCATTATAAGGGGATATACCTTGGGTTTGGTGCTGAATGGGTCATATGTTGTTTGGACCATTCATACTAGACCTGGGCTTAGGACAAAAACTATTTATTTGGTCCATGCAAATCTGTCCCTAGGCCACAGATCTCCTTCCCAAAGAAGGTTCAGTGTTAACCTATACTACGAAGCTGTATTCTTATGCTATAAAACACATAAAGAGAAACCAAAAACAAAACGAAACCAAGTCAAACAAACCAAAGATAAAAGGCGAGGGCAAGATGGCTCAGTCCTCCTCAATCTTAAAAAAAGGTGGCAATTATATGTTTCGAGGGGGGGGGAGTTTCTCATCCTCTCAGACCCAAGTGGTACAATTCACATGAAGTTCACATTTCTGCATATTCAATTTACTAACAGTTCCACAGAAAAATGAGTTAAAATATATTAATCCCTTTGCTTCATCCAGGTTTGAAAGCTTTAACTGGCAAAATAGCAGTCTTGCCACAGTTTAATCTGGAAAAAGAATAATAACAGCAAGAAAGAGGGAGGGAAAGAAAGAAAGCTGTAACAAATATATTCATTGACTGGAAGCTAGAGCATATACCCCCTGGGTGACTGCATCCAGGCGAGCTGCACTGCAGTCTCACTTGAAAAGAGATTTAGATTGATTTATAATTGAGAATGTGGGATTGTATTAAGAGCTTTGAATTGATGCACTAATGACTGAGGTTCTTGTAATGAGCAAATGCAGCTGCCCTTGACAATGGCCCACAGGCCTCAGAAGACTAGAAGCAGAGATACACAATGAGTTTAGTCTTGAGTGCTAACTTGCAGAAGGAGAAGCTTGTTGCTGCTGGTTGGGGCACTGTTTCAAAACAGGAAACTGCCCCCCAAAAGTGGGGGGAGACGATATTGCACAAGAGCATCACAAAGGAAAAGAAAGACCTAATCCTTTTTCATTAAAATATGCTGAAGATAAGGAAGAATTAGAAGAGGATCCAAACCAGCTAAGATGTTAATTGCACAATTTAATTAAGGGGAGCAGAATTTAGCAGGGTGTTTGTTTCTGGAAATGTAAATAGCAGCCATGGGGGAAACTGAACAGGACAGGAACACACCAGTGGAAAAGAGGACATGCTAAAGTGTTTCCTCCCAGAATGCCCCCACCCCTATACACATTAGGAGAAAAGGCTCCATTGGTGAGAAAGTGTGTGTCTTGCACATATCCACTATAAGCATAAACCTATTTAATTCCTTTCTCCACAGAACTGGAATGTAGAGAAGAGGAAAATATTTCCAATTCTCTGTGCCCAAACATCTTAGGGAGAAGACATGACAAGTGAACTCATTGCAATTTCATTCATCCATTCATTTATCATTCATTCATTCATTTAAATCATTCATTTATCACCTCTGAGTCTGCCAAGGCCTGGGGCAACGTACAACATATAAAAGCCTTATCCAAAACATTAAATATAAGCAGATTAAGGCCAAAACAATTTATTTAAAAGTTGATTAATAATGTACAGAGGTCAATAGGCTGAATAAGGGTGTTCCTAATTTGGACACAAACAGAAGTTCTTGTCACAAACAAATAACAATGTCTTAGGGTGGGTGTGATCTTACTCCTTCCTCTCCAGACACTTCCCAAATTTATGGAAAGTGTTCCTATTGCCTAGGGATCTGTAAACTGTAGGTGGCTCCATCTACTTCCTTGCAGTTCTCCAGATGAGAGCTGTTTCTTCTGCTGCAGCAAGGAGAACAATATGCTCCAAATCCAGAGCTCTGTTCCAAAGCACTGCAGTGCCATTACCTTTAAAGCAATACCATAGTGCCAGTACAGTGGTACCCCGGGATACGAAATCACCGCGTTACGAAATTTCCGGGATACGAAAAAATTAGATAGGAAAAAACTGTTCCGGGTTACGGGTTTTTTTTCAGCTTACGAAAAAATTTTTGGTGCTTTTCGGCACTTTTTCGCACGAAATCGCGGCTTCCAGCGCTAGCGGCTATGGCTTTTTCGGGTTGCGAAATCTTTCGGGTTACGAACGGCGTCGCGGAACGAATTAAATTCGTAACCCGGGGTACCACTGTACTAGGAGGCAAGTAAGAGTGTGTAGACTCTGTAAATGTTCTTGCAGGCAAATCCCTAATGCAGAAACTGCAAGCAGCTTTAGTCCTTTACGGCATATGCAATAAATTATTAATTCAGTTTATACAGCCACAACTATTATGAATAAAGAGACAATAAAGAGTGTGGCTGTTCTGTTGGTGTTTTAACATACAGTGGTACCTCGGGATACGAAATACCCAGGTTACGAAATTTTCGGGATACGAAAAAATCCCATTGGAAAACATTGTTCCGGGTTACGAATGTTTTTTCGGGTTACGAAAAAACTTTTGGTGCTTTTCGGCGCTATTTTACACGGAATCGCGGCTTTTCCCCATTAGCGCCTATGGCAATTCGGCTTACGAAGGCTTTTCGGGTTACGAAAGCGGCCGCGGAACGAATTACTTTCGTAACCCGAGGCACCACTGTATTGCCTTTCAGTCATTTAGAGCACAGGAAGTTTTTCAGAAATGGCCCTTCCTGCATTTCACCAATTTAAAAAAATCCTGCACTAATTTTAAAACAAAACCAAAAAACTTTTAGGAAAACTTGAGAAAGCAGCACTATTCTTTGTCTTCATTTTGCCAGCATCATCTCATAATTTTGCTTTGCTAGTATTCCTCTTGCCGAAAGGATGCTATTCATAAGCACTTCTTTCTTCTGAACCGTCTGTCAAATTTAGCAAACAACATCAGGCTCACCATGGGAATTCATTTTCAGTTTGGAAAGCCACAAAGGGCAAGCTGCCACCCCACAGAAATGAATGTAGAAACTACCTTGCTTTGGACCAGAGGTCTGGAAGTGCTGAGCAAACAAAATCTGAGTTGCTTCTTGGTTCTGTCACCATAAAAATAAATTGACAACTTGGCTTTTTTGATCAGAGATGCATGGAGATAGGAAACACAATAGAAGTAGATAGGGATAGCGAATTTCTATAAGAGATTTGTACAGGGAGTATGCATCCATTCAAATCAATTATCATGCATGATGTGAACAGGAAAAGTCTGTTTTTCAGTGCTAGAGCACAGTCCCAGTTTTGAAGAAAAGGTAGAGTGTAAATACTGTAAATATAGTGATGATGCTTTGCATTTAGGGTGGCACAGTGGTTAAATGGTGGTAATGCAGCCACAAGGCTATGAATTTGAGCCCAGGGGCACACTCAGCCTTCCATCCTTTTGTAGGTGGGTAAAATGAGTAGCCAGCTTATTGGGGGCAATTAGCTTATAGATTGTAAACTGCTTGGAGAGTGCTGTGTTCACTGATAAGTAGTATAGAAATGTACATGCTATTGATATTGCTATTGCATGTAGAAGATCCCCAAGTTCAGTCACCAGCATCTCTAGGCAATACTAAGAAATCTCCTGCTTTTGCAATATGTCTGCCAGACTGAATGTGGAATTGGTCTCCTGTGAATTCCTTAACAGATCATGGAGCAGGACAAGGTATCATAAGGCTCAGCTTTGTCCTCTCTCACTTTCCAAACCCCACCTTTCAGCCACAGCCATCCTCTCTCAAAATGGCTATTGACTTCCCAGCAGAAAACTGCAGGAGCTCTGTTTGTTGCTTGGCACCCAGCACTGAAGTTTACGTTATTGTTGTGCATGAAGCAACAAGAACAGAGATGGGCTCTCCTTTACATGCACTCCACTGCTCTCTACTGGGGAGGGGAAAGCCATGTTGAAGAGAGTATAGCTGTAGCTGCAAATTGGGATTTGGAAGATAAGGGAATACAGGTACCTTCACCATGCTTGATGGACTTTTATGGCACCGCATCCTACTCCATGATCAATTCAAGATTAAGGTTACAGAAGCCACATCCTGAATCTAATCTGGCAACCTTATTTTGCAAATTGTTCTTTTAAAAGCAAAGGCTTTTAACATAGAGCTGCACTCTTTTTAATTGTCTTTTTTAGATTGCTTTTTAAATTATTTTAACTTTACATTTTAAGTTGTTTTTAAAATCTTTTAAAAGAACTGGAATCTGTAGCATTTCTTTAAAATTTAGTGCCATTCTGCCTGATTTCCCACATTAGAAAGTATTCATGAACCTAAATTTTGGGCTATCTCAAGGCAATAACCCAAGCTGCAACTGGTGGTAACCCAGCACTGTATTCAACCATTATTCCCTTTCCCTGGAAATGGTTCCGAAAGGCTTCAGAAGTTGCCACGCCTCTAATTTCAGGTTAGCTCCAGAGGCTCCCTTGGCATCAGAACCCTCTTGCTATTTATGACTGAGCTTTTGATGTGGCCTTAAATATACACATGTGTCCAAAGTACAGGCGCAAATGAGGACAGCTAGCACAAGTTGCAGCAACTGCTTCAGCAATTAGACTCACTCTGAGTTGTTCAACACAGTTACGTAAGAAGGGGGAGGCCAATACTGCTGGTGGAAAGTCATGTGTATTAGCTCATGTTCCTTCCCCAGAGTAGCTCTGATATTCACACTGGTAAACTGCAAAATTTAGAATGCAATGTAGAAAGGGTCAGTGGCAACATGAAAGAAAAAATAAATGTAGAAAAGTGTGCCAAAGATGGATCTTACTCTCTCACACATGCATGCCAGAATGTACAAAATTGCTAATTTGAAATTGCTAGGTCAGATACGTAACAACAACTGCCTCCTGCACAACCATGGAATGGAATAAAATTACTGCATTGTTATGCCCTGTCATCTCATATGGGTCTATAGCTAAGACACTGGTGAACCATTTACTGCATTATGCATGAAGAAATTTTTGTTTGGGTTCTAAGTTTTCATCCTTTGCACAATAACTTGAGAGTAAGCCCCATTTAATATATTTTCTTACATATTCAGGATGGGGCCATAATTATATGTTGTGGCAAGTTGCAAGTGGGTAGCCATGTTAATAAGGAGCCAGCATGGTGTAGTGGTTTGAGCATGACTCTGGAGATTAGAGTTCAAATCCTGGCTAGGCCATGTAGACCCACTGGGCAAGTCATACTCTCTCAGCCTCAGATAATGGCAACAGCAATCCCCCTCTGAAGAAACTTGCCAAGAAAGCCTGGTTATAGGGTCGCCAAAAGTCAGAAATGACTTGAAGACACACAACAGCAACCACACCAACTTACAAAGAGTTATGGGGCATCACAAAAATTAATAAATATTAGAAACAGGCTTTTGTGAACTGTAGCCCATTTCATCAGCTACATGAAATGTTATCCAGAAATTTGGAGGGGGTGCACATATGCATCTGCAAACAAGTGTAGTACACATGTTTGAGGCTTGAACTGTAGACAGTTTAGTGAGATAGAAATTACATGCAGAAAGTACAGATAGTGACGGGGGCGGGTTATAGACCGCCGCTTTGAGGCAGTCTGCCGCCGCCGCTTGCTCCATGCGGGAGCCGTAGCAGCCACACCGCGCGGCTCCCGCGCGGAGCAAAAAAGGAGCTCCAAAATGGAGCTCCTTCTTGCGGCACCTCTATGATGTTGCGAGGCGCTGCTGGCGCATCCGCGACGTCATAGGTGCTGCGACACGTTCAGACGCTATGCGTCCGATATGTAAAGATGGCGCCGGCCGTGTGGAACGGCCGGCGCCATATTGTACGGACAGAGTCCATATTAGACCCAGGGGCGTCTAGAAGAGACGCCCCTTTTTAAAAATGGGACGTCCTGCGGATGTCCCAAGTGCCAGTGTGTAACCGGCCAATGACATTATTATCATTGGCCATTCACAAAACTGTTGCTGATAACATAAGCATAAACCAATTAATGCATTTAATGTGATAATAATCCATAATCCTAATTCAAATTTTTGGTGACAGACCGGAACTTCCAGATAAACTGAAATTCAGCAGTCTCTCCCTCATATCACCTTTGCCACCCACATTAATGTAGCAGAACTGCACATTAAGCCACAGGTCTTGTGTTGAACAGTGTGAAGCAAGATGTGACAGCCTATAAATTAGTTGGAAGAAGGAAAAAAGGATTAAGCCTCCACTGCCCTCCACTTCCTCTTTCAAAAATCACCCCGTGTCCCCACTTTGCAGCTCTTTGGAGCAAACTGCATTCTCATCCTTGGAACATCTATCAGAACATACTCCAAAATCAGAGGAGGTTTGCCATTGCCTTCCTCTTAGGCAGAGAGGGTGTGACTTGCCCAAGATCAGCCAACTGGGTTCCCATGGCTAAGTGGGAATTTGAACAAGGCTCACCTCAGGATCATCATAAGTTAGAAATGACCTGAAAATGCATAACAACATAAAACTGCAAACAGATGACCTGAAATTTGAGCTACTGACACTACAGACACTTAAACAAGTTCATAGCAGTGAAATGTGAAGTAGGGATCTCCTAGCTCCCAGTTTGTACTCGTTGCATTACATCCCCTCTCCAGAACCAAAATGATCTGTTTATTCTGTTTTTTTTTTCCTTCAAAAAGCCTCTTCCTGTGTTTTGTGCTTCATAAGGGAACTCCTCTGTAATTGGAACAACTGATGCATCTGTTGTATGCCAAACTTGGTCAACACAGATTTCATTATGTTACATCAGACAGTAAGCAGTTACCTCTCAGTAGTTGTTTTTAAAAGCTTTGCTGTATTCTGTAGTTGGCCGTGGCCTATTACTTTCCTTTGTTGGGGAAAAATAGTGTCTGAAATATAAAGCACACTATAGTCCAGCTAAAGAATCTACTGCAATACCCAACCACCAGGGCACCCTGGCATCCAAACAGTGTTGATTAGATTAGGTTCTACAATCAACATCTTTTGTGAACTGTGAGGAAATCACTATACTACTTTCAGCCATTTAGCAATTCTGTCTGACACTGGTTCTTCACTATAAGTAACAGCTTTCATCTCTTTCCATCTCCTTCTTGAAATGCCTCTAGAGAAGATTTCCTTTTAAGATTATTTAAAGCTTGACAAAAGTTACATACTGGAAAACCTCCATCTGATACTGTATTGGCTCAGGCCGTATAAGTCACTCTGGAATCTAGAGTATCAGTACTAGACAGATTTATTTAATTTTTTTTAACATGAAAGGCTTTAATAATTTACTTCTGCATTTTTAAAATATGGGACAAGCATTTCCTGTTCTCAGTCAACTAGTAGAAAGAAAAATACTATGTCTTTTATGAGCCAGTGGAGTCTCATCAGCCATCTTCCCCACACCTCTGATTAGGAATAGTTTTTTGCCTTAATATTGAATTAACAGTAGTAGTGTTAGTAGTAGTAGAAGAATTCTGTCTTTCTCCCAAAATTGATATGCCAAGCAGGTTACAATTTAAAAGAACAATACAGACTGCTGCTACACTGCAGAATAAATGCAGTTTGAGATCACTTTAACTGTCATGGCTCCATCCTATGAAATCCTGGGATTTGTAGTTTCTTGTAGCACTCACATTTAAGTGAGACCATAACCATTATCTCTGCTCCCATATTACACACATTGATTCATTCTTTAGTGGTAGTAACAGCAAGTTCAGTCCTGCTTCTCTTTCTCTGAATTCATCTTGGGCTAATGCCAATCAAAGAGTCAATGGATGATATCGATTATCAAGCCAGAGTACCTTTGTACTTAGCTAGATTAATGCTAATTCTATCCAGGTTTTTGACAACAGACAAAAACATAATGAAACCTGATGGAGAGAGTCTCGTGGCTTTCAGGTTTTTTGGAAATGTCAACAGCCTATTATAAAGCAAAAGCAAAGGGAGGAATGACAAGAGGCAGAAGACTGTGGAAAGATTATAAGCCCACTTTGGTGCAAAGAACAGCTGGAGAGTATCTGAAATGTCACTCCTCTTTCATTTCACCATATCGCTTTTAGTGTGGAACAGCCGCAAAGGCGGCTTTGATGTATGCCAATTCCAGCTGTGAATACACAATCCATCCTGTGAGGAATGGGATTTGGTGTTGCTCCCACCCTTTGATTTCCTCATGAACTTAATGCTCCATCTTGCCCTTCTGCTGACTCATACTCTTCACTGCAAATGGCCACTGCCATGAGAACTGCTGAAAAAGTGAGGTTATGTTTTAACAGAGTCATAGAATAGCATCATAGAATCACATAGTCACAGAGTTGGAAGAGACTTCCAGCCTCTATTTAAAAACCTCCACCACACTCCAAGAAAGTGTGTTCCACTGTCGAGCAGCTCTTAGTGTCAGGAAGTTCTTCCTAATGTTGAGGTGGAATCTCCTTTCCTGTAGTTTGCATCCATTGTAGTAGTTTTCTCTAGTCTCTGGAGCAGCAGAAAATAAGCTTGCTCCATCCTCAATATGATATCCCTTCAAATATTTAAACAGGGCTATCATATCGCCTCTTAACATTCTCTTCTCCAGACTAAACATACCCAGCTCCCTAAGTTGTTTCTTATAGGACATGGTTTCCAGATCTTTCACCATTTTGTTCACACTCCTCTGGATACGCTCCAGCTTTCCAACATCCTTTCTGAATTGTGGTACCCAGAAACGGATGCAGTATTTTAGGTGGGTCCTTAAGAGAATTTTTCTCAAACTATTTTCATGCTTGTGTTTCTTGAGTTGGAAGTCTACACTGTAATAATTGTACAGGTATATCTCAGTTAATGAAGGAGATGTGTTCCTGAGCAAGAAACTTTGGTACCAGGGGGCAGAAGTAACACAGAAGGTATAGAAATAGGTTCCTGCACCAGAAAAAAAGAAGAGCAGTTTAACATGCTTCAGCAACTGTTTTATTCAAAACTAACAATATGCAGATGTAAAGGGTTAGATAAGCCTTGCATAAACAAACAAAAACATCCAGGAATGACTTTTTCCTTTCATCACTATCCAGTTTCCTTGATTTACATTTTGGCATTCAAACTTATAGATTTATGCTTTTTTAAAAAAACATACTGGATGTAACTGGTGAGGCAGGCTGTTCTCCTTTTCTCTCCTTTTTGCTGTTCACACATGCTCAGTAAGGGATTCTGGAGGCAGCTGCTGTTTGCTTTGACTGAAGTAGGCAGATACACAAGGCTACAGTAAGATCGGCTAGAGGAGAATCTCATTCATTACTAGCTTAAGCTTTAATATTGCAATGCTTTCTGCAAACATATTGAGGCAACCTGAAACTGAAAGTCTATGTTTCGCCAGCCCTCCTACATCATCCCCCTAGTACTGATGCTTGTAAAAAGCTTCCAATTATGGAGAGGATGAGAAGGAAAGGGAGGTTGTCAGATTTAAAAAGGATCTTCTTTGTCAGAGGCTTTGTTAACAGACGTATGCCTGTATTATATTCAGGCTATGTAGGCCCACTGTAATCAGTAAGACTAATTTAAAGGTAGAGGTTTTCCCTTGACAAGATTTTCTAGTCTTGTCTGACTGTAGGGGGGCAGTGCTCATCTCCATTACTAAGCCTAAGAGCCAGCATTGTCAAGGACGACTCCATGGGCAGTTGGCCAGGATGACTGCACAGAATGCTTTTACCTTCCCACTGAAGTACCTATATAGAATCATAGAATCATAGAATCATAGAGTTGGAAGAGACCACTAGGGCCATCCAGTCCAACCCCCTGCCATGCAGGAAATCCAAATCAAAGCATCCCTGACAGATGGCCATCCAGCCTCTGTTTAAAGACCTCCAAGAAAGGAGACTCTATCACCTTCCGAGGAAGTGCATTCCACTGTCAAACAGCCCTTACTGTCAGGAAGTTCCTCCTAATGTTCAGGTGGAATCTCTTTTCCTGTAGCTTGCATCCATTGTTCCGGGTCCTGTTATCTGGAGCAGCAGAAAACAAGCTTGCTCCCTCCTCAATATGACATCCTTTCACATATTTAAACAGGGCTATCATATCGCCTCTTAACCTTCTTTTCTCCAGGCTAAACATCCCCAGCTCCCTAAGTCGTTCCTCATAGGGCATGGTTTCCAGAACCTTCACCATTTTTGTCGCCCTCCTTTGGACACGCTCCAGTTTCTCAATGTCCTTTCAGGTGGGGCCTGACCAGAGCAGAATACAGTGGCACTATTACTTCTCTTGATCTAGATACTATACTTCTATTGATGCAGCCTAAAATAGCATTGGCCTTTTTAGCTGCCGCATCACACTGTTCACTCATGTTCAACTTGTAGTCTACTTGGACTCCTAGATCCCTTTCACACGTAGTTTCATTCAGCCAGGTGTCACCCATCCTATATCTGTGCATTTTATTTTTCCGCCCTAAGTGCAATACCTTACATTTCTCCGTGTTGAATTTCATTTTGTTAGCTTTGGCCCAGCTTTCTAGTCTATTCAGGTCATTTTGAATCTTGATCCTGTCCTCTGGGGTATTAGCTATTCCCCCTAATTTGGTGTCATCTGCAAATTTGATAAGTATGCTCCCAATTCTGTCATCCAGGTCATTGATAAAGATGTTGAATAGCACTGGGCCCAGGACAGAGCCCTGTGGGACCCCACTGGTCACTTCTCTCCAGGATGAAAAGGAGCCATTGTTGAGCACCCTTTGGGTTCGGCCGGTCAACCAATTACAGATCCATGTAACAGTTCCTTTGTCTAGCCCACATTTTACAAGCTTGTTTGCAAGAATGTCATGGGGAACCTTGTCAAAGGCCTTAGTGAAATCAAGATATACTATATCCACAGCATTCCCTTCATCTACCAAGCTGGTAATTTTATCAAAGAAAGAGATTAGGTTTGTCTGGCATGACTTGTTTCTCTGAAACCCATGTTGACTTTTTGTGATTATGGCATTGCCTTCTAGATGTTCACAGACTCTCTGTTTAATGATCTGCTCCAGAATCTTTCCTGGTATTGATGTCAGACTAACTGGACGATAATTGTTGGGATCCTCTTTTTTCCCCTTTTTGAAGATGGGGACAACGTTTGCCCTCCGCCAGTCTGCTGGGATCTCTCCTGTTTTGCAGGAGTTTTCAAAGATTATTGCCAATGGCTGCGATATTACATTTGCCAGTTCTTTTAATACCCTTGGATGGAGTTCATCTGGTCCCGGAGACTTAAATTCATTTAGATTAATAAGGTGTTCCTCTACTATCTCTTTACTTATTCTGTGCTGAAATTCCCCTATTCTGTCCTCTGCTCCATTATCCTCAGGTTGAGCACCCTTTGCCTTTTCTGAGAAGATTGTGGCAAAGAAGGTGTTGAGTAATTCTGCCTTTTCTCTGTCTTCTGTTAGCATTTTGCCATCTTCTCCACGCAGTGGCCCTACCGTTTCCTTCTTCTTCCTTTTGCTGCGGACATATCCAAAAAAGCCCTTTTTATTGTTCTTAACCTCTCAAGCAAGCCTGAGTTCATTCTGCGCTTTAGCTTTTCTGACTTTACCCCTACACATGCCTGCTATTTCTTTGAATTCCTTTTTTGTGATTTCCCCCTTTTTCCATTTCTTATACATGTTCCGTTTCAAACTCAGCTCGGTTGAAAGTTCCTTAGTCATCCATCCTGGTTTCTTGAGACACCTCCCGTTTTTCTTTCTCACTGGAACTGTTTGAAATTGTGCCTTCAGTATCTCTCTTTTGAGAAACTCCCATCCGTCCTGAACTCCTTTATCTTTTAGTATTTCTGACCATGGAATCGCCCTCAATACTTCTCTAAGTTTACTGAAATTCGCTCTCCTAAAGTCTAGGATGCGTGTCTGACTATGCCTGGTTTCTCCTTTCCACTGTATTACAAACTCCAGGAGAACATGGTCACTTCCACCTAATGATCCCACCACTTGCACCCCATTAACCAAGTCATCCTTGTTGGTTAGGATCAGATCTAAAATAGCTGACCCCCTTGTTGCCTCTTCCACCTTTTGGACCATGAAATTGTCTTCCAGGCAAGTGAGGAATTTGTTAGGCCTTGAGGATTTTGCTGAGTTTGACTTCCAGCAAATATCAGGATAGTTGAAGTCACCCATCACTACTACATCTCCCTTTTTTGACTGTGTGGTCATCTGTTCTAGAAAGATATCATCCAATTCCTCAGTCTGACTTGGGGGTCTGTAGTAGACTCCCACCGTAACATCCTTGTTGTTTCTCTCCCCTTTGATTCTTATCCAGATGCTCTCCACCTGGCTTCCATGATTGATGTCTAGGATCTCTTCACTGGTGTAAATAACTCTGACATATAATGCTATTCCTCCTCCTTTCCTGTTTGGCCTATTTCTCTTAATAAGGTTATACCCCTCTATTTCCACATTCCAATCATGAGACTCATCCCACCAGGTTTCAGTGATGCCTATTATATCATATTTGCTTTGTTGTACTAGGAGTTCGAGTTCATCTTGCTTATTTCCCATGCTCTGTGCATTAGTGTAGAGACATCGCAGACCTTGGTTCCCTTTTACTTGCTGCCTGTGCAAGTTTTTTTGCCTCCCACTGTTGGGTCCTTGCACTGTTTGCCTTGTTTCCTCTATGTCAGTTTGACTATTTTCGCCATCCCTTTCGCCTTCCTTAATATTGTCTCCCTTCCCCTCGGAACTCAGTTTAATGCCCTCCTGATCAAGTTCTTGAGACTGTTGGCAAAAACATTTCTTCCAACTGGCGTGAGATGCAACCCGTCTGTTGCAAGAAGTCCCTCCTCATGGAACCGCACTTGAACTTTTACATGCTTGTGAACTGTTAGGTTGGCAGAGGCTGGGACTAGTGATGGAAGCTCACTCCATCCCATGGCACCTGGGTCTTGAACTGCTGACCTGCTGATCTTGCAATCATCAGAGTTGGTGTCTTAACCACTGAGCCACACCATCCCTTTGAGACTAATTTAGTCATGATAAATTTCAGCCCATTGATTTCAATAACTGTACTTGAAGAATGACAGTCTGAATTCAATATTTTGGGAAATAGACTTACTTTTTAAAACCTCATGCCTACTGATAGTCATTTCTAATACAGCACTACTTATTCAAATAAATAAATGTCCTATTTATTTCACTGGTTTTTCCCCTCCTGGCAGAGGGTTATCACAATCAAAACATCCCTGACAGATGGCCATCCAGCCTCTGCTTAAAGACCTCTAAGGAAGGAGACTCCACTACACTCCAAGGGAGTTTGTTCCACTGTTGAACAGCCCTTACTGTCAGGAAGTTCCTTGTAATGTTGAGGTGGAATCTCTTTTCCCGTAGCTTGCATCCATTGCTCCAGGTTCTATTCTCTGGAGCAGCAGAAAACAAGCTAGCTCCCTCCTCAATGTGACATACCTTCAAGTATTTAAACAGGGCTATCATATCACCTCTTAAACTTTTCTTCTCCAGGCTAAACATCCCCAGCTCCCTAAGTTGTTCCTCACAGGGCATGGTTTTCAGACCCTTCACCATTTTAGTCACCTTCCTTTGGACACTCTCCAGTTTCTCAACATCCTTTTTTAAATTGTGGTGCCCAGAACAAGACAGAATAATACTGAACTTTGTCACAACAATTCAAAATTACTCTTTTAGGGTCTTCAAAGGAATCACTTTTACATGTACAGTCGGCCCTTCTTATACACAGATTTTTTATACACGGTTTGAAAATGTTCCAAAAAAGTATACAGTAAATTTACCTTGATGTTCCATTTTTTATTAGGGACACCATTTTGCTATGTCATTATACTTAATGGGACTTGAGCATACACGGATTTTGTTATACACGGGGGATCTTGGAACCAAACACCAGCGTTTAACAAGGATCCACTGTAGTTGGTAATTGAGGGAGGAGAAAATGGGACACATATTTATTAGACAGTGGTTATTCAGTCATCTATCAAAGTCATACGAAATACTGTAATTACTACATTGTTTCACAACAGAAGTAACACTGACATCATTACAGCCCCAAGTCTCTGCTAAATGTAAGACTTCCAAAGAAGAAGGGGCACTACAATCAGTTTATCTTTATAGAGCAGCAATTGCATAACGAAAATTCTTCCAATATGGGCAAGCCATTGATACAGGCCATCAGAGAAGGTAAAATAATAGCATCACATCTGCTGTGGTAGCATGGCCACCTGTCACTGCCCAGATGCAGTGGGATACAGAAAGGATGAATGTGCAGATATCTTAAGAACTTTATGTAAGACTTAGGAGCTGTGCAGACCGCCCCTAGGGGGCTGTCTGCAGGCGCCTCCATTTTCACCGGATTGGGGCCATGACAACTGCACACTGCAGCCCCAATCCAGCCTCTCCGGGGTGCAAAAAGCAGCTGCGGAAATGTGAAGTCGAAGGCTTTCATGGCCAGCATCCATGTTTTTTTGTGGGTTTTTCAGGCTATATGGCCATGTTCTAGAGGATTTTCTTCCTGACGTTTTGCAAGCATCTGTGCCTGGCATCTTCAGAGAATGCAGAAAGTGGCTCCTTTTTGCGCCCTAGAAAGGGCACAATAGCCATGGTGGCATTGCTTTATAGGGCTACCTTAGTGCTGCATTGTGCAGATACAGCACCGAAGGAGCGCCATGATGCCACGCATACAGCATCATGCCACCCTGGGGATGGAGCTGGGGTGTGCATCCTGTAGATGCTACGCCCCGACTCCACCCCCAACCCAGCCTTTAAGGTTGGTGCGCACAGGGGGTTAGTGACTGCAAACATTACCATTTTTTAGGCTAGCCATCTCAGAATGTTGGCTAAGGGATTCTAGGAATTATAGTAGGAAAAGTAATGTTTTCCAAGCTGTCTATACTAGCTGTTAATATCAGTAAATATGTTTCAGGAGAAAATGACAACTTAAGAGGATGATTTTCAGCAGGAAAATCTCCCATCCACTCAGCACAAAGGAGGTTAAGGTGTTACCATCACCAACATGCCATAATCTTGATCCAGATTAGGCCCTTGATCTATTGTTAGCCCCTCTTCAGGTTTTTATCTGAACATGCAGAAAACAGTATAGGTGATAAAGATGTGGGACAGCATATAAAACCCATTCCATAAACATGCCCATGCACTCAACAGCATCAAAAATGTTCATATGTCCATCCTACATGCACACACATATCAAAGAGTGGTGCTGGGTCCAAGAATATCCCTCCCAAATTACAAACTTGATCTTTCATGGGGAGAGGTTTCCTACTGACCAGAAGCACTTCTGTCTTGTCTGGATTAAGCCTCATATTCACCCACATCCTGTTCTTTACAGCATCCAGGCAACAATTCAGCTTCCCTGGCATCATTTGTAAAGGACAGATACAGCTGGGTATCGTCAGCATACTGATGCTACCCAGTTCCAAAGCTCCAGATGACCTCTCCCAGTGGCTTTGTGTAGATGTTGAAAAACATAGGGAACAGTACTGACCCCTGTGGAACCCCACAGGCTAATGGCAAAAAGGCTGAACAACAGTCCCCCCTGCACCATGGTCTGGGAACGTTCAGGTAAGAAAAACCAGAACCACTGCAAAGCAATGTTCCCAAGAAAGATACCATGGTCAAGGGTATCAAATGCTGCTGAAAGATTCAGGAGGACCAACAGGAACTGACTCCAGCATGTTCTGGTATAGGTCATCCACTGAAGCAATCAAGGCTTTTTCTGTCCCACAAACAGGCCTGAACCCAGATTGGAATGGGTCCAGATAATCCATTTCATCCAGGAAAGCCTGAAGGTGTGTTGCCACCACTCACTCTAAAACCTTAATTAGAAAGGAGATTAGAGACTGACCAAAAGTTACCAAGGGAGGTGGGGTCCAATTAATTTTTTTTTTCTCAAAGAAGTTCTTGCCATTGCATCTTTTAGAGAAGCTGAAACATAGATCTCTTTCAAAAAAGCATTTACAACCTCCACCACCCAATTGGCCAATCCTCCTCTGGCAGCTTTAATTAACCAGGATGGACATGGGTCTAAGAGGCAAATGGTTGTCCTCACCTCTCCAAGCAACTTATCCACCTCACCATGTTGAATAACCTGAAAGTCACCCATCAAAATTAGACGCGTATGTGCTTCACCTCCCCAGACTCTACTTTCAATGTGGAGTTGACATCAGTATGAATTGGGGCAATTATCTCCACAAAGTATTTATCAAATACATCACAGCACTTTTCTAAGGGCTCCTCCTCAGCAGTCTGAGGTGTAGGATGTAATAACCCTTTAACTATCCAGAACAGCTGTGCTAGATGAGATTGAGCTGTTATAATAAAGGCAACAAAGAATTGTCTTCGTGCTGTTCTGATTGCTGCAAAGTAGGTTTTAATTCATGTTTGATCAGATTCATCCTGAGTCTTTTTCCATCATCACTCCAACTGATTACCAAAGTACTTCATTGCCTTAAGTGCCTCAGGAAACCAAGGAGTCCATGCTCTGCACCCAAGTAAAGGACACGTGGGTGCAACTGAGTCAATTGCCCAGGTCATCTACCTATTCCCCAGATCAATCCAGGCATCAAAAGAATCACCAGCTCTAGCAGCTGGTCTCACAATAGATCACTGCAGCTTGGTTGTTTAGGATCAAGTACTGGACCATATAGCTCTTTCTATTCACTGATGTGGTGTTAAGCAGCAGTATTTTGTGGTCTGATGGGATTCTGCTGGAGTAGTCAGGGATCTTTTGGTTGGATCGTGAACCAGAAAGAGGAAGAACCATGAGACATTTCTCCCCACTTCTTCTTCATTGGCTTATTCTACACCATCATCATATACCTCCTTTGTTATGACTGAAATGGCAGCACTCCTTGTACTGTGGGACCTCAGTATCCATGGACTTGTCATCCATAGATTTGAGCATCCACAGACAGCAAACCCACATTGTCCCCAATGGCATTGTGTGCACAGAGCCGTGCCACCATTGGGAACAACTGCACTGAAGTCCTCCCTCCCCTTTCCTTCCTTCCTTACTTCCTTCCTTCCTTCCTTCCTCTCCCTCCCCCTCTGAGGCTTCTGCCCTGGGCTTGGCTTTGGGGGTGTTGTTTGGAGGTGGAGGCTGGAGCCCCATTGGCTGGAGGGAGCAGAGCTGGGGCCAGGGTCTCGGAACCTGGAGGTTCTCTCCAGGATGTTAGGCCTGGGAGGAAGGACTTCAGTGCATTTGTCCCTAATGGTGGCCCAGCCACATGGCTGTGCTACCATTAGGGACAATGGGACTTGAGCATACGTGGATTTTGGTATCTGCAGGGGGGGGGCAGAATGGATCCCCGCAGATACCGAGGGCCAACTGTATTTTCTGAACACATATTTGGCTTACCAGAAAGACAGAACAAACTATCAAAAACCAACAAGAACTCCCAAAACTTAGCCAAAACTGACCTCATGATAGAGTAGCACACAAATGTCACATGATGCTCTTTTAGAACATCCTTCTTCAGTGAAGCATCCTCCATATGCACTGGACTACAGCCTCCTTTATCTCCAACCACTACCCCTGTACCAGTTGAAGGTGACAGTCCAACCCAGAGTGTCAAAAATTTCCTTTCATTTGTTTTTTTTAAAGCTATGACTCCCAACATGGCCATCATTTTCAAGCTCTGATCCAACCCACTCAGTAGGTTCCAGGTCGAGGAAATCTGAATGAGATATAAGATTAATTGTGTCTTTTGGGAAGGACTTCTCATTTGGGAAGGAATTCTCAGAGGCCCAAATTTAAGTGTGAAAATCCCAATCACTTGGGAAGGAATTCTCAGAGACTCCAATGAAAGTATGAAATGCCAGCTTGATCTTGTGCAGCTCTAAAAGATGTCCTACACAGGTAGCCAGATATATGAAAACATCAGCCACCTGCTCTGGTGAACATTAACGTCACTTTGAGAAATGCCTTGAGCTTCTACACATTTTTACCATATGGATTTATTTGATAAGAAACAGATTGGAATCATTTAGCTTTGACTTCTCTGATCATCAGGCTGTGTCTACTAGGAACTCCAGAAGGATTAGATAATTCTCTCTCATTACCAGGCAGGATTCCCAGATTTCAACAAACTCCCAAAGAAAAATGATGGTTTTGTAACAGCCTGGCACCAATGTAAAAAACAGTGCAGTTTGCTGTTTAAAGCATGGGGGTCTTTCCACTTTACAGGGAGGCTTCAGAGGCTTGTGAGCCACACTTTGGGGTCTGGTTGACTGCATTTTGCCCAGCCCTGTTCTACTCCAGGAGAAAGTAGGTCTGCAGGGTTCAAGGCAGAGGTTGCCTACTTTGTTTTTGTGTGCCTTCAAGTCATCATTTCTGACTTATGGTGACCCTAAGTTATCACTTGGTGTTCTTGGCAGTTTTGTTCAGAGGAGGTATGCTCTTGCCTTCCTCTGAGCCCGAGGGGGTGGGACTTGCCCATGGATTTCCATGGCTGAGCAGGGATTCCAACCTTGGTTTCCCAGTGTCCTAGTCCAACCACGCTGCCTCTAGCCCCTTTAAATGGCAATGCCAGAGACTGTTCTTGGACCTTCTGCATCCCTTCAAACTATTCTCCTCTGAAAATGCCTTTTACCAATCTTTCTTTAGAAGGGAAAAGAACTTACAACAGCATGCATATCTATGATGATGTACTCCTACATTTTTAAATTTATACTCCAGTGTTATTTAGACAACAATAACATCAACAACAGAACCCTTAGTTTCTTTCATACAACTTTCTAACCATCTGGTATATTCACTTTGATAATGGCAACTAGATTTTTAAAAAATTAACTGCAGATTGTAGGCTTTGACTCAATCAAATCTAAATGAATTTAAGTCTCCAGGATCAGATGAACTACATCCAAGGGTATTAAAAGAACTGGCAAATATAATATCGGAGCCATTGGCAATAATCTTTGAAAACGCCTGGAGAACAGGAGAAGTCCCAGCAGACTGGAGGAGGGCAAACGTTGTCCCCATCTTCAAAAAGGGGAAGAAAGAGGATCCAAACAATTATCAGCCAGTTAGTCTGACATCTATACCAGGAAAGATTCTAGAGCAGATAATTAAACAGAGAGTCTGTGAACATCTAGAAAGCAATTCCATAATCACAAAAAGTCAACATGGGTTTCAGAGAAACAAATCATGCCAGACAAATCTGATCTCTTTCTTTGATAAAATTACTAGCTTGGTAGATGAAGGGAATGCTGTGGATATAGTATATCTTGATTTCAGTAAGGCCTTTGACAGGGTTCCCCATGACATTCTTGCAAACAAGCTTATAAAATGTGGGCTAGACAAGGCAACTGTTACGTGGATTTGTAATTGGTTGACCAGCCGAACCCAAAGGGTGCTCAACAATGGCACCTTTTCATCCTGGAGAGAAGTAACCAGTGGTGTTCCACAGGGCTCTGTCCTGGGCCCAGCGTTATTCAACATCTTTATCAATGACTTGGAGGAAAAAATTGGGGGAATACTTATCAAATTTGCAGATGACACCAAATTAGGAGGAATAGCTAATACTCCAGAAGACAGGATCAAAATTCAAAATGGCCTGAATAGACTAGAAAGCTGGGCCACAGCTAACAAAATGAACTTCAACAGAAAGAAATGTAAGGTACTGCACGTAGGGCGAAAAAATGAAATGCACAGATATAGGATGGGGAACACCTGGCTTAAGGAGACAACATGTGAAAGGGATCTAGGAGTCCAAGTAGACCAGAAGCTGAGCATGAGTCAACAGTGCGATGCAGCAGCTAACAAGGCCAATGCAATTTTAGGCTGCATCAATAGAAGTATAGTGTCTAGATCAAGGGAAGTAATAGTGCCACTATATTCTGCTCTGGTCAGGCCCTACCTTGAATATTGTGTCCAGTTCTAGGCGCCACAATTCAAACAGGACATTGAGAAACTGGAGCGTGTCCAAAGGAGGGCGACTAAAATGGTGAAGGGTCTGGAAACCTTACCCTATGAGGAACGCCTTAGGGAGCTGGGGATGTTTAGCCTGGAGAAAAGAAGGTTAAGAGATGATATGATAGCTCTGTTTAAATATTTGAAGGGATGTCATATTGAGGAGGGAGCAAGCTTGTTTTCTGCTGCTCCAGAGACTAGGACCCGGAGCAATGGATGCAAGCTGCAGGAAAAGAGATTCCACCTCAACATTAGGAGGAACTTCCTGACAGTAAGGGCTGTTCAACAGTGGAACAAACTCCCTCGGAGTGTAGTGGAGTCTCCCTCCTTGGAGGTCTTCAAACGGAGGCTGGATGGCCACCTGTTGGGGATGCTTTGATTTGGATTTCCTGCATGGCAGGGGTTGGACTGGATGGCCCTTGTGGTCTCTTCCAACTCTGATTCTATGATTCTATGAAAAGTTAGTAACACTGACAGCCAGCCACTTACATTATGCAGGTAACTCACAAACAATTGTCAACAGGCAACTCATTTGCAGCAGGGAGTCTGTTCTGCAGCAATGAGGAACCTTAGAAGAACTGTCAAAACAAAAGTCATATTCATAAAGCACCCCCTTTTTTGCATCTCCTTTCAAAGACCAAACAAACTACTTCCTCTGCTGCAGCTCCAAAGGTATGCAAAGAAAGTAAGCCTGCTAAACAACCCCCTCTTGCCCCAAAAGGACAGAGACAGGGAAAGGGAAGTTATTACAAGAGAGAATTATTAGTACCATCAGCCCTCCATATCCACAGATTTAACCATCCATGGCTTGAAAATATTTTTAAAATATAAATGTCAAGAAGGAAACCTTGATTTTATCTGCCAGCCCTACAAGAGACCAGTTTTCTATCCATCAAACAAGGAGCAACCGTTCTAATAAGGGACACTTGGCAACCTTAGAATTCAGAGCCACATTTGCAGTACAAGCAGAATAATTTGTCTGCCTTAGTTTCATATGTGGTCTTAAGTGAATCCATTTCTCTCAGCATCAACGTAATTTCTTTGAAATGGAACCTTTCGTGCTATTGCTCACAGAGATATTCCAGGGGAGAACACAAGAAACCTATGCATCATTTTGGCACTAAAATGCATTCCTAGACATAGGGCTGAAACAAATGCCCCTGAAGGGGCAGCTTCAAGCCACTCCAGAGAAAGCTGGATCAGGGCTGTGGCAACCACATGTGGTGATCCCACTCCGGCTTTTTTCCAGCACAAAAAGAGCAAGCATTGCACCAGAAAAAAGGCAGCTTTTCTGCCACTGCGGTGGTTTTTCGGTGCTCCTGTGGCACATGGAGTATAAGCAACACAAAGCTGGAGCACCATCAGAGCACCACAATGCTGCCCACTGTGTGGTCAGGCAGGTGGCATGATGCTGGCTTGGGGGCAGCATCAGGGCATGTGGAGTCTTAGCACCATGCCCCCACACCACCCCAAAGCCAGCGTATTGTGCCAGTTTGCTTCGCCCACTTGGGACTAAGTTCTTTTGAATACAATGGAACAATTCTGAGTAAAAATGTATGTGCTTGTGCAAAATTGTGATGATAGCATTGGTTGTGTTACAATAGTTACTCATAGTTGTTTATGTAAAGATTAGGGTATCTACAGGGGGTTATTCCAGCAACGCTTGTTTCTGATAAATTTTTATTCTTGGTGGATCAGCTAACCCCAATTGTTGCTGTGTGCCTTCAAGTCATTTCTGACTTATGACAACCTAGGGAAAACATATCACAGGGATTTCTTGGCATGCTTTGTTCAGAGGGGGTTTGTCTTTGCCTTCCCCTGAGGCAGAGATAATATGGCTTCTCCAAGATCACCCAATGGGTTTCCATGGCGGAGCAGGGATTCAGGTCCTAGTCTTTAGAACCATAGTCTGTTGCTCAAACCACTACACCACACTGGCTCTCAACCCCATTTATTAGATCCTTTTTATTTGTCTTCATTTTAATTTCAGCAGTAATTATGCAAAATTCAAAATAAACTTGAAATGCTTTTGTCCTGAATTTTGGGAAATTCCACACTTGGTTAACAACAGGCCATCGTTCTAAATTCTAAACTCGATTCACAATGGATAGTGTCTTTTAATCTCAAATAACAATGAAAATGCTTTAAAAATTTGTTCCCATTTCCTCCAGTGAATAAACAATGAACATATCTTGTTTGGTAGGCAGAGCATGAAGAAAATACTTAAGAATTTCACCCCTCCTTATCATCAGAAGTTACTACAGACACATAGAAATCTGGGCCAATTGTGATGGAGAGAAAAAAACAGAACTTTCACCCTCTGACCTAAATAAGAATATGACAACACTAAAGGCGGCTTGTGGCAAGCCTACTAAGTAACAAGACTAAGTAAAAAGACTGATTTATTTCTGTCTCCAACACATGGAAGAAGGGTGGAAATGCATTGGGTGGGGTGGTTAGCACAAAAATAGTAATCCACATCACATTGCATGTGTAATTTTCAGTAACAGGAAAAAAAAGTTGAAGCTATCTAGGCAAAAGATCAAGAAAAATTCAAGCTGCAAACAATGTACTTCCAAGCAACACAACAATCAGACTTCACAGAGATTCTGTCAGAGTTTGGCCTGGGGAAGAAACCCCCTCTGCTCAAAAAAGAAGGCCTGCCGGCTTGGCAGCATTGAAACCGAATAAAGCTTCCCTTTGTAGAACTGTCCAACTGGGAAGGACAAAAGGGCCTCTGCTGCAGCAACATTTCTGAATGATGGGGGCCTCTCATTACCCCACCCCCATCCCACCAACAGTAAATCCAAGGAAACCAAGTGTTTATTCATAACTTGAGTTCTGTTAGACTTCCCATGCTTCTCTCTGCATCCTCTACTGCAGAGCCTTTGACAATATCTTCTTTTATGACTCCTCTTGTCTGCCACTTCCACATTTAATTGCAAGTTCATGGGTATTAACTGGCCTTGTACAGATGAACTCAGTAATCTTCATGTGAAGGCTCCTTTTCCTTAACCTCCCCTCTCCCTTAGAAAGTAGGGAAACTCTTACACAGTCCTCATTTTGACTCCCTGTCTTCCTTCATGCATGCCTCCCCCCATTGTCTTTCCAATCTCTTCCCTCTCACCCCTTCACTCCTTCTCCCCCACCATAAGGACATCTTTCATTAATTAAATTTGTCTCATTGAAGCAAAGCTGCATTTGCTGAATGGCATGGTATTCAAGTCAAGACAAGCTCCACATATCAACTTCGCTCCAGATTTTTTTGCTACCAAGTTGTTTCCGTGCAAAAATATGTGACAGAAATCAGAATTAAAACATTATTCCAGTGCATGATATGTTCAAACAGAAATTTGGTCATTTGGCTGAATGAGTCTTGAAACAGTCAATACAATATTCAATACACAGGAGGAGAGATAAAGGGGAAGCTTTTAAATCCACCTGTAAAAACAGAAGTCACTCTAATGTTATCCAAGGAAAGCCATAGTAGAAGTGAGCAAATTCTTAATGGTTCCTTCTCATATTACAGTTTCAAGCATATTCCTGCAAGACACTCCCATATCTAAAAATAAAAGCGGACTCACTATCTGAATTACAAGACAAGCAAGTGGTTCCAAAACAAGCCCCATTAAAGAACTGAAAAACTTACTTATCTCTTATTTTGACTTATTATACATGCTGTCATTAAGGGAAAAAAATCTGCTAGATACAAGTGTGAACTTCAGAGTGATCCCATCTGAATATCAGAACATGAAAACTAGTCCACAGCTACTGATATATGATTATCCTACTAGATTACATAACTTCTTTCTTTTGCTAACTGTGGTGCAATGAAGAAGGCAAATTACATAAAACTCTTTGCTCTGGAATATTCCTTATCAAACGTATCCTGTTCCACTTCATGAGAATTCTTCTCCTACAAGGTGGGCATATTAACTGTGATATACTGGGAACTAACATTCAAAAAAGTAACTTTTCCAATTCTGTGACTAACAGAAAAGAGCAGAAATGTGCAACAAGGCTATGCTGGAGGACTCTTCCATAAAGCACAATAACAGGAAGGTGCATATATTTAAATCTACTGATTACATGTAGCTCCCTTCCTAGACTAGAATGAAGTTTCTTAATTGGTCAGAATTTAATTATTGTTGCATTACTGTATCTTATTGATGGGATTATTTTATTATTTTATTATTTTTATTGTGTTTATTTGTATTTTTTCCCAGAAATTCTGTGTCTTGATCCTTTTATATTGCTTTTGTATCTACTGGCTGGACCAGTATCAAATTGTGACAGCTTTTAGCTTTTAACAATAAAGTTATTTTACCATTATTCATTGATTCAGTGACAATCTTGCATATTATACTGTATCTGGTATACAAGATTTCATAATTTTGTAGAATACATAACGAGAGCAACTATACATACTGCCCTTTCTTTTCTTATAAAATAACCCAGGCAGACTATACATACTGACTTTGATACCTATCAGTAATTTGAACATTTCATAAACATTCATTCTTTTATTTGTCTCCTCCCCTGTGGATATCTATTATCTGGTAATGACTGTGTAAGTTTAATAAATCACATGGACAGGCAAGCTGAGGTAGCACCTTGACTAGTCAATGAGCCAGGAGCTGTCCACAGCACCAGAGACATAGCCTTAGGACAAAAGATGGCACACCCTCTTCCTACAAGGCTCAGGCACTATGTTTCCTAATTGGTTAGATAAATACCTAGGTGCTTGTAGACATAGGTTCTTGGATGACTGTATGATGGTGGTAGTCTACTAAAAAAGCTACTTGACTTCAAAAATACACATGTCTCCACATGTTCCTACACTTAATACTACATCTGTATATTTCAAATTTAAAATCCATTCATTCACTATTCTACAGAAAATTAATTTTAAGGAGAATTGTCAGGTTTTCTGGCCAGCACAACAGCTGCAATTTTTTATCAACTGGATTTTGTATTGAATACAATTAAGTATCAGGGCTTAGCATGGCCCATGTTTAACTTCAATGATAAGAAGACCTGGCCATGGTGACAAAATCAAACCATGGGTCCAGATCGAGAGGATCAGAAGTGCTTTCTGCTTCAATTACCTACATAGTCACAAGGAATATATTTGGAATAAGGTAGAGAAGATGTGTTACAGCTCACTGACTAGTCAAGGTGCTACCTCAGCTTGCCTGTCCATGTGATTTAAACTTACACAGTCATTACCAGATAATAGATATCCACAGGAGAGGAGGCAAATAAAAGAATCCTCCACCTACTCCAGTCATTGCTTGCTGCACTGTTCCTTCTCATAACACACTTTAAACAAGCACAGAGCCCAGTGAAATTCAAACATCAACATCTCTCAAGTATCTGTGTGGCAAAATGTTAATACCAGGGGAGTGGGATAGAATGCTTGCTTAATGGAAGCTTCTCTGATACTGGTGAGCATCACATCCATGCTCCGCATTGGATTGTTCTACTCATTGTAAATTCTATTTTGGTATTGTTGTTGTTTTGTGTTGTGTGCCTTCAAATCATTTCTGATATTTGGTGACCCTAAGGCAATCCTATAATGGGGTTTTCTTTGCAAGATTTGTTCAGAGGAGGTTTGCCATTGCTTTCCCCTGAGGCTGAGAGCGTGTGACTTGCCCAAGGTCACTCAGTGGGTTTCACGGCTGACCTGGGAATCAACCCCTGGTCTCCAGAGTCACAGTCCAACACTCAAACCATTACACCTTATAGAACCCCTCAACTAGCACACATGGTGGCTAGGACAGTCTGAAGGCATAGTCCAAAAAGATCTGCATAAAATGTACATTTTCCATGAACAAGGCCCTATGCTCAATATCTGGCATTTCCAGTCCAAGGGACTAGGTTGTAAGTAATGGGAAAGTACTCTACCAGAGATAATAAGGTGCCACTGCCAGTCAGAATATACCAAAGACCTGGTTCTGTCCATATATTCTAGCCAACAACTCTCATTATTCTTAATCACTAGCTATGCTGGCTCGGGCTTATAAGAGTTGTAGTCCAAAACACATGAACCAGGCTGTCTAACCAGGAGTAAACAATACTGGCCTAGATGAGCAAAGGATCTGGCTTCGTGGAAGGCAACTTCCTGATTTCCTATCCAGGAAAGCCTTGACAGAAGGCCTAGTCTGATGACTAGGAGTTGCCAAGTGAAGTCAGCACTCTTCCAGCAAAAAGACTGACAGCAGGAGCAAAACAAGAGAAGTAGATATTGAGAATAGTGAAGATAAACTGAGTTGGCTTTGGAGACAAATTGGCACAGACGACTGAAATGGATACGGTGTCAACCGATAGCAGGCACAGCAAGTCCAGGGCAAGTGATCTCTGTGTGACTTCATGTCATTCTGCCCCAGTGCATGCATTGTTAAAGAAATAGCTTTTTTTTTTTTTTTTTTTTTGGAAGAGACACTCAGGACAACTGGATATTCTGCAAAGGAAAAGCTCTTTCTTCTTCTCTCTAACTCATAAGAGTTAATCAGCATGCTGAATTTATTCCCTGCATACCAGTTTCTTATTTGTTCTGCAAAGTCCACCCTTCTTTCTTCAGAGCTGCAATTCTCTTGCAAGAATTTCCCATTTTTCCGAGCTCAAATGTGCAAAATCCCGAGAAAAACATGAAATCATAACCCAATAAATGTGTTACTGCAGCTACTGCAGAGAATACAGCTATACAGCCAGTGGTTCACAAACACTGGTCCCCTAGATTTTTAAAAAAATTCCTTCCCATAATTCTTTACTGCTGGCTAAGCTAGTTAGGGTTTCTGGCAGCTGAAGCCCAAAACACCTGGAAGACCAATGTTTGGAAACCACTATAATAACCAGATCCTGCTTCTAGTGCAATTAGTAACAAGTTACATGTATACAAACATACACTTTTTTAAAATGCAGATACTGCAGAGCATCCCCTCCAAATAAACTGTCTACCATTCTGTATACTTCTAGTTTACTTGGGATTCCTTAATATTTGAGGGACATGTGCTCCCTACTGCAATAATAGAATGCACGTGCTGATTTAAAGGGACAACAACACAAATATCACACACACCTGACAGGTATGCATAGGATACATTAAGCTATTGTCACTGAAAACAGGCTCTGACTAAACTGCAGTTGAAACTACAGTGGTCTCTCCACATTCACTGGGGTTAGGAGGTGAAGGACCCCCATGAATATGGAAAACAACAAATAAAAAAAACACTATTCATTTTACCCCCCCCCCCCAAAAAAAAAAAAAACCTTTCTGCAGGTTCTCCAGTTCAACTCTGTGGTCAACATCTTCCAGAAATTGATCACAGAATCATGCTAGATGACCTACAAATGCCTAGAGAAATATTTTCTCTAGGAACCTCTAGGTTCTTCAACATGACTCTATGGTCAATTTCTGGAAGAGTGGCACTGGAGGATCTAGAGATTCCAAGAGAGAACATATTAATCAAAACCGCAAATAATCAAAGCTGCAAAAGTCAAAGCCACAAATGTGGAGGACCAACTATAAATGCATGGAGAAAAGTCCTTACAATCATAGGCTTTGCAGGAAAGGGGGATGCAGAAATGCCAGCCATTCCTGTTTTCAAGGACTCTAGTAACTAATTTAGAAATTCCTGGAAATTATTGTGGGTATGCATATCAGAACCAGAACTCTTGAAAATAATGTTATCTAGGCAGCTGTTCAGAGGTTCTCAAGCTGTGGCTAGAGGAAATTTTACAATGTACCACTAACCACAGCTCTGAAACAAGAGATGCCCCAAAAGCCAGTGACTAGGCATCTGCTACATCACATTGTATCATGACAGCAGATTTCAGAAACAGACTGCAGAAAATAGCACCATCTGGAGCAGTTTTGCATGTCTTTCAAAGGCTAGCTGATGATAACACTACAAATGTATTCATAAAATTGTGTGGCAGTATCAGACGGCAGGAAAATAGTATCTAAGAAATAATCCAATTTACTACAGTGTAGAGAAAAGATAACTGAAAGTTTGCCTTTTGCCCATTCCTGCCCCATACCAATCCTCCTTAGCCCAGCTGTATTGAACTACAATGCCCATCCTCCTCAGCCCCATAAGCTTTCTGATCATGATGAGAGAAGATTTAATCTGATATATTTGGAAAGGCAAAATCGTAATACAACAGCCTTATACTACAACATGGTATAGTAGTACAACATATTTTCATTCAACAGTTCCATTAAGGGGCACATAGCAACACTAGTGGAATTATCTTTTCATTGATAGTTAAGAAATCTATATCAACTAATGCTGACAGTTAAGAAATAATTCTAGCTTAGAAATGGGGCCAAAACAGTAATCTGCGGGCACCCATTTTAACTCTGGAGGGACTCCGCAGCAGCTAGACCACGCGATGTCCCTCCGGAATTAAAAGAACCCAGTTTTTCTGGGTTCTTTTACCAGCGCCCAGTTACATCACAAGTGTGCCAATGGCACACTCATGATGTAATGGACGCACCGCAAAATGCGGACACTATGCATCCATTATGTGATAATGACGGCAGCCATGCAGACAGGACATCGCCATTACATACCAGGGGTCCGAACTGTTGCTGCACGGTCCGGAACTCTAGTATCGCTGCCACCACGCCCCATTCAGCCCGTCTGTCTTGGGCCAAAGACATTAAGAAATAATAAGAAGAAAACAGACCCTGACTAAACATTAAGAAGAATTTGAAAACTGTTTGAAATTGGAATCACCTACTATGGAAAGTGCAGACTCTCCTTCTGTGGAGGATTTTAAACAAAAAATTAGGTGGCCACCTCTCAGGGTGCCTTGCCTAAGGATTCTTGATGGCATTTGGTTGGACTAGCTGAACTTCAAATCCCTTCCAATTCCATGTTTTTACAATTCTACAAAGAATCAGCATGTTTAGTGGATTACAACCAAAACTAAGATCCAAACCCTGTCCAATGAGGACTGAACAGTATTACTAGCCAAGGCTAGTATCAGTGCTTTGCATCAGTCAGAAAAGGAAACTGGAAAACTGGGAGCAAAGCAGTGGGTGGGAAAGAATGCCCTACATAAGACCTTAAGAGCACCCTGGAGCCGAAAACAGAGAGACTAAGGGACACAATATACATCAGCAATAGCTGATTTGGGACAACATCAAATAGACAGACGGATATGCACAGAGCCACAACTTCCACATCACATCTGTTGCTTTTTTGGTCCCAGACAATGACACAATAAAAAGATTAGGTGATATTTTCTATGGAAGTGTAGCCAAGGGATATCCTGCAGCCTTCTCCAAGCTATAAAGGCTTTACTTCTCTCAAACAGGATAATCGTATTATAAGCACTTTTTTGTATTAAGAAGCCATGACATCAACTTAAGGGGAATGGTAAGGAGCATATTATTATTCCCTGCCTTAAGATCTGGTTAATAAAAGATAATAAAGTTTACTTTTTATTGTAATGATATATGCATTCAAGTGACTCAGTGACAATACACTTCCAGCAAACAGAACAAGATAATATTGTACAGTACATGTTAGTTTTCCTATACTGTGAGAACATATTATATAATTTTCTTAACATTTCATGACTGTTGTTTAGTAATACATGGAATGTTTTTTTAAAAAAAATACAATAACTTACTTCAGAAGCTTCAGACTAAAACCTCTTGCCTAAAATATACTAATTAAACTAGAAATATTTCTGAATTTCAGCAATCCAAAACAAAACAAAACCCTAATATATCACCTTGTCAAATTTCTTGAGCTTTAATTTCCTAATAATTCTTCCCACTGCATTAACAAACTTCCCCTTCACAACCTTCTAAGATGCTGGGTTACCTCATACAGCATCTGAATCATCCATCAATTTTACAGGCAATTTTAAAGTCTTAAAATATTGCCTGATAAACTAAGAAAAACCTCATCACATTTTAAACCCTCCAGTATGGTATGTTCCAGACCTAGGGCACGATCCTATGCATTTTAGTTAGTATCCTAGAAAATGAATGGGGACAATAATAAAGAAGTGCGTAAGCAGCTACAGGCTTAGAGATACCATATATTAAAGAAATAATGGACTAGAGATCCACTCAAGCAAAGGCAAGAGGAAAGTACATCAAGGTATCTTCCAAGTCTATAATTCTATGATCTTGTCATATATTTCTCGGTAATTTACAGTGAATCTACCAGAGTTCCTGAGTCCTAAATGTTTAACAACAGCAACATCAAAATGGTATTACCTACCTCTCACAGACCCTCAAGAGCAGTAGCTATTTGCCTGCAAACATCTGCATACAGGACTCTGCATTTTCACCTATGAAATGGGTAGATCACATTTTGATGAAGTTGCTGAGCGGGGGAAGTGACATTTGGTCCAGTAAGCTTACAAGGACACTCTAAATTGAGGTTTGTTTGTTTTTTTCAGGTACACCACTGTAATGTCAAATCACATCAACTGTTTAGCCATGTTCTTCAAAGACCTACAAAGACTTGCATCCTATGTGACTTTATGAGTTTTCTCCTATCCAAACTATTCATTGTGGTCCAATTTGTTTGTTTTTAAATTGTCCCAATGCTAACCATAACAAAGGTATTTTAATAGATTTAGAAACTGCTTGGTTTTGGAAATAGCCATAGTTCTTGTGATCTCATGCAAAGAAAAAGTACTCTAAAGATTAATTTTTCCTTGAAGATTTAAAGTAGCCCTTAGGTGGATTTGCAAGTTTGTGGGATGTAAGGCTGAATTAATGCCCTGGGTGCATTTAGAGAGCCTAGGGTAGAAACATGGGTTAAAAGGGCAGAAAGTATTGCCTAGCAGCCAGATGGAGCTAGCTCCCCCTTAATCTGAGATTCTTGTATCTAAGAAGAGCATTCCTTTACCACAATTCATGTAGGCTAAATTTCAGAGAAAGGAACCCGAAACGCCACTTCTGAGTATTCCTTGCCTAAGAAAGCCTTATGGGGTCGCCATACATCAACAGGCAACTTGAAGGCACACACACACAATAATGAAGTAGAATTTCTTTCAACAAATTTTCACCTGCGAAAAAACACAGCTAAAAATTAGTTCAATAGAAATATTACTATCTCACTTGCACTGGATTTTTTTCATATAGCCAAGAGAATAATTCGTATTGTTTTCTTCATAATCTGATAAGAAATTTGTGTAATCCATAAGCGGATATATTTTCAAGTTATTAGAATTGCTCTAAGCAAACATATCAGTACCTGCACTTATTCACTCTTTTTCATATGAGACCAACATAGCGGAACACATTTGACCAACAGGACCCCAAAGGAGCTCTCACTCCCTTAAACTCTTCCAACAATCTCTTCCAAAGCATGACATTAACAAGGAGTAGCCCCAGACAATTCTGACATGGTAAAATAGATGAGACCTCATTTTAATTGTTTCCCCTTTTCTAAAAAAAAAAATAATAATAAAAATAGCTGTGTTGGAGTGAGAGAAAAGGGATTAACCCTCCCTGGGGTGGATGAGAGATTCCCTATTATTTGTCCTATCTAACTTTCTTTCCTTCTCACATCTGCTACAAGGCTTGTAAACGAAAAATTACTTATAATCTTCCACTCTGGGGCTGATAGCAGCTTTTTGTGGGGAAGGGCTATCTAGCCTGGAGGGGTGAAAGCATCAGTCCTCTTCTCCCTTGCTTGGTTGAGATTTGGGGACATCCCTCATGGTGTTTTAAGGTAAAAAATTAAACATGCTGGGAAACCCACTTGCAGACCTTCCGTATCTTTGGAAAATTCTTTGCTTCATACTATCAACATGAGTCCCAGAAAATCTATTTCGAATACTGGGTTGAATCATATTTTTATTTCTCACCCACCCAGCCACCCCTAAGAACTATTCAGTGTATTGCTTTTAGACGTGTACTCTTTCAGATATTGCTTAGTCAGTCATATGTCATCCACAGAGATCCGTTAATAAGGAAAAGATTAAAATTCTCTTAACAAGAGGAAATTTTTTCAGGCTTTATGTCAAACTAGGCACAGGTGTGTCTTGAGTCCCTATATTGGGAGAAAGGCGAGACCAGCAAAAGGGCCCAAGCTCGACTCAGGCTTGCATCCTTCCGAGGTCGCTAAAATGAGTACCCAGACTGTTGGGGGCAAATTAGCTTACTTGCTAATTAGCTTACTTGCTGTTCACCGCTATGATCTTTGGAATAGCGGTATATAAATAAAACAAATTATTATTATTATATAAGCAAATAATAATAATAATAATAATAATAATAATAATAATAATAATAAGAATAAGAAGAAGAAGAAGAAGAAGAAGAAGAAGGCAAACTTAGAAAATACAGAAAGATTTTGTTCTGGGCAACTTCTATTTCTATAGCACTTTGATGTTATGTGCTTTCAAGTTGTTTCCAACTTATGGCAACAATGACCCAAATGGTCTAGTATATTTTCAAGTACAAGAGAGAACTGATAATTGAACTCCAGTCTCTTTAAAACCAAGGAGGGCAAATGATTAATCCACAACAGGTTGATTAACGTTAACATTAAGACTGACAGTTTAACTGGTTTGCAATTTTTGGTTGTCACTAAACTTTAAGGCCATGCAAATACTAGCAAAAGGACTAAACCAGCCAATGGCTTTTGAATAGTCCCCAGACAAGAGAGGATGAGAAGACAGCTTGGGGGAAAATCAGTTGCCCTACAATTTTAAAAAATGGTGAGCAGAAGGGGCAACAAAGAACAGCATTTGGTGGCACTGTCAAGCATCTATTAGTGCCAAATAATGTATTCAGTATGTAAACAAGATCGCTCATTTTAACACTACTTAAAAAAAAACAAGGCAGGTGTCAAATAATCTCATGGGTGGGGTTAGATTGGGGTTATTCTTGGATGCTGTGGTTTTCTCTCTGTGAGACTGCCCTGCCTTTCTCTCTTTCAGATCCAGATAAGCAGCAGCAAAAACAAAGCCATTTTCCTATTTTTTTCAACAAGTTACACTGCACTCTCTGAGTCACCTCTTCTCCTTCAAACATTTCTCCAACGCAGCACAAAAGTCAAAGCTTTGACATCAACGTATGTCAAGACAGGAATCACTAGCCCACAGCAAGACAAGTGAGGGTGAATACTCTGGAGGCAAAAAAGGAAGCTCATACTAAACTACTTGAATGTTTCTTGAAGGTACAAGAAAAATATATACTGTATGCAAGCACTACAAAATTTGCCATCTTGCCTCAAAACAAGGAATGAACAGCCAAGCCATATGTAGTGGAAATCTTATGAGATGCAGAATTCTTATAACACCTGGAACAAAAAGATGTACAAGACCTGCTACTAAGGAGCATAGATTGGGAAATGTACTAAAATATAGATTCTTCTTTTAACTCAGGTTGAGCCACTTTAACATGTTCACAGAGCAATTTTCAACTTCTATAATATTCTAAGGACTGCCAAAAATGCCCCAGGGACCACCAAAAATGTGCTCCCAAAATGAAATAAATGAACCCACAAGTGATTACAAGTCTATTTATTGGGGGGGGGGGGTATTTAAACAGTGGGAGAGGCCACATAATCTCTGTTAATGGTGTAACCCTACTCCTGGAAAGGGGATTCACCCTTTCTGACAAAAAGGGGGCAGTTTGGAAAATGCTGGGGGCCTAGACCATACATGACCCCAAACCTATATTTTCTCCACTCTGTTTTAATTCATAATATTAGCCTATATTTGTATCTTGTTTTCTTTATATTGACCCTTTCCTCCTTCCTTCCTTCCTTCCTTCCTCCCTCCCTCCACCTTCTCTTAATTTTATGATCATGTGATATAAGGAAATATTTGAATAAGTCAATAAATGTTTCTTTCATTCCCTCTTTCCCTCTTCCTTTCTTCTAATATCAAAAGAGAAAGAAGCCAGAACTGACCAGTATCTGTTCAAATAAGTGAAATATTCCTAAAATTAAAATTAATCTGGGACCCAAGGCACCTTAGAGCATAAGTTAAAATAAAATGAAGCTAACACAGTTGACAGCACAAAGGGTGTATTTTTTACAAAAAAAGGTTAGTTAAGCAATACTCTCGAAAACACTAATTTTAAACAATTTAGGGTGAAAGAGAATTATTTTAATATGTTATTTCCTAGACCTGAATCATATCCTTCCAATTACTAGAAGAACCCAAATATATTTTCTTCAGAAAATTACTAGATGCAACACATCTCCAATTACACATAGTAACCAATTTTCCATTGGGACTGTACCCCACACACACTGTCTTAAAGACAGATTATCTCTAGATGAGGCCAATATTCAAATTCAAATCATCCTGCAAAGTATAAGAATCCTATAAAACTGTTATGATGTGGCCAAGTGGAAACAAAATTAATATTAGCTCCAGACAATGTATATATGATTGCTCTTCATAATTCATTCCCAGTTCTTGTTTTCATAGTTGATGCCACACAGACAATACATCTTGAACGATGACTACTATGTGCAGATCTGCAAATATAAATATTAAGGTGCCAAATATTCACTACCTTGAATGAGAGATCTCATCTATCTTGCCATAAAGATGGAAAAGGAAAATAAGAGCATAAATAGAACATTTATGTCAAACAAATTTGGGACAAATTTGAAATCAATTATGTGTGCCCAATGACTGACACAAATGCATTATGGAACTAGCCAATGGCAAAATGTAACATGTTTCTCTGAACAACTATAGAAATCCAGAATCATATTTCCACAATGTCATAACACCCATTTTCTCACCAGCCTATCTTTTCAGTCACATAGATCCTACCTAGGCACTTCCAGAGGCTACCAAGTTTCTGGATCCATTTATAAACATACAGGTTGAGTCTTCCTTATCCAGAATTCCAAAACCGAAAATATTCTAGAATCCAACATTTTCCATATGAGTGGCTGAGATAGTGACACCTATCAGCGTTTCAGATAAGGGAGACTCAACCTGTAAGTAGAAGTATCTGGCAAAGGCAAATATAGAGCGAGCTTTGGAAAGTAAACTTTCTGGAACACAATTCCCAGAATCCCCTGGCTCATGATCAGGCCAGGACCATGGCAACTGCACAGCCTACTCCTGAAGCAGGTCTCTGCCACAGTCCCAAACTGGCCACCAGCAAGAGTGAATTATATCCACTCCTTAAAGGTGCAGCTCTTCCCCCCCCCCCACTTAGCGCAGCCTCGGAGTGGCTTCCAGATCATTTGGGGACATGCATCATGTAAACACCATGTCCCCAAAGTGGCTGGAAGCTGCCTGATTTGGCCTGTGGATTTGAGGGCAAAGCCATTGAGTTCCCACTGAAGCATCTGGTTGACCACTGCAGGAAACAGGATGTTGAATTAGATTGTATTTCTGGTTAGAATCAGCAGGGCTCTTTTCTTGTGTCGTGTGAGGCTGGATTGCAAGGAGCACAGTATGAACTTGTCAGCAGGAAATTACTACACTTCCCTAGGCAGAGCAGTTTGTCTTTCTCCTAACCAAGAATTTAATTATCCAGCCACTGGGTGCCTCATTGTACAGAACTAATCTTTAACTGCAGGGGTGCCCAGAATCATATGAGACTCTATTCAGGCAAATGCAGTGGTTCTTCAAACCTGTCCCCTAACAATGCTAGGATAATGTTACACATGCTACTCTGTGCCCCCTCCAGAGTTAACATATCCTGGCCATGGAGCAAAGTACAATAACATTCATAATAAACAAAATAGTGATACCTTTATTGGAACAACCAAAATGCACAGTATACATCTTGCAAGCTTTTGAAGCTCCACTCGCTTCTTCATCAGGCAAAGATGTCAAAAATCATACAGGAGAAAAGGGAGAAATGATGAATTTAGTCATAGACTTGCATTTTATCAAGATGTTATTGTTGCTGTCATCAGTTCAGATAGTATGGAAGGTATTCATGCATGAAGACCCCACCTCTTTGTGGCCTTGTGAGAACTGTGAAATTCTTAAAGTCAAGAAAATAAAACTGAAATTCCATTAGCAAGATGGAATTTCTACTGCCTTTGAGAATTAAACCTGTGACTAACATTGTCATTTTTTTTTCTTTTTCATGTATGATTTTTAACATCTTTGCCTGATGAAGAATCCAATAGAGCTCTGAAATCTTGCAACATTTATACTGTGCATCTTAGTTGGCCCCATGAAGGTATCACTGTTTTGTGGATTTTGAATGTTATTGTACTCCAGAGTTAACACATTTTTAAACACTCATAGTAACAAAAAAAGTGTGCATATTGATTTGATTTCATCACCAACAAGTTAATTTTTTTAGTTCTATGCCCACATCTTCAATTCACCAGAATTTCCAGAGCAGCTTACAAAAAACTTAAATACAAATCCCATTTCATGCAGCATTAAAAACAAATGACAGAGTATAGAGAGTGCAAACACCACTGAATCAGACTTAACAAATGCAATCCTGGGAGTGAGGACTCTATCACACGGGAGGCTTACTGTGAGTAAGTGGCCATGAAATAGTGAGAAATCATGGTAGAAGTGTGACCGGGGTTCACATCCCTCTGCGCTTCTCCCATCAGTAAATCGTCATGGAGGCGTCGGAGCTTGCTTCTCCCATGAGTAAAGCATCTTTACAGCCACCATTTAGTAATAACAGGCTCTTCCGTTATTACCAAATGGCAGCTCCATGATGATTTTACTCACGGGAGAAGCACATGGGGGTGTCAACCCCAATCACACTTCTTTCACGATTTCTGACGATTTCACGGTGATTTATTCACTGTGAGCCTCTCATGAGACAGAGTCCAAAGTATCAATACAATCAAAATGACTTATTTCTAGGTAGACATGTATAATATTGCAAAATAAAAGGCCTTTGATGATAATAAAATCTTCACCTGGCACCTAAACAATTATTTAGACAAGGAGTGGCAAACCTTTCTGGGGAGGGAAATCCATGACTGGAGTGCAAAGAGGGCCTATTTAGGTAACTTTCCAGCACCAAAAGAAGAAGAGGGAAAATTCATCCTACATAAACAGCTCCCATATTCCATCTTTACAGTCTCTTGCTGCTCCTGATTTATTTTGTCTCAAATTAATAGAGATTCTTGGCTGGATTGGGCGTTCTGGTATGCAGAAAAATGCCCACCTAACACAGATCTCATTTCAAGGCTGATTGAAGAAAGATGTGGCAAAAGAACCTAGTGTAACATTGTGCTTCTCATCAGAATCTGAGACATGGGTTTAAAATAAAAAGTTTGAAATATATACTGTATTCCAGCCAAACCCAAGCCCACCCCCACCTTCCACAATGAGCATTTCTCTACTGAAGAGAACACAGAGAATAAACAGCATTGCTAATTTGTCACAGTCAAAAATCAAATCTTACACAGTGGAGGAAGAAACATGTTAGGAAGCCCAAGCCACACACAAGACAGTTTGACCACTTTTGTTTATTTTATTACTTACAGTATTTTGTTTCATTTTATGCCATCCTTCAACCAAATAATTCCATTATTTTTTGCAGCCCTATCCTACCTGTGGTTTCTCAGAAGGATGTTGCATCCAGCATGGCCAAGAGTCAAGGATGATAATGAATGTGTTTTACTGATTTTCTGTGGTTGCAAAAGTTGCAATTTTAATTTTAATGGATATATTTTTAATTACAGTATCTGATTACAGAATTTGCTTCAAAAGACTGATTTGGGGGGGGGGGGACAGAATACACATGTCATGAATCAGTGTAAGGGAAACTGTGCCACACTGGCCACATGCAGTCTTACACACACACACACACACACACACACACACACACAGAGAGAGAGAGAAAGTTTTTTGCCTCAAATGATCCTGAACAGATGCAGTGGGCAATTTTGCCATCTTTCCCCTCTGCTCATTGTAAGCTCTGCAAAGGCTTTTTTTTTAACTTCAATAGAAAATGCCCTATAATTTGACCTTCACATCACTTCCTGTTCCTTGGCCTAAAACAGCCCAAATAGGTTCAAAAATATAATAAATCTGCCACCCACATGCTCAGAATGAAAATCATATGGGGGGGGGGGCTTCCAAAGTCCCTTGGGGAGGCAAAATGCCCCCTAACCACTGACAGTTGCCCCATCTCTGCTGTAAATAAATTAATTGTATTAATAATTACCTTGTACCCTTTCTCAAAGCATAGCACATCAGCAATTTCATGCGTTTTCTGCCTAACATACACTGCAGAAGTACAAGTTTAGTCAGAGGTGGTCAACTCCCTCCAGATGTGGTTAGATCACAATTCAATATTGGCGATGCTCATTAGGGTTAATAGGAGTTACAATCCAAGACAATCTGGAAGGACATTCTTTGCCCACCCCTAAATTAGGTAACATGAACAGTGTGTGCAATGTATGTTTATGTGGGTGCACATGTCTACACTCACATCATATGTGTCTGTGTTTATGTGCCTTCAAGTCGTCAGCTGATTTATGGCAATCCCACGAATTGCACAGCATTTTCTTAGGCAAGCACTACTTAGAGGTGATTTTTAAATTCCTCCTTCTGAAATATAGCCTAGAGTACCTAGTATTCATTGGCAGTCTCCCATCCAAGTACTAACTAGGGCTGAACCGGCTTAGCTTCCAATATCAGACAGAATCTGGTGCCTTTACCTTATTTAGGCCACTAACATCATATGCCTTAAGATAAAACAAGGCATGCCCACACCATGTGCCATGAGACAGAAAGAAATACATGGCATTTTTCAAAAACAAATGTGATCCTCCATTGAGTGTGCTACGGATAGCATAGCACTACATAGAGTTTCAAGCTTTGCATCAAAAACAAAAGCAATGCAAGCTCTGCCATAAATTGAGTTTTGCTTGGAGACAGTATTCAGTTAAGATGCAATACTATAGCTACTGTAGATGTGCCTAGATTCTACTTTAAGCAATTATTTCAATTCTGCTGTGCTGTTTAGCTCTGCTCTTTCAGTCAAATATATCCCCCAGAGAAACAAGGAGGATTAAAAGGGTTGCATCAAGAACAGTAACAGGATTAGAAGAACTGCAAGAGACTGAAGACACTGATGGATGTGTAAATGCTGTTCACCGCTATGATCTTTGGAATAGCGGTATATAAATAAAACAAATTAATTAAATGTAAAGGAAAAGAGGCTGCTTTCAACATACTTTTCCAGAGGGAAGAAAACCTTTATTAAAAAAAAGGAAAAGTGAGAGAGTAGGTATAATCCATTTTATTAATGTTTACGTCGGTTCTTACCAAAAGCATAAAAAGGGCCACTGCTAAGGTTTATGTTGATAGGAGGATTTTGTTAAATGGCAAACCTTCTCAAAATCAGCACAGAAAGGTCCATTTCTGAGGCCATTTTCAAAAAGGCCATCACAATCCCCAAAATGGCCATAATCCAGTTCGGCTCACTAGTAGTTTCTTTATAGTCATCAGTAAGACAGAAATTGTATGGCTCGGAATGTGGGAAAGCTAGGTTCAAATCCTTGCTTTGCTATTCACTAGGGGGATATAGGCAGGTTAGGATCTGGACCAAGATGTTTCATACATACTCAATCACTTTTCAGACATACAAAACTGCAAAAAACAGAAACTGTTATCTCACCAGCTTTGTACCAATCTGAGGCATAAATCTGTCCATGTGCAAATTCAGTCCAAAGTGCTGGTTTTAATGTGCAAAGCCCTAAATAGCATAGAGTCATGATCCTCCTGTATGAATTTCTACAGAATTTGAGCTCTTCAGTAGAGACTATGTTGCATGCCCCATGAGTCCATGTTGGTAGGTACTCATGACAGGGCTTTCTTTGTAGCAGCACCTTGGTTATGGAACTCCCTAAAAATCAGCCCAGCTTCAGTTCTTTTAAGAGTCTCACAAGAGGCTACTGTTAGAATAGAACACAGGGAAACAGAATGGTTCCCAACTGGCAAAAGAATCAGGCAAAGCTGCATTCTTTCACTCTATCTTTTCAAATTATATGCAGAACATATATGCAGAACATATTATAATGAAGAGCAGGCTTGGATACAACAGAAGCAAGAGTGAAAATAGGCGGAAGGAATATCAACAATCTGAGATATGCAGACAACACCATACTACTAGTAGAAAACATCACAGACCTAGAGCAACTACTAAGGGTGGTCAAGGAAGAAAGTGCAAATGCAGGCTTACTGGTGAACATAAAGGAAACAAAAATAATGACCATGGAGGATATACACAAACTCAATCTGAACAATTAGAAAATTGAAATAGTAAAAAAATTATCATACCACAGATCAAACAATGATCAGAACAGAGACTGCAGTCAAGAAATCAGAAGACTAGGAATGAGGAGGGGAGCTATGAAAGAACTGAAAAAGATCCTAAAGTGTAAATATATACAACTGAACATGCAAGTCAGAATTATCCAAGCCATTTTATTCTGTTACCATGTATGAATGTGGGAGCTGGACAGTGAGGAAAATGGATAAGAAGAAAATCAATTCTTCTGAGATGTAGTGCTGGAAAAGAGTGCTGAGGATACCATGGACAGATATTCCTTCCTTCTACTTATATTGTTTTAAATAAATGATTTTAATTGTTTTTAAAATGTTTACTGTGATGTTTTGAAATGTTTTTATCTTGTAAGCTGCCTTGAGTCCCTTCCTGGCAGAAAGTTGGCATAGAAATGAAATAAAGAAATAAATAAGACAAACAAATGGGTCCTAGAACAGATCAAGCTTGAAATCTTCCTGGAAGCCAAGATGACTAAACTGAGGCTGTCGTATTTTGGCTACATCATAAGAAGGCATGACTTATTGGAAAAGACAATAATGCTAGGAAAGGTTGAGGGCAGGAGAAAGAAAAGAAGACCACATTCTAGATGGATGGCCTATATTAAAGAAATTATGGGTATGAATTTGCAGGACCCGGGCAGAACAGTGAAGGATAGGGAGTCTTGGAGATGTCTCATCCACAGTATCGCCATGGATTGAAATAGACTTTAATTCAGTTAACAACAACAACACTTATCAGAGTCCCAGAACTTGTTCAGGATTCTCTTCGCCAGTGGAATTAACCTGCTTCCTGATACCATACAGTTCCGCTCACTGATCCAGACACCATTACAACATGCTGTCACTGAAGTTTTGTTTCAAAAACACGAGCCTACTGGATGTTGTAGCTTCTAAGTGCTATAACCTCGTCTTAATTTCTGCAAGTTTTCTGCAAATTTTAGTTCCTCTCTTTGACAACATCCAGTAATGCTTTGATTCATGCTTTGCTTGACCAGAGTTTGTGGCTTTCATTGTGCAATGCCTTGAGAAAGATGCAAAGTTTCTTTCTTGGGCAAAAGATAACTCCCCTCCCCCATCACAGTCTCCTCTCAAAACAGGAACAGAGCATAGGAGACAAGCTTATTCACCCTTATATTCTATTCTTGCTAAAGGTCATGATTAATCATAAGATGCAGATACACATGCGCACACGCTCACATACATACACACACAATGGAATCAAACAAGCCTAAATGTAAAGTTGACAAATAATTTCTTGATAAGCCTCTTTAGGTTCTAGGTCAGCATTTCTTATTTGAGAAACATTTTCCCCCAGATAAAAAACAACAACATTGTCCAGTTTGGATTTAAGGAAAATGCCAAAATCCATTTCAGGGTAAAATATTTTTGTGACCCTTTACTTAATTTAACAAAAGTTATCGCCCTGCTATAAATTTTAGATTTCTGTTTGATTTCAAAATTAACATTTACGTGTCGGGTTGTCATTGTGTGCCTTTAAGTCATTTCTGTTTTTTGGTGCCCCTAAGGTGAACCTATCACAGGGTTTTATTGGCAAGATTTGTTCAAAGGGGGTTTGCTTTTGCCTCCCTCTGAGAATGAAAGAGTGTGACTTGTCAAAGGTCACCCAGTGAGTTTCTGTGGGTGTGCAAGAATTCTCCAGAGTCCTTGTCTAACACTCAAACCACTATACCACACTGGCTCTCCACATCTCACTATTAAACTAAAACTAATAACAACTTCTTATAAAGATGTAACTAAGATCATTTTTCAGAACAATGATTATTATGAAGACCAACCTCCTATTTCTGCAATACACCAGCAGAATTAGGAAGGTTGGTCTTAATAAGAATCATTTTTTTGGTCTAGAAAGCCACTGGAATGGAAATAATATACAATGGAAGTTAGACCTCATAAGAAGTGGCATAGAGAGACTGACTCTCTCATTGGAGACCAAGGCTTTCCTTTTTTTTCCTCCCTGTATGCCAGTGGTTCTCAACCTTCCTAATGCTGCGACCCTTTAATACAGTTTCTCATGTTGTGGTGACCCCCAACTAGGGTTGCCATAAATCAGGACCTCCGAACCGGGACAAATGTAGGACAACATTTTCAAATGTAGGACTTTTTTTTTTTTTAAGCAGATCCAAGCCTCTCCCTCCCAGTTTCACTTTCCTCCCCCCCCCAACCCCTTCGGGGGAGAGGAAATCCCCAGAAAGGAGAAGCCTGGGCAGCAGAGGACAAGCCTAGACCAAGGACGCAGGCTCCTGAGGGACTTGTGTGCTCGGCCCAGGCCTGTCCTCCGAGGCCACTCTCCTCTTCCCAGACCTCCCCTTTCCCCCAAAGGGCTCTTTGAAGGGAAGAGAAGGAAGGCAGGAAAGGAGAGGAGAGACCTGGGCACTAGCCCGGTCCTGCTCTTCCCGGACCTCCCCTTTCCTGCAAAGGGCTCTTTTTGGAGCCCTTTGAAGAGAAGGGAAAGGAGCAAGGACTTGGCGGCTGCGGAGGACAGCCCCAGGCCTCTCCTCAGAGGCTTCATTTTCCTCAGGACAAAGGGAGAAGCCTGACCCAAGCAGGGAAGGTAAGTAGGGAACTAGGGAGGGAAGGAGGGAAGGGGGAGGCAAGGCGAGGGACTTTTGTCCCCAATCCGACATCCCATGCTTCTTCACCGAGACTCTACTGTACACAGAAAGGCTCTTTGGGGGGGAACCTTTGAAAATGGGCACCCACCTCCTCCTCCTCCTGTTTCCCCTCCTCCTTCTCCTCGCCATGCACTAAGAAAGGGCACTTTTCCCTCCCCCTGGCTGGCCCAGAGTCTCACTCCCCCTCCTCCTCCAAGGGTCTACCTCCTCCTTGAGGCTGGCCAATGGCAGAGTGGGGCTGGAAACAGCTCCGCTCCAGCTGCTGTGCCATTGGCCAGTCAGCCTCAAGGGGATGAGTGTTCCCTTTAGGTGCTATGGCTGCCGGCCGGGCCCAAACCCAGGATTTAGAGTGAACCGGACCATGACCGTGCCAAACTGCAAAAACCGTTACAAGCACAGGCACAGCAGGGTTATGGCATCCCTACCCCCAACCATAACATTATTTTCATTGCTACATGCAAATATGTGTTTTCTGATGGTCTTAGGCAACCCCTGTGAAAGGGTCGTTCGACCCCCAAAGGGGTCCTGACCCACAGGCTGGGAATCACTGTTGTATGGCAACATAAGTGCCTAAACACCCTGAAGTCACCAGATTCCATCTGATTGTGGTAGCTAAGCAGGGACAGGCCTGTTTACTACTTGGAAGGAGAGCTGCCAAGGAATACCAATGACCACAGAAGAACTACCTGAATTCAACCTAGATAACAATAAAATAGAAAAAGTCAAACTATTACCATACCTTGTTCCAACACTGATCAGAGTGGAGACTGCAGTAAAGAAATCAGATGAAGACTAGAACTGAGAAAGGAGGCTGTGAAAAAACTAGACAAGATCCTAAAATGCAAAGACATAACACTGAATACTAAAGTTAAGATTATCCAAGTCACTGTATTCCCCTTCATCACATACGGATGTAACAGCTGGACAGTGAAAAAGACAGACAGAAAAAGAATAAACTCATTTGAGATGTGGTGCTGCAGAAGAGTGCTGAGGATCCCATGGACAGCCAAAAAGATGAACAAATGGGACCTAGAACAGATCAAGTCCAAATACTCCTTGGAAGGGAGGATGACTAAATTGAGATTGTCCCACTTAGGCCACACCATGAGAAAGAAAGACTCGTTAGAAAAGGCAATGATGCTAGAAAAAGTGGAAGGCAGCAGAATGAGAAGAAGACAGAACAGGGAGGCTGCGGGTCTGAATTTACAATACCTAAGCAGAGCAGTGGAGCACAGGGAATCTTGGAGATGCCTCATCCAGAAGGTCACCATAAGGGCAGCTAACAACAACAAGCTACACAGGACAATGTAGGACAACAGTGGCAAACCACCTCAGAATATTCCACACATTTAAAAAATCCTATGAAATTCATGAGGTTACCATAAGTTTTCAGGTGACTTGAAGCCACATGTATACATGCATATGCGTGCGCGCACACACACACACACACACACACACACACACACACAGAAAGAGAGAGAGAGAGAGAGAGCAGCTTATAAGTGTATCCTACCATATCATATCCAAAATGATGAATGAAGCCAACACTGGGCAATCTACATCTCTTATCTTAATTTTCTCCCATAAAAACCCTATAAATCAAGGACAAAAGTATCACCACTTAGAAAGACCAGAGGCATTTTATGGGCAATGTGGTGCCAAATGCAAAGTTCTCAAGACCAACAAGCCAGACCACAGTCTATTACAAAGTTTAAAACTGTGACATATTTCCATGACTTGCAAGGCAGATGTTGGTACTGGGTAACAGATGCAAAAATACATCGTCCTTTGAATCTTTTATTGCCTTTGAAGTCTTTCATATGTTTGTGTCAATTATATGATATCTTCTCAGCCTCAAGCCAACACATGCTGGTTCACACATCCATGCATATTCCTTGATTTTTCATGTGGTCATGTGAACTGTTTGTATTGTAAAAACCTAAAATGAAGTGTAAGATACAACAATTCAATCTAGTAAGTGATCTTTGATGGCTCATTCACAAATGTATGTCATCATTTGACGCTGCACCCAGAAAATCATGAGTGTATATGTGTGAACTGGCCCCAAATAAAAGACAGAGCAGAATAGCTGAGGAAGCTCTGTCCCGGAAAGCTAGAGAATATTTATCTAAAATAGTGGTTCTAAACTGTCAGTTCTTAACCATTATCTGTGCTGATTGGGGCTTCTGACCATTGTAAGTGCAAAACATCTACACTTCAGAAAACAATTTCCAAGCTAAATGGTGAATGTTTAAATTCAGTGATTTTTCCCTTCTGCGTGTATGATCAAACTCAGTGTCTTAGTTTTTCTAGCATTATTACTTTTGTGCTATTAATCGTTGTTTCATTTCTATTGCCATAGGCCACCTGAGTGTATTCATAACATTGTGTGCCCCCCACCCCAGAACTGCAGTTCCCACCACAGGAATTCTGGTAGTTATAGTTCAACAACATCTGGAGGCTACCTGATTCCTGCCTCTGCTTATATCAATGGGCAGAACAGAAAACATTGTACAGTTGGCCCTCCGTTTTCACAGGGGATCCGTTCCAGACCCACTCACCCACCCCTCGCAAAAACAGAGGCCCACACATATTCAAGCCACATAGGCTTGAATGGGGCATGCCCCCAGGCGCATGGCCCGGACGTGCACGCCATTGGAAATAGCAGAGGTCACCCCTCTGCGTGTAGCCTGACTCTCAGAGAAAAAGAATTTCTGTGACTACCTTGTCCCACTGATTTTACTGAGACTGAATCACTATATGTTTGCATTGCATGACTGCTAAGTCATGTGAAGAAATTTGATAAGGAAGATATGTTAGGGAGGAAAATATGATAAGACTATTATTCCTCCAAACCAGCATTTGAATGAGAGAAACAAGCACATTTGGGAAGAGTGTTTTCAGCAACACTAACAAAGAAAGAGCTGATTAGGAATCTCTGAGAATTATATGGGCGTGCCAAACTGACATGAAGAGCCCTGGCATGCCTCCTATATTTCAAGAATTGCCCAAAGCCCAGAACAAGAACTTCCCAAATTGAAGGAAAGGAAAGCCCAGGCTTTGCACATACTTCCTAAATATCTGAAGGTTTAAGAAAGCTTTTACTTCAAGCTCTTTGTCAACGCCCTGTTCTGGTACCCTTCCAAACTGAACTACCACTGTAAGATTCACTGTTTGGTTCACTGTTTATTCTCTAATTGTAATTTTATGGTAGATCAAACCTGTCATCCCAGCTTCTAAAGAGCTACTGAGAAAGAGCCATTGATATCAACAGGGATTAAGTATTTCTTTATAAATAAGAAAGAGTGTTATGACCATAGTTTGGATGTACAGTGTCATGAAATGACATGACTCACTGGAAAAGATGCTCAGTATAAAGTTCAGTGAAGTGGAAGGCAGAGGAAGATCTACTTCTTTTTCTTCTTTTCTCTTTTTTCTTTGTTTTACTTCGCGAATGAAGATTTAGGAAGGACTCATCCGTGCTTTCTACAAGCGTGTTGATGACCCTGGATGTATCCTTCGAGCCTGTGCAATGGATTTTTCTGGTGGAGCGCAGCGTGCACAGAACTGGCCTCACCCTTTAAACCAGAGGCTCGACTGCTGAGGCCTTGACAAGCATGGACAGTGGCATCGAGGTCCTCGGGTCGTAGGTTTGATTAGTTTCCTTCTCTTAGATGGTTGACCTTACAGGGTTAGACGAGCACCATCTGCCCGAGTTTGGGATTAGAGTTTTCCTTCTTCTAGGATGGTTGCCATAAGGCTAGAGAGCCCATCCTGCCCTTTGGCGCTCTTGGTCAGACCCTTCGGTTGTGACCTGTCTGGCATGGGAGGCCCTGCCGGTGGCTATTATACCACCGCCAGCATAGCTCACAACATCATTAGGGTACGCAAGCCTCTCTGCCACACAGTCAGAGCATAGCTGGAGGGGAATAGGAGGCCAGAAGATGACAGCGAAGGAGGGAGGAGCCTCTTTCTTCAGGCTATCCTTGGTGGAGCTGGGTTTGCCTGATCACTCCCTCTCAGGCTCGAAGATGACAGTTCAATCAAGGAAGCCACAGTCCTGGGTATGTAAGACCTTAGGAGAGCTCCTGATGACCAGGGCTCTTGGAAGCTTCTTCTAACTACCCAGAATGTATTACAGTGGACCCTTGTTATACGCTGGGGTTTGGTTCCAAGTTCCCCCGTGTATAACAAAATCAGTGTATGCTCAAGTCCCATTAGATATAATGACATAGCAAAATGGTGTCCCTTATAAAAAATGGAAAATCAAGGTAAATTTATACTTTTTTGGAACATTTTCAAACCGTGTATGCTTGAATCCGTGTATAAAAAATCCGTGTATAAGAAGGGCCGACTGTATATGACATCCTCACCATGGTCTGAAGGTTTCAGTACTCCCCTCCCTGTACTGCTTTATTTTAATTTTATCTTCTTGTGAGTGAGAGATGGGAAGGTCACAGCCTCATTGATCTGAATCATCACCTCACTGTCCTTCTATAATTGCCAGTCCTAGTTTATAACTTACAGAAAACTGCAAGGCCAAACTACAGGTTACACTTCCTTCATAACATAGTTTAATCTTCACATTCTACAGTACAATCATGAACTTCACAATTTGCCCCCAAGTTTTGTCATGCCCTCAGAGAAACAATGACAAATCTGTTAACCAAGGACCTTTTTAAAATGGTATTTAAAATCACCTTTGCCTTTAACACCTTGCACTGTATTTTAGAGCTCATCAACATACTATACTAAGTCTAACCACCAGTAGCGGACCTGCTTTTATTTAATTCTTTTGCAAAGAGATTCTGTGCAAAATAACTATTCAGATGAGTTGTGGTTGGAAGTGAAACTGCTTCTTGTGTACAACACTGCATATGATATCTGTGGTTTGTGTTGCAAAGGCGTGAACAGATATTTGTCTTTAATGAATCTTTATACAACTCCCAAACTGTCTTTCCCAATGTATATACATTTTAAATAAGACCCAAATAAACTGCAACTAATCCCAAACTGCACTAACAAAGTGACCACATTTTAAATCATATTTTAAACTTTCAAGGGGATTGGACTCAATGGCCCATGAGGTCCCTTCCAGCTCTATAATTCTATAGTGTAATGTTTTATTTCATTACATTAAGGATGCCAAAAAGGAGACCTGCATACATGCACAGTGCCTAGGATGGACAGTATACCAAATATGGGGAATATTTGGTCATCTGGATGTTTGAGACTAGTTTCCATAGGCTCTTAACATTGTAGCCATGCTGTGTGAGACTGCTGAAAGTTGTTGGAACATCTGGAGAGCCAAAAATTGTCCTCCTCTATTAATAGAGGAAACACAGGTGGTTGTAAATATAGTTTTAACTTGTATGTGGTTTTATGAAGTTCAGCAATATTATATGATGCACTTAAAAAAAAACCTAAAAACTCTGAAAAACCTGATGTGACCACATAGTAAATACAGGATGCAAAAGGCACAGTTAACTTGCCTTTATGAACTATCAGATCAAGAGGTGACATAAGGCCAGAGTAACTTTGTTCTCCAGCATGGAAGCTGCAGTGCTTAACCATTCAGTCATGCTGCTAATTCTTCTCCAGCTGTCTGATGAAACAGCTGTTCAGCTCACTAGGCACAACACAAACATTCTCCAGCAAGTGAAATAGGCAGATGCCAAATGTAGCTCAGGCACTGGCATGTCAAGAGGAAGATCCACAACAATCTTTCAAGGCTGGCTTATGAGTTAGGAAGCAACTGGTCAAGGTTTTTATTGTTTCTTCATCATCATCACCAACACCACTACCATCATTATCATTATCACCACTATTTTAAATCATCTATTTCAATTATCACTTATCTTCTCAACTTCAATATTAGCAGAAAAAACTGGAGGCTCATCACAAAGTACTCAAAGGATGAATGAAGTATTGATAAGCCCAATGCATTTTGGCCTGTATATGCTGTTAAAAACCTTCTTTAAGGGCTACATAAAATCATCAACAGAACCTAATAAAACAATGAAATCATTTATTCATTGAACACCTTGTGACACATCTCCATTTTTCTCTGCTGATTTTACAGGGTACTGCTTCGTTTTGCTGCCTCAACTTTAATATTAGGCACAAAAATTAGAATCATACAAGCCATTGTATTCCCTATTACCTTGTATTGATGAGAGCAGGACAGTTATGAAAGAAGATAGAAAGAAAATCAACTCAGTTCATGATGCAGTGCTGGAGAAGAGTGCTGAGGATTCTGTGGACAGCCAAGAAGACAAACAAATAGATGCCAGAGCAGATCAAGGCAGAAATTTCCATGGAAGCCAAGATGATAAAACTGAGGTTGTCGTACTTGGGACACATCATGAGAAGCAAGACTCATTGGAAAAAACAATAATGCTAGGAACGGTGGAGGGAATGAGAAGGAGAGGAAGGCCGCATGCTATATGGATGGACTCTATTATGGGGGACACAGGTATAAGTTTACAGGTACTAAGCAAAACAGTGGAAGACAGGGAGATGTTTCAATCACAGGGTCCTCATGAGTAAAGATCAACTCAAGTGCAGTTAAAAACAAACAATAAAATAAAACTAGTAATAGTTTAGACTCAGAAGAAGGAGGAGTGAAGATAGTAAGAAGGAATATCAACAATCTAAGATATGCAAATAACACAATACTACTAGGAGAAAAGGCCACCCAGTGGAGTTCCATAGCCAAGCAGGGATTCAAGTTCTGATCTCCAAAATCATAGTCCAACAATCAAATCACTACACCACATTGGCTGCTCCTTCAAATCTATATGCCATAGGAAAATATCACTTTTTAATAAATAATAATAATAATAATAATAATAATAATAATCAACTGGCATGTAATTGCTGTTGAACACCTTGTTCAGGGGCTAAATGAAATCATCAACAGAAGCAGCACAACAACACCTAATAAAACAATGAAATCATTCATCCATTGAACACCTTGTGACACATCTCCAGTTTTGTTGGGGTTGGGAACGCTGCCTTGGAATTGGTTTCACTGATTTAAAAGTCAAAGGAGGAGTGTCTTACTTAAGACAAATCTCCTCCCATACAGCTTTCTGTTATTAAACCCAAAAACCTAACAAAAAGTTGCCCAAATATAAAATGGCGCAAAAGCAGTAGGCCAGGAAGACATGCAAATCTTTAACAGAGGTGGGGTTTTCACAGACAAACCACCAAGGAAGCCAGGTCAGTCCTCACATTATATCATATCAGTTTCTCTACCATTAAGGATTCTACCAATCTACCAAAAGATGTCAACTAACAGCTGCATGCCACCATTTTGCGCAGTGCCATCTCATTAGCAGCTGTATAGGTGGGGGTAGGCTGCTCTTGTATATGCCATCTTCTAATTAGAAGGGCTTCACATTTCCCAAAGGCAGTAGGGAGAAAAAAACAAACAAACCTAAAGCTATTATTTTTCCCCACTTTGTCTCAGTACCAGTCAGTCCTCTGCATCCATCTTTATCCACGTATTTTAAAAAGTATAAATTCCAAACAGCAAACCTTGATTTTGCTATTTTATACGGGGGACATCATTTTACTAGACCACTGTATTTCATGGGAACTTGAGCATCCATGTACTTTGGTATCCACAGGGGATCCTGGAATCAAACTTCAGCAGATAACAAGGGCCCACTCTATATGCAATACAAAGAGCCTACAGTCACTTCAGTGAAATGCTAAATACAAGATGGGGAAGGAGGAGAAGGGATGATTAGTCATGTTTTACAGTAATAAAATATCATTGGTTTGGAATCTTAATCCATCATCACTGGTGGTTCCATATCAAGGCGGACAATATGTAGCTCTCCAAATGTTATCAGATCACAACTCCTAATATTCTTCATCATTAACTGTGCTGACTAGAGTGGTGTCTGCATGGGCCAGGATACTCTGGGAGCAGTACAGAGTATCCTTGCCCTAATCTGCCCTGACCTCCCACTACTACTGGGGGTCCTCCACAGTGATATCAGGTGGCTTTCTCCAGACTCTAAGATAGAGGGAGGTCATTTTGTCCATGCAAACAGGGCCTAGAGCTGCTGAAATTTAAGTCCAGCATCTACAGGGCTGCATGATACCCACCTCTGCTATATGTTCTATAAAGATGGGTTTTAATCTCTGTTCTTGAAATCATCCACTCAGACCATGAGTTCCAGCCCTCTCCCAGATATTCTGCCACAATCTTCCTTGACCTGATACCCTCCAGATATGTTGTACTACAATTCCTATCACATGCATCCATACACACACATAATCACAATAGCAGAAAGCTGATTGTACAAGACAAAAACTGGAATCCTGCATATCAGTTCATTGACTAATAATAGGGGAATAATCTTCCCCTACTTGCCACTTCCACTAAACCCAGCATCTGAAAACCTGCGCCATCTAAAAATCAGGTCCAAAGGTTTTCCCAGCCCTTCAGAGAACCTATGAATCACAGAGAAATGATACAATGAGAAGAGGAAGAATTATTGAGTGGCACAGAGAAACTGGGTATAAAACCTGAAATGTCAGTTCCCCCTGCTTTTTAGCACTTTAAACAAGGCATGCCTCCTATATCCTGAAACAGTGCTACCCAGCTGAGTATATCCATCAAGGGATCCTCTGTCAATTCAGGGCACATAACACCAAGTTTGCTGTGTAAACATGGATTAAGTGTCTCGCCCCAACACAAAACTGGATGGAAGTAAATCACCAGCACTAATGAACTGCACATTCTTTCCTGTCATCCATGGCCTCAAACAAAAAGGTTTGGATTTTGCACAACTAAAAAGGCAGCTGTGGAGGAAACCGACAAGCTTCTGACAGAAGAGGAGAGAAAAATAGCCTTGGAGAGCATACCAAAATTTAAACATCACAGTGACGAAAAACTTTGCATTGCTGCACTATTCAAATCTGGGATACTTTGAGGACAGATGGCAAGGGAGTGAAAAAGCAGGAGTTTTTCCTCCTAATTTTTCAAAGCTTCCTTTAACAAAGAAAAAGAAACAAAATATATGGACGAACAAAGGCCTCAAACCCCCTGTGATACTGTAGGGGCTTAACAGACCACCCTGAAAGGGTGGGCTGGAGGTGCCCATTTTTGCTGCTGAGGGATGCCGCAGCAGCCAAACCACGCAGCCTTCCTCCGTACCAAAAACCTGCTAAAAGCGGGTTCTTTTTGGTTCTTGCGGCGAATGCCATGAGTACACCATTGGCGCACTGTTGCACGTCAATGATGCAAGTGCACTGTCGCAACGTGCAGATGCTGCACCATGCTTGCATCATCATGGCGTCCCCATGAGGATGGGAGGCCGCCATGATGGTTGCTCCATAATCCCGAGCCCTAATTTTGGCCCAAGGCAGCCACAAACCAGTGGTCTGTACCAGGTCATACACACTTCTTTGCTAAAAATTAAATGACATGCAGACTGAGGGCAGAATCAAAGTGGTTCACTAGACCAATGATAGTGGTGGAGATTTATCCCTGGACAATTGCTGAAGAAGAATCTGAGACACGTGATTTAAGGGGAAGCTGTCAGAGACCTAGAATTTCCAAAGGTCAAACCAGTCATGACATCTTCATAGAAATGTGGCTTAATATACAGTCCGCCCTTGCCTTACACGGGGGATCCGTTCCGGACCACCACCACCCCGGGTAAGGCAAAAAGCGCCTATGCTCGAGCCTCATGTATGGCGTGTAGCTCTGTGCATGCACCACAGGCGTGCATGCCATTCTCCCAATCCCCCAGTGACTTCCGCATAAGCTGGAAGCTGCCTATAATGAGCCCGCATATGGTTCGAGCTCACTGTATAAACAAGGACCCTCAACAGTTGTGATCATCTTTATACCACTCTGGACTGCAGAAGGACATTTTACAGATCAAAAGCTCAGAAGTTCACCATGGAAATGTTGTCATTTCGAGTCGTAAGTCATAAGACACAACAAGACACTATTAGGAATAGATTGACAGTCAATAGTACTGCTTGCTGAGAATATCCTACTTGGGGGTTGGTAGACTGATTTTGTTTGTTTTGGTTTCTGTTCTTTATTTTTGTTCTCTCTCTCTCTCTTTGTGTGTGTGTAATTGTTAACATGAAAGAAAATGGGAAAAATCTAGGTGGTAACAACAAAAAACAAAAAAATGTGGATGCAGGAGAAACGAAGGAAGGAAGGCATTAGAAGAAATAGGCTGCTTTCAGTTGGCAGATTTTGTCTGTCTTTCCTCACCACTGATGTATGAGCTTAGGAAAAACTTAAACTAGTGCATCAATAGGACCAAATCTTTCTCTTCTTTCCCTTTCTTTAGCTTGCTTTTGGTAGCATCTTACCTGAAGAAAAGAGGGAGCTGGAGATTTATAAAGCTTGTCTGCGTTTTTGTGCCCTTTTAGTTACCCAGATAAAGATAATTCCACAATATGGATTTTGGACTTTGGCTTTGGAAAGGTACAGCTGGAAGATCTTCCTTAAACCAGATTGGGCTAGTTGTTCATCTAGCCCAGGGGTTCCCAATCTGTGCTCCAAGGAGCCCTTAGGGCTCCACGTGCACTTCCCAGGTGCTCCACAGCCGCTCCAGGAAAATGAAAGAAATAAAAATTGAATGAAATTAAAGAATAAGAATATATTCTTATATATACTCCTAAACACCATTAATTTGTAGACATAGGGTAGGCCTCTTAGGGGCTTCGCCATAGAAATAAGGGTCAAAAAGGTTGGGAACCCCTGATATAGCCTAATATAATTTGTTCTGATAAGCAACAGCTCTCCAGGGTGTCAGAGAGATGCATTTCCCATCACTTTGGTTAGCAAACCCATTTCTTTAAATGGACATGCAAAGGACTGAAACAGAAATCTTCCTTATCAAAGCATGTACTATACTATTGAGCTATGTTGGCTTCCCCAAAACAGGTCTTAACGGGTTTCTAAAACTTTTTATTTTTGAAGACAGAAAAATTGTTTTATAGATAAATGAGTCCTCTTTGTAAACTACTGAAATGTTCAGAAAACAAAGAAAACAAACACTGAATCCTATTGTTATTATTGACTACACTAAACCCACTGATGGTACTGTATTTGCCTATATGTTAACTCAGCATTTAACAATTCTTTCAGTGTGTCTACTCTAGTTAGGGCTAATTCAAAGGATTCATCATAATTTTGGAGTTCTATGGCCAGGATCAAATGGAGTTGTTCTGTTGGCAGAACTACCATCAGCACAAGATAAATGATAATCCATTCCTTCCTTGCATCTGCAGCCTCCCTACGCATCCTCAAAATGTGCCCCAGATAACCAATAAAACTTTTGCAGATGGTTTCAGCATGACACAATGTTGTACTTGGGCCACTATGAAATAATAGGTGGATAACTAGCGATGCACAGATGTTTGGGGGTATAAACTGCTTTGTTTTTAACATGATACAGCTATATATTATTGAGATTGAACATTTGTATTTTAATCTGTCTAAATCAATGTTAAAAGTAACATCTAACTAACTGTATGTTTGTAGTGTTTCATGCCTGAATACAGATTTTTTTAAAAATAATAATAATAAGGGAGAGGGAAATGCTGTGAAATGACCAACAATAATTCATGAACACCTGTTTTTAGCCCAAATGCTGTTGTAATGGTTTGAGCACTGGACTATGATTCTGGAGACCAGGGATCGAATCCTCGCTCAGTCATGGAAACCCACTGGGTATCCTTGGAGAAGTCACATTCTCTCAGCCTCAGAGGAAGGCAAAGACAAACCCCCTCTGAACAAAGCTTGCCAAGAAAACCTGTGATAGGTTCACCTTAGGGAATGGAAACAACTTGAAGGCACACAAGAACAACAACAAACATCCAAATTCCTCCTCTTACATCTGTATATTCATGTACTTACAATGAAGCAGTATTGGCAAGGCAAGCTTTAATACCTTTGCCATGAACGACATTAACCAATTCTAATTTAAGAAAGAAAGAAAGAAAGAAAGAAAGAAAGAAAGAAGCTACTGTTCCACGCTGTTAAATTACCCTATATGTTGAAATCTGGCCCTCCCTTTTTTTTCTCCCCCCCCCCCCCGATATACTGCCAAGAACTTTCAGATCACTCAAGAAACTATTCTGCAGGAGTTCTCTTTGTCATTGTCCTACAGTAAGAGCTAGCTGCATCCATTTTCTATCTTCCTGATGTTCACATTTCTTTACTACATAAGGTTTCTTTGCTCTGGCTGTCTACACTTTCATTCTCTTTCAGCTCCTGCAAGACTTCTTCTGCAAAAGAAGTCAATTGCTAAGGCACCAGAGAGGATGCAAAAGAACTATGCACTCCCACTGGCTCCCAGTCAAAGTTGGGAGAACACTTGGTCAAACTGGCACACCTGTTGTGTTCAGAGGGGGTACTGGCTGTTGTTGCAAAGGAGGACGCAAGAGTGGCTCAGGCTTTTCCGAAGGGTGTGTTCTCTGAGCTCCTGTTCCAATATCACACTGATGAAGGCTGTTCCAGGGTTCAAAATTAGACAGAGCAGATTGGATACAGCAGAAATGTCATCATATTTGATCAGTGGTGGAGGAAAATTTTCTGAACAGGCTGAGGTGTATTCTTTATTAATATATTATGTAAAATATCCCAGGACTGAGAACCTGCTATACAAATCATCCCAAGGTAACCTTCATCAATGTTACAATGTTGGCTGAGGTTTCTGGGAGTTTTAGTCCAACCAGTCTTCAGGGAAATGTTATCCTTGGTTGAAACTGGAATTTCTTTCAAACTGACCTATGGTGAAAGGCCAAATAAATATTGTAGCAAATATTTAAACAGCAATTAGACCTGGAAAAAAAAGCAGCTTTGGCAATATATATTGCATGACATCACCTCCAGTCCTTAGGTGCTATATCCCCTAAGCATGGTTAGAGCATGCCTAATGAACTCACAATAGCACTAGTCCTCAGGTGTGGAATGTCATTGCAGGGGTAGTTGCAATACTGACAGGTATGTGGTGTTAGTCCCCCCCCCCCCCAACTATTCTCAAGTAACATGATTACCATTAATTTTTTTCTATTTCTTTTTTTGTTTGTTTGTTTAAAAAAATAACACTTAAATAACAGAAGTAGAGCTCCACAAAATTAAAAAGAAGACATGCTGGGTGTAGCATAAGGCAAAGAGATGGGATTAAAGGGGGGGGGGTCAGGAAGACAGTTCAATAGCGGCCGTTGCATGGCATGCAGTGATGGCTATAATACAAACAGGTATAATTCCGTTTTCATTGATAAGCATGATTGTGATGAGAACGCTGCTCGTGCAACAAAAGTCCTAGCACAAAGAGAGAGAGAGAGAGAGAAAGATACACACACCCCAATGCTGAACTGTCACAGCCATCTGGAAAGCACAGTGTCCCTTGGTTTGTTTATTGGCCAAGTGTAGGAAAAATCTTTGGATCAACTATTGGTTTGTTCAGGATTCCATTTTGGAATTTGTAATGCAATAGTTCCAATGAATTTTTATGTAGTACAATCAGATTTGGTATAGACATCAAGGGCACAATTCTATTTTTTAAATTCAAAACTTAAATCCTGCAAATGGGAGAGAAGAAAATGCAAAATATAATTCAATATGTTATCTCCCCTCAAGACTACGATATGCCTCAGCTTCTCACACTGGCCTTCATAAATGCAACATACAATACAACAGTATCTCCAGTATGTCTTTGTTATCAGAAGACATTAAATCTCATTTTTGAACAGAGTGCTAGATCTCAACATCCATTTGTTGTTTTCTCCTTGTACTGTCACATGGCTGTTTCTTCTCTAAAAGACTGAGATACTGGCATGAAAGCTTGTGTGCACATTCAGGAACTAAATTATACATTTTAGATATACATTTCATGTTTGAACTGACAAACCAGTTCTGCTCAAGAAAGCGAGCAGTGAACAAGATATCTCAATTGCTCTTCTGCTTATGTTTATTTCTGTGTTCTGATCACATGGTTCCATGAAGTCCTCAAGGTACCTTGGAACAATACAAAGATAAAATCACAAAAGTAATTAGCACACTGCCGTGTGTGTGTGTGTGTGTGTGTGTGTGTGTGTGTGTAGAGATATCATTTGAATTTTTGCTCCAGACACCAAATTGTCTTGGAGGAGCCCTGCCAACAGCAAACTGTAAAGTTTTACAACATGGTACCTGCTGCTACTTCCATTACTAAACACATACACATAAAGCAAAATGCTTAAGCATTACCCAATATATGTCATTTCAGCCTAGAGCAATTTAGAGTGATGGGAGCTTTGTGGTTTGTTGGGAGGTGTGAAAAAGAAGTCTCCGGAGGCTCAGGCTGAACAGCCCAATATCAACTCAAAGCAGGCTTCCATAAAAAACACAGCATGCTTCACAGAACTGAGCTGATCCTTGTCTCTCCTCTTCTAAAGGGGGCTTTTGCTTTTATGGCCATTGTGACTAGGCAGTGACAGGAGACTGTATTAGAGAGTGGTAATTACCCAGCTCCCCTTTAATCTGAGAAACCTGCAGCACTTTTCACAAACCTTGATTAACAAAAGCTCATAGCACCACATGAGATGGAGATTATTATCTGCCCCATTTGGCAGATGGGGAGGAGAAGCCCCACTCAAAAGCAGAGCCAAAGAACAAAACCCAGGAATCCAATATTGTCAATTGTCATATGCACTCTTATGCCTTCTAGTCAATATGGTAAAAGGAAGGACACAAAGAATGGTAGCATCACTAAACTGGACCTGTAATGATTAAGGCTTTCTCAGTCCAAACATACAAAGCTGTAGAAACTGCACCAGGTCTGCAAGGTCAGGGCCATTAACATCCACTGGGACTACTTCTGCATAAAGCTACATGAAAAGCACCACGCTCAGGGCTGTGAAGGATGAGTTCCCTAACAGGAAGCATCTGAAAACATAAAAGGCATTAAAATATCAAGGGAAACCATTCCAGACAAGGAACTGAAGGTTGCCTGCAATCCACAAGCCTTTAAGCCCCAGTATTTAAACAAAAACAAAAAATAAGCAGCACACACAATGTCTTGTTTTGCATTTGGCTTCCTCTTTCATGGGGTGGGGGGGCTAAACATTTTTTAAATGTAGGCCACAGGAAAGACTCTACCTTAGGTCAGGGCACGTGTCAGTTATAGTCTTGGTGCTCAATTTAAGAAAGTTTGGGTGTTTTATATCTCGAAAAAGTTATTTTAAGGGCTACAAGTCTTTGAGTTGCTGAGCCAGCAAGACCAGTGACTGCAAGACTCTCAGCAAACAGAATCCTAGTACTTCTGCCCTTTGCAAAGAAGGTGCTATTTTCATTTTCTATGTCTTTAGTGAAACATTACTCTAGGGACACTATGAGAATTTAAATGGTGAGTTAGGCAACTGGCAGGGGATCTCAAACCTAGAGCAAACCTTAGAACATACATTAGAGAAACAAAACAAAAGCTAACAATTTCCAGAGGATAGACATGTTACAGCAAGCAAGTAAACAAACAAAAAGATCGTTGTATCATTAATAAGGATATAATAGTACAATCCTCCCTCCGTTCTCACAGCCTTTGGACCTGCGTCCCTCGCTTATGCGCAAGGGATGAACACAGGGAGAATTGAATGGGATGCCAATGGGGCTTGAATACAGGTGAAACTGTTTTCGCTTGGAGGTCCAGAACAGATCACCCGTGAAAAAGGAAGGGCAAGTGTATAATAGGAATATAATAGCAGACTTCTAGCACCTTATGTATTCATTCATTCACTCACTCACTCATTAGTTTATTCTCCTATGGCTTCTCAGCCCACCATGGTGATGTACAGTGGGTAAAAACAAAATTATAAATATAGATAAATAGATAAATAACAAACATTTAGGAATAGATGTTAAAACATACTACAATCAATCCTTAAAAATAATTTAAAGCCAGACAGTTAAAACAGCTAGACCAATAACAATCACAAAAGGCCATGCAAAGCAGCACCATCATCTTAACTAACTGCAGGAACCTCAGAAGGGATGGAGCCAGACTGGCCTTGCTGGAAGAGAGGTCTGCAGTTAGGGTGCTGCTACAGACAGCATAACCACTAGCCAAACCGCATAAGGTAGTTAGATACACAACAGGACCTGTAGGATCTCAAATTTTGGGCAGGTTCATCTGGGAGGAAGTGGTCTTGTTAGGGTTTTGTAAATCAATACCACCACTTTGAATGGAGCTCAAAAGCAAAGTATAACCCAGGATGCTGCCGCACTGCAGACACCACTTTAACTGTCATGGATCCATCCTATGCAAACCTGGGATTTGTAGTCTGTTGTGCCACCAGGGCTCTCTAACAGAGAAGACTAAATATCCCAAAACTAAAAATCCTAGAATTCCATAGCATTGAGGCATGGCAGTTAAAGTTTATCAAACAGCATTAATTCTACTGTGCTGATGCAGCCTAAGATTACATCATGAATACTCATCTATATTAATACTTCACTGTTCAAAAGACTTATATGACTCCAATGTTCAACTGGCACATATGTACAGAGTGCCACTAGCCTCAATGTACAGCTGCAAAGATCATTCGTAGGAGCAGAGGTCCTTGAGTCAAATGTTTCAGAAAAGGCCTCTCCCCAATATAAATGGCTTGCTTTTGTTTAGTTCCCTTCTTCCTGCTTTCCAAGACAAAAATGGTAACAACTGCCTCCCACTCTTATACTGTTTCCTAAAGACTTTCCCCCTTTGGCTGGATCTTTCTCTTGTGTGACTACCAGAAAACCCTTTTTCTGGGCAGTTAAATAAGGGAGGGAGGGAGTGCTCAAGGAGGATGGCTCCTGAGGAAGGAAATGTCTTGAACTAACAAAACAAGCTGTGACTTTCAGAATGAGACTACCCAACCCAGCTGCTTTTCATACTAGGCACCCTGTGGCAATTGCCAAACATGCACACATCTGATCTGCAGCAACAACAAAAACAGGAAAGCTCATTTAGATCTCCCTTTGCTTTCTTTCTGTCCTTCTTTCACCAACAAGGCATCCCTCCCTTCCTCCTTTCTTAGGCTGCTTTGCAGGAAAAAACAACAACTTGTTTTTACACAAGCCAGATGGTTCATCTTCCCCAACAAGCAGCTTTATTACTGACACCTATTGAACCTATAAAGAGGTGGAAAGCAGGGCAGGGGCAGGACCCAGCAAACCATAGCCAAAAAGCAAGCAGAGACCAACATTCATTCTAATGGCCCCAAGCACCAATCAGAGACACAAGAGAGATGGCTGAAAAGTATAAAAGAGCTTAACACCCAGATCTCATGACAGGCAGAGCACAGGCATCATAGATACCGAGCAGCTAAATATTTAGCAGGGTTGCTGAACAAAATATTTTTCAATCAGCAGGATGTGGGCATATTTTATCTGATGGCAGCACGTGTGCTAACATAGCACATTTGCACAATAGGTGGTGAAAGAGCTCCAGATTCCATCACAAAAAAGGCAAGCCAGCAAAATAATTAGACAGGGATGCATCCAACAACTACCAAACAACTATCCCTTTGCATACTAGCCATTGGGAGCATTACTGGAACAACCCATTAATGTAATGTTCAAAATCTGACACTGTTAACATGAACTACTTCAAAACAAAAGATTTAATGTTAATACTGTGACAATAGATTTCAAATACTTTTTTGAAGACTGGTCTGGTTGATACTCCACAGGCACAAGTTCCCATCAGATCTTGGAAGCTAAGCAAGGTCAGCCCTGGTTAGTACTTGGATGAGAGACCATCAATGAATACCTTGTGCTGTAGGCTATATATCAGTGGAAGGAACTGGCAAAACCATCTCTGAATATTCCTTGCCTAAGAAAACCCTATGAAATTAATGGGGGTCACCGAAAGGCAACAGATGATGCATACACTGGTCAATCTCTGGCATCTCCATCCACTGCTGTAAGCCAAGTGAATAGGTTTGCACTTTCAGGTCAACCTTCCTTCTCTTAGATTCTAAAATGACACATGTCCCACAATCTCAGGAAAGCCACTCTGAAATGTGCTTAAATTGGCCATTTTCAAACATTACATATTATGCATTATAATAAATAATAATAATAATAATAATAATTTTTATTTATGTTTCCCCATGTCTCCCATTGGATCGAAGCGAGGTTACAGACTATTAAAACCATACAAAGACTCTTATAAAAATATAAAATAAATACCAGCAATACAAGCTCTATTAATACACAGTCATACAACATACATATCCAGGGTAAGGCAGAGAATCAATAGCGACAAGCATGTAAATCTTATTCATCAGGGGGAAAAGCTTGACAAAAGAGAATGGTCTTAAGTCTCTTTTTAAATGTTTCCAGGGGGTTCATAAGACGGAGCTCCTCAGGAAAACTATTCCAGATCCGCGGGGCTGCTATCAAAAAAGCCATCTGGGATGTGGAGACATATTTGGAAGATGGAGTTTCCAACAGATTCTTCCCAGATGTTCTGAGTGTGCGGGGCGGATCATATGGGGAGATGCGGTCCCTCAAGTAACTCAGGCCCAAACTTATACCTTACACATTATTATTGGACCACTTCTTACATTGATTGAGATCCTACATCAAGGAGAGAGAGTACAGTGCTGCTTCATTAGTCAAATGCAACATTTCACAACTTAATATGCATGCACATCTGTATGCGTAATGCATGTTGTGCAACCATGCATGGTGCACAAATGCATGCAGTATGCATGCACAACAGTACACAACCATGTCCAATGCACAACTTTGAAGATGGCACCGTCTTGAACAATGGCACTGTATGCACAACTCCACCTGTAACTTGAACTGAATAATACCAGCCTCTTCTACAGGGTAATTTCCACATATGTAAGATACCAACAGGATGCCAGCGATTTGAATATTAAGCCTATATGCATGCTTGGCAGACCTACCATCGACCTTTACCTGGCAGTAGGGAACAGCAATGGGAAACACTCAAAACCCTGCTAGAATGCTGCATGGTTGGAAATACAAGACCAGATTATTATTATTATTATTATTATTAAGCTCAAGAAGGGCTTCAGCACTGGATATGCATTTAATAGGGAGCCCCCGTTTTCTTCTGTGTAATGTGTGAAATGGCCTACAGCATCAATTAACTCTCACTCTGTGACAACACAGTCTGATACCCATCCTGTAGAGTTCAATAGGATTTGCTTCAGGAAACAAGTGTTGGACTGCAAAAATCACAATAAATTGTAAAACATGCGTACATGAAACATACTCAGAAATCTTCATTTTAAACAAAGGGCTGAACCAGGGAGTTTTATCTGAAGGTGCATCTACACTGTAGAAATAATGCAGTTTGACCCAGCTCTATCCTGTGGAATCTTGGAATTTGTCATTTTAAAATGCCTTTAGCCTTCTCTTCCAAAGAGTGCTGGTGCATTATGAAACTACAAATCCCAGGATTCGGTAGGATGGTGCTATGGCTATTAAACTGGTGTCAAACTGCATTATTTCTACAGTGTAGATGCACCCTAAAACTGTCTTAATAGTAAATAAACCCTGATGTTCTTAAGGTTTTATGGTATACGTGGATATCACCAAAACATCTAGTTGATGTATTATTTCACAAGAGACTTGATATTCAACCTTAGACTTGTTTCCCACTGGATCTGTCCTGTATTGCACAGGTTTTTTTTTTATCTTGCACACCTGTAGGACTAACTTGAGTCCTTTCTTTTTCCTTTTCTTCCTCTCTCTGTCCTTCTCCTCCTCCTCTCTTTTACATTTCAAGCTAATGATATGAAAATTGTTTCATGTTAAAGAAACCTTCCAACCACAAACATCATATATAGGTTGATACTCAGGATAGCTCTCCACACACCACGTTGTGCATTTGAACAGGAAGGGCTTAACAGAATGCTTTGAAACTTAGGCCCCATACATACTGCCAGAAAGTGGCAGTCTGGGGCCAATTTTAGGGCTCAGGATTGCAGAGCGACCACATGCTCCCGAGTCCTACCATGTGGTGGCAGTGATGCCATCATGGCATGGCCCCGTCCACATGGGGGCCGCCATGATGACGTAAACGCAGTGCAGCGTCTGCATGTCATGGTGCTGTGCTTGCATCATCGACGCATTACATTGCTCCAATGGTGCATTCATGGCATTCGCCACGTGCACCAAAAAGAACCCGCTTTTAGCGGGTTCTTTTTCATGCAGAGGGAAACCACGCGGTTTGGCTACTGCAGCGTCCCTCAGGAGCAAAAACGGGTACCTCCAGCCCACCCTTTTGGGACGGTGTGTCAAGCCCCTTAATTTCTCTTCTCTGTTTGTATGAATGGGGGCAAAGAGCAACTGGAAGAATCTGCATGCTCTGTTGAGAGAAAAAACCCTTAGCATGGTTCATCCATGGCTGTAAAATGTTCCTTTTTTGCAAGAGAATTCAAGGAAAGTAGAATACCACACTTCCTTCACCACCAATTTAGGGAAGTGTGTTGGGGCAAAGTGGGAGATAGTCCAAAGTTGCACCAATTCTTTCCCCCTGACAACTCATCTTTACTGATATCACCACTGCAGCCTAGAATCCTAGACAAATCAAACATGAACTCTCCCTAGAAGCCAACCACACTGAAGCTATTGTACACTGGCCATATCACAAGACAGCATGACTCATTAGAGAAGATGATAATGTTTAGTAAAGAAGAAGGCAGAGGGAAAAGAGGAAGACAACATTATAGGTCGACTAACTCAATCAAGGATGCCACTGCCCTGAGTTTGTAGAATGTGAGCAAGCCTATTAAGGAACAGGTATCTTGGAGATCTCCCATTGAAAAGTTTGTCATGAGTCAAAGCCGACAACTGATAACAATTAGCAACAAACTTTTGCAGCAGCAACAACAGCAGTAAAGTTTTCTAAATACCAACTAGGGTAGATATCCCTTTCTTCAGGCTAGAAAAAACTGGGGCGAGAGTGGAATGAAATATCCTGGAAGAGGACATGGCTGCCTGTCTTTTCAATGGAAATGAAGCATTCCACTTTGTAATATTTCTGCCACGGGACCCAAGTGTATAGAATCACCTGGATAATTCTAACCATGTGAATCAGGGATAGGTGGCATCACAGAGGATACTAAATAATTTCCACTTACCATTTTCCAGTGACTGGGGCATTTTGTGGGGGGAGACAAGGTTATTGGGTATTCATTGGGTGAGATTAACCATCACATTTGGGGATATTTGGAAGCATTTTGGCTGTTTGGGGAAGATAAAAATGCCTGAATATCACCCAGGAGCATGAAAAGTAATGTTTGGGGGGCACATTCCAACTATGGGTCACATTTTTCCCATCACTGTGAATGCTCAACTTTAAACATACAGGCTAGGATCCAAAGGACTGGGAGCACACAATGGTTTCTTGGTGCACATGATGGACTCTCTCACACACCCAATTCACTACCCTTTCCATTCCAGCTGTGTACCCATTCAAAGGGTCCTCGTGAAAATCAGGGGATCCTCTGAATCAATTCATGTTCAACAGAAGGAATCAGTGGTTTCCACTGTCCTGCATGCAAGCAGAAGTGCTTCCCACTCATACATCAGGTTGTCTGGATCATAGCCACTGAGTTGTTCAGTGTCTGCCATAAAAACATTGCAAAGGTAAAAACAATGATACAGCTTTTTGAAATTCTGTTTTACTTCAGTAGCCAAAATAATCCAGTACAGACCTGCTTCCCACCCCATCAACTGCTGGTAAATTCAGGAAATATATACCTAAAATGACAGCCAGTGTGGTTCAGTGGTTTGAGTGCTGGATTGAGAAACCAGGGTTCAAATCCTAGCTTGACCATGGAAACTCACTGGGTCATCTTGGGCAGGTCACACTCTGTCAGCTTCAAAGGAAGGCTAGGGCAAAACACCTCTGAACAAACTCTGCCCAGTAAACCCTGTGACAGCTTCACTTTAGGGTTGCCATAAGTCAGAAACTACTTACAACATTTAAAATATGTTTTTAATTGCAGGAGTTGAAAAGCATGTTATTCCCAGGCTCAAGAAATCACCTTCTCATGAAAAAAGTGAAGGCTTCTTTGCATAAGTGAAAAAATGTTCTGTTCTACAAATTCCATTATGCCCCCCGTCACAGCGCGCGCACACACACACACACCCTTGCTTCGCCTTTTGACCCACAGAAGTAAAATAAAAGCTGTGGAATCTTTTATACAGAACAAATAAAAATGAGGCCTCTGTATTTGTGAGAGAACCCCCACCTAGCATAGGGGAAAAGGTCTCCAAGTGTACACAATGGAAAAACCTTTCCCTTAACTGCTACATGACCACATGCTACTCTTCTAAGAAAAGGTTTCTTCAAAAAATGCTCCCAGCAACACAGTCTGATTTATAAGCAAGTCTCTAACATCAAACACAGAAGAGGATTCTTTCACATTACCACAGGAGCCCGGAAGTCAGTCAAAAGTGACTGCTTCGTTATTCATTGAATTTGGTTGTTTTCTTCTTACTGCATTATTTATGGAGAGTACTAAGTGAAGTCTAGGGCTTCTATGGTAAATGTTTAACACAGGGGCACCAACCCAAACCACAAATCCTCCCCCTACACACACAGTCTCTGGAGAACTCACACTTCACACTGATGGCAATCTTAACCAAATAAAATTTTCTTTCTTTCTCTTTCCTCTTTTCATTGTGTTAATATCTGAACTTTACTTAGGAAAGCGCTATCTGTTGACTCCATTGGCTCTCTTTCAAAGCAACAATAAAGGGCCAGCTTGCATATAATTGGGAGAAAAGGGCTGTTTCATACTAAAGCTTACTTCCCATCCTACAACACCACTGTGCTGGCACACTTCATCTTCACATCTTAAAAGATGTACAAGCATCAATTAGGCAATCTTACATTCTGCACTTAATGGTCTTAATGGCCTCCCCACTTTTAGATGGCAATGTGTTATTTGTTCACTTACTTCAAAAATGTAGAAAGCCAACCCTGTTAAGTCTGAGGGATATATGAACTGCACAGAAGAGGCCAGCAGTCCACAAGATATACAGTGGGCCCTTGTTATCCGCTGGGGTTTGGTTCCAGGATCCCCCATGGATAACAAAATCCGTGGATGCTCGAGTCCTATTAAATACAATGGCATAGTAAAATGTTACCCCTTAGATAAAATGGAAAATCAGGATTTCCTATTTGAAATTTACACTTTTTTGTAATATTTTCAAACCGTGTATGCTTGAATCCGTAAATTAAAAAATCTGTGGATAAGGAAGGCCGACTGTACCTCTGGTCTAGTTTTCATATATAGTAAGGTTAGTTATTAACATCACATTCTGCTCTTCCACCAAAGAACTCAAGTTGTGGTTATCCAATTTTAACTTTACAGCAACCTTGTAAGAAATAACATATGTAGAGTAGTAGTGACTGCCCTAAGAGTAGTTGCTTTAAATTTGAAATGAACTTTTTTTGTTACTCCTCTCTATTTCTTATAAATAAAACATGGGAATACTACTTCTGGGGGCTACAGCTCAGAGTACTACCCCAACCAATATGGCCACTAGGCATGATGGCTAGAGGGCTCAGGAAGCTGTAGTCTAAAAAGGTAACTGTTCTTAGTTACCCTTATACCACATCTGTTCTATCATGATCTTACACAAAGTTAGGGCAAACATCCTTAAGATGTTCTAACAGGGGGTGGAGGAAAGAACAGCAACTATGCTCCCAATTATTCCTCCATTAGAACACTCTTGCCCTCCCGCCTATAGAACAAGATCAAAAGTCACAGAGGCACACAAAATTCTGCAGAGTTGGCAAAGAACTCTAGTTGCCCAGTTGCCTTCAAAACACTGGAGCCAGATCTGGGTTTGTTTGTTTGCTTCCCCCCCCCCCCTCCGGTCTTCATTACATCATACATCTGGCAAGATGAGCCTTTCAGTCTCTTGATTAAAAACACAAATTATCTGGCATCATCACAGAACCAACATTATGGCTACAATTATATATATAATTCTTTCAAAGTAAAAACCATTCAGCACCATGGGATTTAATACCCCAGTTAGCATGCACAGAAACAGGCTGCAGAAACATAAGGCTGAAGACTTGTTCTCACTGGGTGGTATGTGTGGTTTGTAACATGTCCAACATGTCCATGTAGGTGAGGGGCTCGAAGGACTGAACATTCTTCCATACAAATTAACAAAAAAAATGCACATACAAAACTAGATGCCATGGAAATAGAACCTAGACCGTCCTTCTAATTTTCTTTGTGACAGGGATTTTAATTTTAATTTTTTATATGGCAAAGCTTTCAGTCATGCAACCAGTCTCATACAGTAAAAACCAGAGTACAATTTACAAGCAGAGCAAAAACTAGACCATAGTCCTTGCTTATCAAAAACTGGAGGCTCTTAAGTCCCATCCACTATTTAACACAGGACTTGTAATACAGGATGCAACTACAGCATCCCTTAAAAATGACCATCGAACCTTTCCTTCCCACATCCAAAGAAAGAGAACTCACCTCCTCTCAAGGTAAACTGTTGCACTGCTAAACAACCATTGTCATTAGGACATTTCTCCTAGGTCTAGGTACAAACCTGAGTCCCAATGAAATCAATGGAACTTACCTTACATATATTAATGTTGAATATTGAAGTTTCCACTGATTCAATGGGTCTTCTGTAATTGGCACTACAAACTGGATCTAGACCCTAATGTTTACCTGAATTATGCTGTTTTACTAATTCCTTTCATAACATATCTCTTCCTTTTTCTATAATTATGAATCTTTACCCCCCACATACACACAAATCCAAATTACTCAGACCAGGAGTAAAGAAGTGAATCCCTGGACTCCTAGAGTCTCCCCTCCCCATACTCAAACCACTACACTATGCTGCCTCTCTTAAAGGTTTGTATCAGTATTCAACCCCCCACTAGGAGACAATCAAGTTTAAATCTGCATTTAGCTATGAAGTTCATTGAGGAATCTTCAGTCTCTTTCTCTCTCTCTCTTCCTTTTTCTCGCTTTATCTATCTGTCTATCACTGGCATGAGCAAAATATAACCTTCTGGATGTTGTTTGACTACAACTCCCATTAGCCCTAGACAGCACATCCAGCAGAGAGGGATGCTGGGTTTTCCAACCTAGCAATATCTGATCCACCCATGGGCTAACATAACTCATTGTTAGAATAATCAGGGGAAGCCGATATGTTGCCCTGAGCTCCCTGGAGGAATGATGGATAAAAATGTATAGGCAAAACCAATAACTCTCCTTGCACTTGTCTCTTTTGCCTTTATGGAAATAACCTTGACTTATGTCTCGCCATCCTATACTGTATTCTGCCTCCCACTTTGGCAAACCCAAGGAAGATCTGGATTTTTTAAATTCTCTTCCAAGAGGTTCTAAACATGACACACAAAGGCTGTAATTCTATTAGTCGTTCCCTACTAGAGTAGACCCAGTGAATCAACTGTTGAATAGGTAAATCTGATTAATTAAATGGATCTATTCAAGCCAGGGTGGTGTAGTGGCTTGAGCATTGGACTATGACTCTGGAGATCAGGGTTCAAATCCCTGCTCAGCCATAAAAACCCACTAGCTGACCTTGGGCAAGTCACATTCTCTCAGCATCAGAGGAAGGCAAAGGCAAACACCCTCTGAACAAATCTTACCAAAAAACCCGACAACAACATAAGGTCACCATAAGTTGGAAACAACTTGAAAGCATACGACAACAAACTCTAGTCATGAGCAGCAACAGGATTTAGGCAGCAGTATATGGGAGCACAGCACTCCTCTTTTCAATTAAAATTATCCCACATGGAAATAAACATCTGTTAACTGTAGCTTGTCAAAGCCAAATGTGTTCAAGCTTATTCTGGGCAAAGATCAATAGCTAATAGCTCAGCCTGCAGATGACATAGGTCACAAATTCAATACTTGGGACAGAGAGGTTTGATTTGTTTTGTCTGGGATGGGATGGGACAGCGGTATTGCTGGTTGAGCGACATGTGCTTTTTATAGAAGTACATTCCACTAAAACAGAACTTCTAGAGAAAGAAGCCAGCAGCTCTATAATTGGGATATCGGTAATATTACATACTCTTGTTTTCAACCCAAGAGAGAGAGAGAAACAGGATATAAGCTGGTGTCACTCCTTCAAGCAACTACCTCCTTTTCAATCAACTGTTAATGCCACTGACTTCATGCTACTAGACTGTAGGGAAAGGATATACAGTATGGGAGAAGGGAAGAAAATCCTACTCTGTAACTCATCTCACTCTGCATGTGCTGCTCTTTGTGTTGACAGACACATGTGAAAAACAGTGATGCAGTTTTAAATGTGTCCGCATCTCATTTGTAAACCAAGTGAAGCAACAGGAGATGGTAGCATTATACTATTTTTCAATATCCCTTTTTTTGTGTGTCACCACTAGGCTGATGCATTTTCTTCATACACATGTGTACACTTGCCCACACACACACACACACACACACACACACACACACTGGTCTGTCATAAAACTTACATGATCAGGAAATGTTCTATCAAATTCACCAGCACTTTCCCTTCAGAAGGACATATGAGGCTTTATGAATGGGTGCAAATGTTTTATTAGTAAAACAAACAAAAAACATCACCATGATGAGAGACATCTGTGAAAATTTATTCCCCACAATCTATCATAGTCAGTTTATCTGCAGACTGGTGAACCGTGGAGCAAGCAGGCATGTCTTAAATGGAGTAGGAATGACATTTTAAAGAGTATTGCAAAAAGCATCAATTGTAAACAGTGTTATTGCACTGATTCAAACAGTTTAACTGTCCAAGTGTTTAGAATGTTAGAAAGTGTTTCTTTCATACAAAAAGCAACTCAAGCTTCAGAGAAAAACTATTTTAAGTTATAAGAACATGTTCTTTGTCCTCATGATTGAATCAGTATATGAATAGTTAGAGAAAGTTCAAACCAAAAGGAAGCTGGTATCAGATTATAGATGAAAAATTGAAGCAGAGGGAAAGTGACTTGTATTTCATTGTGATGCCAATGAGATTATGCCAACCAAAATATATTAAAGTCTTAGGGAAACTTTGTTTTGAAAACAGAACATTTTAGTTATTTCTCCCTGACTTATACCAAAATATTACACAAAACAAAGCAATGGAATGAAATGTAATTTAAAAAAAACAGTGCAGGATTTCACATATACAAAATCCTATGTATAGGGAATCTGGAAAAAAGTTTTTAAAACTTAGTGGAATATATAGGATGACTTTAAAAGCTGTAAGAGTTGTGATCAACTAATATTCTTACACAAAGAAATTTCACAGGTTTGGGGCCACCACCAAAAATGTCCTTGGTACCTACCAACCTGACTGATGTCCCTGTTAAATGAGAGCGCAAAGCTTCTGAGACCAATCTTAAGGACTCAACAGTTTATATCCAATTATGTGGTCTTTTGGCTAGCCTGGTCCTAATGCATTCAGGGTTTCAAAGGCTAGCTGTTCTTGCTGCGTGCCTTTAAGTTGTTTCCAACTTATGGTGACTCTTATAGGTCTTCTTGGCAGTATTTTTTTCAGAGGGGGTTGACCATTGCCTTCCTCAGCGGCTGAGAGTGTGACTTGCTCAGAGGTCAATGAATGGGTTTACATGGCACAGATTTGAACCCTGGACTCCTGAAGTCCCATCCCACCCCCAAATACACAAACCACTACATTATGCTGTCTCTAAGATCTTAAAGGTTAGTATCAGTATGCAAAATGAGCCTGGAAGCAACTGGTTAATCAATAGCTGACGAATCAGTGCAATATGATCACACTACTGAACATCCACAAGCATCCTGGATGCTGAAATATGTACCAGTAGACATCTCTGGACTGTCTTTAAAGTATGTTGATAGCATTAAGGCAGTCTAGTCTGGATGTAACCAGTGCATGCATAATAAGTAAACACTCTAGAGCATTGATCTCTGAAGGCTGGCTAGTGTCCAGAGTCTATATGATGTTGACACAGAATGGACATGTTGTATTCACAGAAGAGCTACCCCAGTTCAAGCTCACTGTGCTACTAACAAAGAAGCCCTAGAAAGCTAACACAATTATGGATGCTCACAGGCAATGCTCAAAACTCAGTGTTCCTTCTCACGGTTTTAGAACAGTGTGAGGACAGAGTTAGCCACAAAGAGGTTGTGTGCAAAGGCAGAAGTGTTGTGGCATGCTAATGAGTGAAGTGTTACAACTGCAAATTAAAAGAGAACTACCCAGATGAGCGACTTTTTTGGTAACTTTTCATTAATGAGCCCCTCATGGTTAGACAGGCATCAACCGAAAAGTCAATGGATTAAAAAATAAATAAAGCAAAGGAAGGACACACTTTTATGACCATGAATTAACAAGTACTATTAGCAGGGCTGTTTGCAGAATGCTGGTTTGGGCACCTGATGAACTATCTCAGGAATGATCATCTGTGTAAACATTTTTATACATGGAAAGGTCTGGTTTAAAAAACACATTATACCTAGTCTGTAACAGAAGTCAATTTTCTCAGTTTGGGATAAATCCTGTACCACCTGCCACCCATCAGGAAGCCTGTCTAGAAGATATCTAGAAGACAGTAAGAGCTGTTCGACAGTGGAACACATTCCCTCGGAGAGCGGTGGAATCGACTTTGGAGGTCTTTAAACAGAGGCTGGATAGCCATCAGTTGGGGGTGCTTTTTGGGAGTTCCTGCATGGCAGGAGGGTTGGACTGGGTGGCCCCTGTGGTCTCTTCCAACTCTATGAGTTGATATCCAAATGCATAAAGCATCCACTGCCCTACCAGGAACATAAAACTGAGAGTTTAACTCAGATGGATGTGTTCTCTTGTGTTGACATCCGACCTTCCAAAACCTCCACTTGCAGGCAAAGAAAGCTTCACTGTGTCCTGAAGGCTGAACTTCCTATGCCAGCACCCACTGTTTCCTTGTGCCCAGACCAGAGGAACTGTACCACCCAGAATCCTAGCTCCCCTTCTGTCCAAGATCTGGTCAAACCAATGTGCAAGAAACATCCCAAAGAGCACCCTTATTGGTAAGCTTACATCTCCAAGCCATGCAAGCCAGTGCCCAATCCCCACCGGCAGAGACCTCATTGCACTGGGGCTGCTTTTCTTGTGCCTCATGCCTGCAGGTGATGATGATGATGCCCTTCTGCAAAATGGGTGCCCCTTTTTTTCACAAAGCTCCTTCGGTGGATGCATCCTGAAGCGCCCTTCTACATAAGCAATCCTGGCAGCCACATTACCAACCCTGTGCCCAAGCTGGCATAGCTAGTGTTTTAAGCCCAAAGTGACCAGATGTGTCTTAACATCAAAGAAGCACAAAGCACCGCAACTTAGCAGACATTCAAGAGGAATAGAGGATATTGCAACATAAAAGCTAAAAACACTCCTAAATGCATGTTTCTAAGTCCTGCTCCAAATGGAGGCTATTTTGGAATTCCTCCTGGACAGAAGGTAGAAATGGAGGGCTGTCCTGGAAAAGGAGGACCTCTCTGGTCACCCTGGTCCTCCCGGCCCCAATGGCCCACCCCACACTCAGGGTGCCCACCTGTCCTCTCCACAAAGGAGGGCCAGCCATTGCCGTCAATGAAAGGATGGAGGGTGTGATCAAAGTGCAAAAACACTCATAGAAATATCGATTCCTGCTTCTGAGTCCTGCTCAAAAATGGAGGACCTTCTGGAATGCCTCATCCTGGAAAGTAGGTTGGAATGGAGGCCAGGTCCTGGAAAAGGAGGACGTTTGGGCAGATGCCCTCCCCGCAAAGGAGGACCGGGCAGTGCAAAATGTAGGGCATTTGAGGGGAAATGGAGGACATGTCCAAAGGGAAGCTTAAAAACACTCCTAGAAAGGTCAACCCCTGCTTCTTAGCCCTGCTCCAACTGGAACATGAAGGGTGCCATGGAGGACTGCTCCTGGAAAAGGAGGACCGCCTGGGCGAGGGAGATAGATAACCCGCCGCAAAGGAGGACCAGGCCCCGCAACATGGAGGACCTTCAAGGGGACAAACATAAAAGAAAGGGACTCACTGAAACCAAGGGCAGGACTTTCCCAAAGACTTGCCCCCAGGGACCCACCGGGGGTCCAGGGTCCCCAATGGCTCTCTCTGGGGCCAAGAAGGACTCTCCTTGGTTCAGGGCTCCCCAACCCACCCAAGCTCCACTGGCGCCCAGAAAGAGTCCTGCTCCAACCGGGGCTCCGGGGCCAGGAGGGCTGCCCGCTGCCCCTTCCAGCCCAGGGCCAGGCTCACCGACTGGAGGAAGCGGAGGGTGCCCACGTAGTCCCTCTCGGTGCCCAGGATCTCGTTCAGGACGCAGAGGCGAAGCCGGAGCTGGCGGTCGCTCTCCCGGGGGGCCTCCGGAGGGGCCGGGGCCGGGGCTGCCTCGGGGGCCGGCTGGGCTCCTTCCATGGCCCGCCAGGAGGAGACGGCTCCCTCTCGGTCCCCGGCGGGGCTTCAGGCGCCTTCCATCCCCAGGCAGGAGCCGAAAGGGCAGCGGAGGAGGAGGAGGAGGAGAGGCTCCTTCCTCTTCTCTTTCTCCTTCTCCTTCTTCTTCTCTCTCCTCAGGAGCCCCTCTTGAGGCTGAAGACCCTCCGGAGAGGAAGCGGAGGGCAGGGAAGGCAGCAGCCAAGGAAGAAGGAGGAGGAGAGGAGAGGCGGCCCTCCGGAGGAGGGGCCGGGCAGAAGGGCGGGGAGGCCTCGGGGCTCAGGACGCCAGCCCTCGGGCGAAGAAGGGCGCCTCTTCTTCAGAGCCCCTGAGTCAGAGGAGACCCCGAGGGCCCTGATCCAACCCAGCCCCAGGCTGCCATGCAGGAACTCCCCGCCAAAGCATCCCCATTGACAGATGGCCATCCAGCCTCTGCTTAAAGACCTCTGAGGAAGGAGAGCCCACTACACTCCGAGGAAGGAGTGGAACACACCTTACTCTCAGGAAGTTCCTCCTAATGTTCAGATGGAATCTCTTTTCCTGGAGCTTGCCTCCATTACTCCGGATCCTAGTCTCTGGAGCAGCAGAAAACAAGCTTGCTGCCTCCTCAATGCGACATCCCTTCAAATATTTAAACAGGGCTCTCATATCACCTCTTCACCTTCTCTTCTTCAGACTAAACATCCCCAGCTCCCTGAGTCGTTCCTCATAGGGCTTCATGGTTTCCAGGCCTTTCACCATTTTAGTCGCCTTCCTTTGGACACATGGCTCCAGCTTCTCAATGTCCTTTCGGAATTGTGGTGCCCAGAACAGGACACAGTTGTCGTTGTTGTTGTTGTTGCTGTAACCACTGGGTGACCAGATGATGATGCTGGCCATGACTGATTTCCTTTTCAGGCCTCCTTTCTCCTAGAAAGGGACCCAAGGCAGCTCCATGGAAGAAAAAAAAACACTTTAAAAACTTGACGACAAAAATTTAAAAACAGTGAAAAGAATCCAGTTGAAACAGTGTACAATGAACATTAAAAAACATACCTCAGTGAACTAAAACACACACCTCCTATAAAAGCCCCTGTCATGATTTTTAAAAGCCAGAATAAAAACATTTTGGAGGAGAAGGTGCCGCCAAATGGAGGGCATTCCAGAACAAAATGGAGGACCTGACCAAAGAAAAGCTTTAAAACCCTCGTGGCAATAGAAATCCATGCTTTTCATGCTTCTTGGTTGTGCTCAAAATGGAGGACATTTTGAAATTCCTCCTGGACAGAAGTTGACATGTAGAACATGTCCTGGAAAAGGAGGACCATTCTGGTCGCCCTGCTTCTTCGTCTCAAAGCCTGACTCCAGGGTGACCAAACATCCTCCTTTTCCAGGACATGTTTCCTACATTTCAGTCTTTTTGCCCAGGAGGAATTCCAAAATGTCCTCCGCTTTGAGCACAACAAAGAAGCATGAGTTTACATTTCTGAGTATGTTTAGCTTTTAGGTGTTGTATTTTTCTTGAATGTCCTACATTTCATGGTGCCTTGTCCTCCCATGGGGTTATGACATCTGATCATCCTGCGGAAAAGGAGGGCATCTGGCCACTCTGCCTGAGGCAAAGGAGGCACCCCAAATGCCAGCAGGAGCCAGGGCACTTTGGCAGGAGTCTGAGGAGCCCCAAAGAAAACAAAACAGGAGCATGGAAATGAGTGGTGCATGGAAAGAGGGGAGCCTTCGTATTTCTGTACAAGGCTCAGTTGCAGCCACTAACACTAAGTTGTTAGTGTTGTGTGCCTTCAAGTTGTTTTTGGCATATGGTGGCCCTAAGGTGAATCCATGTCTATCATGGGGTTTTCTTGGCAAGTTTCTTTAGAGGGGGTTTGCCATGACCATCCTCAGAGACTGAGGGAATGAGACTCACCCAAAGTTAACCAGTGGCTTTACATGGCTGAGCCAAAATTTGAACCCCGGTCTCCAGAGTCGTAGCCCAATGCTCAAAACATACACTACACTGCACCTGAGGAAGAAGGCTCAAGTCTAGGGAGGATATCACATGACTGAAATTGGAAGTATAATCCAGTGTCATCCTGAACACAATCATGCGTATTCATGTTATTGCGCGAAAGGTTACCACACGCGATCGCTGGCAGTCCAAACACACTCCGAACACAATCACGTGTCAATCCACAGTTAAGTAAATTTGGTGAACTAGCGAAGTCACAAACCCTGTTCCTAGGCAACTTCGCACTCAGTGCGCTGTTGTTTGGTGTGATGTGCATGTCTCCTTTGGTCCTGGTTTACTTACAGAATTCGGAGTAAGACAGAGGCTTAAAATTGTACTTTACTTGCAACAAACTCTTAACTGAGGCCCTCTTCAGACCGGCCATTAAGATGAGGCACCGTGTCCAGATGGTGCATGCCCTGTCTCCGCCCCAGGGCACCGTGAAGCCATGTGCCACTCCACATGATGTGTGGCGTCATGGCACTCCTCCAATGCTGTGTCCATACGATGCAGCACCAAAGGAGCACTGCCAAGCCGTGGCAGTGCAGCTATGGCACTCTTTCCAGGGCCCAAAAAGAAGCCACTACTGTAGCCACAACGTTGTGAGTTTAATCCCAGAAAGCTCCAGATTGCCTCAGCTTTCTATCCCTTCATATGTCAGTAATGTGGGTACCCACCCTGTTGGGGGCAATTGGATTACACATGGTAAACTGCTTAGAGAGTGCTGAGTTCACTATGAAGCAGTATAGAATGTAAACACTATTGCTATTGCTATTGCTAAACTAGAAAACTAGGCTGAAATCAATAAAATCAAATTTAAGGAATAAATGCAAAATTCTGTATTTAGGCTACAAAAACCAAATGCTCAGATATAGGAAGGAGGGAAAACTTAGCAGTAGTACAAGTGAAAAGGACCCTAGGATTATTGTTGATCACAACATGATCTACATGAGCCAGCAGTTGGTGCTACAACAAAGAAGCCAAATACTATTTTAGCTTGCATTTATAAAATCATAGTTTTTATAATAGTCTGCTTATCTTCTGCACTCGTCTGTAGCACTAGAGTTCTGGGTGCCTCATTTTAAGGAAAATATAGATAAATTGGAGCAGGTTCAGAGAAAGACAATGAGGTTGATAACAGGTATGGAGAAAAAATATATGAGGAGAGATTGAGGAGCTAGGCATGTTTGGCTTGGTGAAGAGAAAACATGATCACATGTTTTAAATACCTCAAGAATAGGGTGCGATCTAATGATTTGAAATTACAGGACAGTAGATTCTGAATGAAGATTAGAAGGAACATCTTGACAATAAGAGTGGTTCAGCAATGGAACCAATTACCTAGATTAGTGGTGGGTCTTTGGATGTCTTCAAAAAGAGGCCTGGCAGCTGCCTCCTCTAGGAGGCCCTTTCCAACTCTATGATTCTATGAATAAAATCAAACCCTGGAGATCAGGGTTCAATTCCCAACTCAGCCATTAAATTGACTGGGTGGCCTTGGGCAAATCACATTCTTTCAGCCTCAAAGGAAGGCAATGGCAAACCTCCTCTGAACAAATCTTGCCAAGAAAACCCTATGATACCTATATACCTTAGCCCCATCATAAGTTGGAAATGACTTGAAGGCACACAACAACAATTGTTGTCTTAATTCTATTTGAGAGTAACTATTGGATTTAGAAGAAAGATATCAGAAAGAAAGTGAAAGAAAATACGTCTGCTGTGAAACCAAGTTATTTTCTGAGTTTCCTTTCTTGGTTTGTTACAAAGCAAACCTATCTAACTCCCTTATACAGTTTTCTAAGGGGACTTAGGATGTGGTAGAAATGATCTTCAACTGGTCAAGAGAAACTCTGCTAAACTGAACGCTGTGTTTCTGCCAGTGGTAGGCTCTGAAATGGCAATCCAGATATGGCCTTGGATTCATTGGATCCAAAGTCCCTTTAGTCCTATGAGAGGCCACTGAATTTGGTCCATTACTTGCTCCAGGGTGACCCAAGTCAGCCAAAAGGCTTTGGAAATGGCAGCTTATCTCCTATATATGCTACTTCTAACCCCCTGCATACTATTTTAGCTGACTGTATCTTCATTAAAGTATGTCTATGCAATTCTAAGAACAAGAAACAGTATCATCAGAGTAAATCATTCAGCTAAGCGAAGACGACTTTCTTTGCAGTATCGACTTGATTTTGGAATGCCTTCCCCAAAGATGCTGCCATTTTTCAGGAGCCAAGTAAAAATATTTTTGTTGGGTAATACAAGTAATCTGTAGAACTATACAGATGGCCATCTGCCAGGGATGCTTTGATTGTAAGTTCCTGCATGACAGGGGATTGGACTGGATGGCCTTTGTGGTCTCTTCCAACTCTATGATTCTATACTTTACCAACACTGAGGGGCTGCTTGCCATTAGATACAGAAGGTATTTGGTTTTAATTTGATTTTATTACATTGTTAGCGGCAGGGAGGGAGGTACTTGTAGGATATTTTTCTTCATGTGCCAAAATACCTTGGCTGAGTTTACGCATTATGTACCATGTTCTGGGAGGGGGCAGTACTATTCCTTGCTCTGCCTGAGGCAGCAAAATGTATTTAGCCAACCCTCTGAGCAGGGACCTCATGGAGGCATCACACCTGTGCTTGAGCACATAGCTTTTGTGTCCCCCCTCCCCAACATTTATCTTTTCCCTTAATGTTGCATTGAAACCACATTTCAGAAATGTGTGGAGTGCACTTACACTGCAGACTCAAGCAAGGAGGAGGTAGATGAGTGATCTTTGAAGAACAGGTCTGATTAAACAGTTTTAATTGTTCACTTCCTTAAGATGTTGGTTTCATTTAACTTTGTGTTGCATTCTCAGTGATACAGCAGCATTAAAATCAAATTCTCTCTTTCTTTTCTCTTTGCCTCAAGTTAAAAAAGCAAACACTAGACAGATACGCATATTTTCACTTAACCTCACTAGAGATTTTGGCATAACATCAAATGGAATCACTTCATTTTGCTTCCATTTCTTCAAGAGCCATACACCCAAAACTGCACTCTGTCCTGTGACTGAACCAGAAAGGTGTATCTTCTAAAGCACTTGTATATTTGGACAACTGTATCTGGAGAAAGTGGGGTGGAGGTGGAAGAGATCCAAAATAACTGAACTTGGAACTTAGGAAATAATGGTTCATGAAGAAAGCCACTCAATCAATAAGTTGCTTTCTGAGCAGTCTTTAAGCTACATTTCATGTGGATACCTTTTCTGTTAACGTTGCTGTGGAGTAGCTCTCTTACTCCTTGTTTTTGCTTTTTAAAGCCTTTTTCAGATTGTTGGTTCCAAAATTAGAAGCAATGTCAAGACTGTGTGCAGCAGCTTTGCCCTGAGAATCCATTAGGGTTGCTAAATTGCTGTCATCAGTGTCAGAAATTGTCTAGTGCCAGCAAAAATATGTGTTCATTTTGGAATTTTTCTAAACTTAGAGAAAGTTCTTAACATCAGGTTTGTGAGAGAAGTACTATGCACTCTCCATTTAAAAAAAACTTTATTTTATTGTCTTTCTCCAGGGAGTTCAGGGTGACAGGTATTTTCCTGGTAGGAAATAGGGACTGAACATGTGCATGAAATACGCACTCCTCCATGTATGCTTGCACTCCCAGATATATATTTTTGTACAATACAAGCAGTGTTGCCATTCACAAGTAGCAAGACAGTAAGTGCAGACAGTCTTTTCAGGTATTTTTACAGTGTGTGTGTCTGTGTCTGTGTTCATGTCATCTGTTGACTTATGGCAACCCTATGAATTTGATGGGGTTTTCGTAGACAAAGAATCCCCAGAGTTGGTTTTGCCAGTTCCTTCCTCTGAAATATAGCCTACAGAATCTGGTATTCATTGGTGGTCTCCCATCCAAGTACTAACCAGACCTGACCCTGCTTAACTTCTAAGAGTCGATGGGGTCTGGTGCCTTTCAGAGTATTTAGATGCAAAGGTGTATATTATAGCTGGAGAGAAAAGGAATAGTTAAGGTGCCTATGTGTGCTCGAAACCCACCATAGTGTAGTGGTTTAGCAGTTAAGAGTACAACCTCAGGAGACCAGGGTTCAGCTATCCAATCAGCCATGGAAACCCACTGCGTGATCTTGGGCAGGTCACACTTTCTCAGACTAAGAGGAAGGCAATGATAAACTTCTGATTAATATGTGCAAAGAAAAACCCTGTCAGAAGCTAGTCATAAATCAAATTTGACTTGAAGGTGCATAACAGCAGTGTGTTTGCTCATTCACATCTCACCCCACTTTAGTCTCATTTTGTGTGGCAGGCAAATGACTGCACAAACCTATAGTGACTGATGCAAGACCACACAATCTAGGGATTTTAACTCAGGTCTCTTTGGTCTGTTTATAAACACACAGTATGATTGCACAGATCCAGTTGCAATAGAATGTCTTTCTCCTCACATTCCCACTCGTACCCTCCGTTCTGGTAGTCAAGGTCTGCTGTCCCAGCCTAGGATTTCCACTGCCCTGTCCCAGATTTGTCCCTTCTCACTTGATGCCCCTCACTCCTGGAACCTACTTCCCCCACAAGTGTGGCTTATCACTTCTTGAATCAGTTTCAAAACTGAGTTGAAGACTATATTGTTCAGGAAAGCATTCCCAGGCATTGTGTGATTGTTTATCCGATTGTTATCTGAGATATGATATTTGGTTTGAGATTTGATCTTTTTAATTTGTTGTCTGATTTTTTTTATCTAATTCTATCTTGTGTTATTATCTATGGTTTTATACGTATTTTGTAGAATGTATGCCATTGGCAGGTTTCATTTTTATCGATTTTATTGTTTGTATGTACAGCGCTGTGTAAATCTACAGCGCTATATAAATAAATAAATAAATAAATAAATAATAAAGGGGAAGGTGCAACATCTCTATTACACATCACACAGACACAAAACATTCTAATCTCTTAAAGCAGTGGTTCCCAACCTTTCTAATGCCGCAACTCTTTAATACAGTTCCTCATGTTGTGGCAACCCCCAACTATACAATTATTTTCATTGCTACATGTAAATATGTGTTTTCCGTTGGTCTTAGGCGACCCCGTGAAAGGGTCGTTCGACCCCCGAAGGGGTCCCGACCCACAGGTTGGGAACCACTGTCTTAAAGTCATTTTGAATTCTAATCCAATCTATGGGTTATTAAACATTGCTGTTGTTTGCCTTCAAGTCATTTCTGACTTATGGCGGCCCTAAGGTGAACCAAACCTATAATGTGGTTTTCATGGCAAGATTTGTTCAGAGGAGGTTTGCCATTGCCTTCCCCTAAGGCTGACAGCATATGACTTGCCCAAGGTCACCAGTGGGTTTCATGGCTGAGCTCAAATATAGTACATAAAAAGAAGCAACTGGTGGCTCTTGTCCCGTTAATGGTTGTGCAGAAAAGGGGATTTCAGCAGGTGCTGTTTGTCACATACAACCTCTCCTGCACAGCCTTTAAAGGGATGGAAGTCCTGCCCCTTATTTCACCAGGCAATCCTAGTGATCACCTACAAACAGATCTACTCGGTCAGACTGGCTGAAGGTTACAGAAACTGATGTCATGGCCTACTGTTCCTTCAGTTTCTGCTCAGCATTGTAAGAATGGTAATTTGAAGAACCAGATTTTGCTCCCCCACTGTCCAGCCCCCTTCTTTTTGTGTCCTTCCTTATAGACTGTATACTAAGTGCAATTTTTTTTCCTTTTAGTTCAACAGCAAGCCACTGGGAACTGTTTGGACTCTAGAATAGAATAAAAAAGAATTAAATGCACAAGTAAATACAAGAGGGCATTTGTGTCTTTAGGAGCTATGTAGAGAAAGGAATACTGGACCCAGATCCATTCACTAATCTCAGCTAGATTAGGTCCATTGAACCCATTCTCTGAAGATGCCAGTCACAGATGCTGGCGAAACATCAGGAAGAAAATTTTCTAGAACATGGCCACATAGCCCGAAAAACCCACAAAAAACCATCCATTGAACAAATAGAATTTATGTCAGTGTTGACGTATGTTCAGCAATTGATTAAATATGTTTTCTTTTGTTAGAATAAACAACTACATTTAGCCAATTGTTGGTACAGGTTTGTGTTAAACCACCTTACAGAATTCTTTCTTTTAGATGACTAGTAAAAGTACTTTGTTACTGTTCTACTATGTCTTTGGTCCTAACAAGTAGAAAAACATAAGAAGAACCATGTAGAATCAGACCAAAAACAAGACTGGTTTAGGCTGTTCATTCTGCCTGAAGAAGAAGCCAGTGAAGCTTTGAAAGCTTGTATGATGTGTTTTGTGGATTTTTGTCCAGCATTCTATCCCTAAAGCGATCAATGGGATAGATGCCTGTGAGAAACCCACAAGGACCTTAACCTCATCATGGGAGTGATGTATGGCATAATTGTACTTGCTTACCAATATAATTAGGAACAAGTATTTTTAGGATTGTGGTTTACTGAATTATAATCTCACATACAACAACAAAAATGGCAGAAACAGGTTCCTGTCTATACAGGATTTTTTAAAAAAATTATCACCATTTACAGATGGATAATGTTAAGTTGGATTCAGCTAAATAACTCCGTTCCCCTGATTTTCCACAGCTATTCCACATTCCTTCATGTTATAAGAATGCTTCTTCCCTTCACCTCAGCCCAATAATGTTAATTTAAGGATTCACCTAATCCTTGCTTTAGTCTGCAGATTTTATAGCTTGCATAAAAGGTTTTTCACTTGAAAAGGAAAAACATGTAATTGGCCAAAATAAGGTTTTCAGCTGTGGGTTGCCCTCCACCCCCCATCCCTGGCCAGCATTGTGCACTGCTTTTGAACTGTACAGTACATTGCAATTGACAAGTCTGGGTTTTAACGGCTCCTGCTGTTTGTGAACTCATCTTCTGTGGACCTGGGAATTTTTGATTGTTTTAGTTGCTATTGCCATGATGCTCCCAGGGAATAAAACAAAACTTTTTATGGAACAAACATTTGTTAATGAGTGTATGAAATCTTTCACCAAAACCAATCCAATAAAAATACTGTCATCTTATTTTGCAGCTCTCATTTTAGTTTTATAAGAATATTCTTCATTCTTATAGGACACATTTGTTGCCAACATATTTCACGGAGAATATAGCTGGCGGGGGGGGGGGGAGTAGTTGAAATCACACTTCCTATTATAGTAGCCTGTTATAGGAAAGCAGAGTAGCCACTTAAGCATTGGAGAGGGAGAGGGAGAGGGAGAGAAAAAATGAATACATAATCAAAGGAGAGGCCAACAATTTGCATAAAATTTGCACACTGCTAATTGCATAGATGCAAATTTAGATATAATTACTTTAATTTAAATGGGGAAGTGTGACCAGGTGACCATGTGGCTGCTCAGTTTGCTCTTCAGGTGCTGTTGATAGGTGACTTCAGGGTCTTTGAACTCCCTTCTTAAGAGTTCTTTATCTTTAAACTAACTCTTCAAAGAGAAAATATCTTCAAATACAGGACTGCCCGTTAGCAACCGTTCAAACAGCGGAGTGTCCCTATAAAATACAAGTGAGTCACCTCCTACAGTAAACCCATTTATTTAATTGGACCAAATAAAATGGTAGTTAAGTATATATTTTTGACCATGTGAGATGGCCTATTTATAAAAACTACCAAATACTGTATAGGAGACAAATCCCTGTCCAGGAAAAAGGCAGGAAATAAATATAGGGAGAGAGGATGTCACTTGGCTATCTGTGTTAGGTGTTGCTTAACTCTGCAGGCCACCTATTCCTGGCCCTTTGGTTTCTGATGTTAAATACAACAGTCTTCTTACTGCAAAGTTTGCTGGTGGTTGCCACACATGCCAATAGGCTGGAGATAAGTCTGGTACCAGAATACTGACTGCTGAATTCACAATACTTTGACAAGGTTATGTCGTGTCTGACTGTAAGGGTAATGCTCATCTACTAAGTGGAAGAGCCGGCATTGTCAAAGATAACTCTGTGATCATGTAACCAGCATAACTGCATAGAACACTGAAATCTTTCACATGGAGTAGACAAGGGTTAATAAAACGTGATTAAAATGTGGTAGTAGCACACCTGAGGGAAGATTATCACATCTCCCACACACTTCTCCTGTTCAAGGCCTGTGCGTAAATTGTAATGAGAGTTTCCGTCATTACCCAATGATGCATCCATTACAGTTTACGCAAAGGATATGAACTGGAGAGGAGTGTGGGGGTGTGAAAATCTTCCCCCTGATCATGCTATTACAACATTTTAATGACATTTTATTAACGCTTGCCTCTCATGTGGAAAAGTCCACTGTTACCTTTCCACCAAGGGGGGTTCTATTTTATCTACTTGCACTTTTACATGCTTTCAAACTGCTAAGTTGGCAGAACTGCTAGGTTGGCTAGTGATGGGATCTCACTCTGTCATGCAGTGCTGACCCACCAATCTTGCAATTGTCAAGAGTCAGCATCTTAACCGCTGAGCCACCACATCCCTACAAAACACTAATACAGGTTGAGTATCCTTTATCTGAAAATCCACAATTCAAAATGCTCTAAAACCTGAAACATTGTGTGTTCTGACGTGACACTTTGAGAAGTGGTGCTCCTGCTCATTTGTTCACAAAGTGGAATTAAACAGCTGACAGGCTCCCCAGAGATCTGTACTGTATTTTTTTTTCCTCTTCAGTGGGGCTGGAGAGAGACAGGAGGCTGGAGAAAAACACAAGAAATGGAAAGCTGGAAAGAGACGTGGCTGGAGAGAGGATCTGTGAAATGGTGGGAAGCACAGATTCATGCCAAGCACTACACTTGAATTCTCTCCATTTCTCAGATTCGTGCATCTCTCTCCTGCCTCACAAATACAGTATGTACTACACTATTGTATTCCAAAAATAATTTTTAAAAAATCAAATTTTTGAAAAACTTATGGTCCCAAGCATTTTGGATAAGAGATACTCAAGCTGTGAAGAATTTACACTGAACTGCCAACTGTTTAAGGATAGCAATTTTCTTTTAATAGGATGCTCAGGAAGCAGCTAGCATAGATTATATTTGGAACTCAATTCAGTAAAATGTTAACACTTAAGCATATAAAACCAACAATAACAATAATTTGCATGTTTATATGGCTGATTCAATTTGCACTACCCCCAGGGAAAATATCACTGTTGCAGAGTGTTATTAAATAAATGCTAATGAGTAACATTAAATAGCTGTCTTGAAAATTTATTGGTGCACAATGAACACAGGATGAGCTATAGCACTCAGTGATAAACATCCATTTAAGTCTGACTTGCAATTGCATAACAACGCAAGACTACAAATATATTTATATACAGCCTTACGAAAGAAACAGATTTGTTGCCAATTCATATGACCATACTGGAATGTCATATTGGCAAAAGGCTGACAAGGAGATTGCTGTCTTCATGGACAGCACACTCTAGTAGTTTTATGTCACATACTACCTCGTAGTTCCTATTGTTAGTTCTGAATAGAACTAGTACATCAATGAGATTTACTTTTGTGCTGAATCACCATTCAAATGACTGAATGGGTCTACTCTGCTGAGAATTAACCAACAGAATTCCAGTCATTATCTTACTCTTTCCCTTGAAAATATGAGGATTATAAACTGTTTCCCACAGAGTGTGTGGATCTTTTGTTTGAAGTGTATATATTGAAAACTAGCAATGTACACATTAATGATCTCTTTTTTCTTTTGCAGTACAAAAATTACAACTGATGGAATATGATGTTGGAAGGCAGTGTCATCCCTAAAGTTGGTGTCATCTGGTGCAGTTACCCCCCTCCACACACACACACACACAGACCTCCTTCCATTTCACACCCTACCTTTGTCAGCAAAGCTTTTTTGCACTAATGTTACTTGTAAATCGTAATTCCCATAAGCCACTGAATGTAATGCTAATAGTTGTGATATAAGCAACTAGCAAAATTAAAAGTATGCCTTGAAATTATAATATCACACACAACCTAAATGTATTTACATATAGATAGTGAAATGTAATGTTTTTAAATAAAATTTTAAAAGGGTTTTTTAAAATCATTTTTAAATTAAAAAATTAAAATTTTGAATTTTAACATTTTAATTTTAAAAAATTCTGGGGCCTCTCCTTTTTCCTCCCACTGAGCTTCACCCCACTCCCACCATCTCTTAAAACATTTTAAAGGGAAGCAGGTGAATGCCACAGCCCATATCTGCCAAAAGGTAGGTGTTTGAGGTGCAGTGGTGTCACACACACAATCCTTAGGGTGTCACCTCATGCAGTCCATACCCTCTGCACCCTCCAAGTGATGGAACTGCTGGAAGGAAATTGCTTTGGTGACAATTTTCAACATGACCGTGATATAGGTTAAATTTCTCTTAGTACAGTACTGAATTCATGTTCATAGGATTTATTTTGAGTATCCCCTGCCCCCCTTAGCAACTGTATGGTAATCTTGAAGCTCCTATTTTGTTTTGAGTTTGGGTCTTTTCTTTCTCTTGAAAGATCAGGGGATAGTCTGGCATACAACTGAATGAAACTAGAACCAAATTTCAAAGTTTTTATGCAACTGACACCTCTGCTTTCATTCTCTGTTATTAATGTTTGCCTTCAACATTCAATGAAAAGTGAAACATACTGAGTTGTTACCTTATTTTCACACAAGTGTGTATATCTGCAAACTATTTGTTTTTAAAGGAAGGGACTATTTTAATTAATGTATGGCGGGTTACAGACAGCCATTAAAGTACGCGCAGAGCGAGTACTAGGGTTAGGAAGGGGCGGTGCTTCCGCAACCCCCAACCCTAGTATGCGCTCTGCGCGCACAAAATGGTGGCGGCCGTTCCACACGGCCGCCACCATGATGGCGTCATGAACGCGCCACCTCCAAACGAGGCGGCACGGACGTGACACCATCGCTCCGCACAAGGGTGCTTAACGCGCCCTTTCCGCGGAGCAGGAAGGAGCTCCGAAACGGAGCTCCTTCCTGGTTTGCATCACTGGGCGCAGCCTGGGCGCAGCTACGCAAGGGAGAAAGGGCCCTTTCTCCTCCTCCCCACCGCTTGAAGCCCCAAGGACACCCCTTTCCAGGCTGCGGGGAAGCGGCCTTTTGCCGCTTCCCCAGGGCCCGGAAAGCGGCGGATCGGGGCCTCAGCAGCTGCCATTCTGGCCACTGAGGCCCCGATACACCGGGGAAAGGCGCGCCTACAGGCCACCCCAAAGGGGCAGTCTGTAACACGCCTATATATTTATTGAGAAGTCTTTTTCTGTCTCTAAAGCAAAATATTTGAAGGAAAGTGGCGAGTAGGATAATAACATTGAAAAATGAGTTTGCTAACTGGAAATCTAACTAAATTGGTAATATATTTAGTAAACATACATTCTTCACAGGAAGGATGCCGCTTTGACTGCAGCAAAAGTTATGTAGCACATACATCATGCCTGTTAGCCACATGGGCTGCCCAAACCTTGATAATCTTGAAAAGATATGAGAGCACTAATGGAATATCAAATATCCACAGCTTTTTTCTCCTGCCTTCAATTTTTCCATTTTACCAGGTAGCAAAGTGGGGAGGCTTATTGTTTTTGTTGTCGCTTGCAGTTTCAGTTCAGATTCTTGGGTACAACAATCCACATACACATATGTGTGTACATATACATGAGCCAGTGTGGCGTAATGGTTTGGGTGTTGGACTGTGACTCTGGAGACCAGGGTTCAATTCCCTATTCAGCCATTAAACCCACTGGGTGAACCTGGGCAAGGTTTTCAGTCTCAAGGGAAGGCAATGGCAAACCTCCTCTGAACTAATCTTGCCAAGAAAACCCCATGATAGGTTAATCTTAGGGTCACCATAAGTCAGAAACAACTTGAAGGTACACAGCAACAACAACAATAAATATACAATTTTAGCCATGTACAGAAAATGTTTAGCCATGTGCAGATTGCTTTGAAATATATGGATTATATTTACAGTCCTTGCATGCTTCAGTTCAAACAATAGGTATAGGTGTGTTAATGAGCTATGCATGTCTCAAGCTCACTCTCCAGACAAGCATTTACATTTAGAGAGGTTAAGAACAATAAAATGGCTTTTTTGGATATGTCCGCAGCAAAAAGAAGAAGAAGGAAATGGTAGGGCCACTGCAAGGAGAAGATGGCGAAATGTTAATAGAGAACAGAGAAAAGGCAGAATTACTCAACACTTTCTTTGCTTCAGTCTTCTCAGAAAAGGCAAAGGGTGCTCAACCTGAGGAAACTGTAACAGGGGACAGAATAGGGGAAATTCAGCAAAGAATAAGTAAAGAGGTAGTACATGAATACCTGGTTAAACTAAATGAATATAAATCTCCAAGACCTGATGAACTACATCCAAGAATATTTTTATTCTTATTATTAAAAGAGCTGGCTAATGTAATATCGGAGCCATTGGCAACAAACTTTGAGAACTCCTGGAGAACAGGAGAAGTCCCAGCAGACTAGAGAAGGGCAAACGTTGTCCCCATCTTCAAAAAGGGAAAAAAAGAGGATCCCAACAATTATTGTCCAGTTAGTCTGACATCTATACCAGGAAAGATTCTGGAGCAGATCATTAAACAGAGAGTCTGTGAACATTTAGAAGGCAATGCCATAATCACAAAAAGTCAATACGGTTTTCAGAGAAACAAGTTATGCCAGACAAATCTTATCTCTTTCTTTGATAAAATTACCAGCTTGGTAGATGAAGGGAATGCTGTGGATATAGTATATCTTGATTTCAGTAAGGCCTTTGACAAAGTTCCCCATGACATTCTTGCAAACAAGCTTGTAAATTGTGGACTAGACAAGGTAACTGTTACATGGATTTTTAATTGGTTGTCCAGCCGAACCCAAGGGTGCTCAACAATGGTTCCATTTCATCCTGGAGAGAAGTGATTAGTGGGGTCCCACAGGTTTCTGTCCTGAGCCCAGTGCTATTCAACATCTTTATCAATGACTTGGATGATAGAATTGGGGGCAAACTTATCAATTGGAGTCAATTTGGATCAAATCCTGGCCTGCGCAGCTCAGGACGGTGGTGGCGACCTGCTTTGGGAGCAGGCCATATGGTCACTACAATCCTGGCCTGATTGTGGCCAAAGGTTGCTCCTACAAGACTGTCTGCCTTGTCCCTGTGCATTGTAACACTCTCATATAACATAGAATTGGGAGTAGGAATCATACATTGTAATCTGTCAACATCAGTTTATTCTATTTGATTCTGAAATGTGCTGCATTAAACTAAGCACAGTTTCAGTATGAAAAACATTTATTCTGAGCAATTCCCTCACCACATGATAAGCAGTCTTAGCATTATGATTGCACTTTATAATGTGATTTCCAATTTTCCTTTTGCAGTTATTTCCCTGCAGAAAATGAAAAGCATACTGTTAAATTTACCATATCACTCAGAACATGACAATGTTCTATCACAGCAGTCATATTCTGAAAGACACACACAAGCTTTAAGAAAATAAATCACAGATAATAAATTAAACCTTATCTAGCATGTGACTGGCAAAATCTGTCAAGGAAAGAAGCATATAAACTCTCACAGAACAACAAAAGAGAATGTAAGTTATGAAACAGAATAAGGAATGAATTGGATTGGACCTGTGGTTCTTATAGCTTTTTGCAAGTAATTAAAATTATAATACATGCCTATAGTGCAGAATTATCTTTCCTAACTGAATCTCAGTACACCAGCAGGAATTTCATTTTGGGATTAAACTTTTGGCTCCTAGTTTCTGGCAAATTCTAAAGATGTTCAAATATAATCCTTCTGTATGATTTAAAATAAACTTTATCTTTTTACAAGATGCATAAGAACACTGTAATTTTATAACTGGCTGGCATTTGGCACCCTAAGCTTTTCATCTGTTCCTTGAAACCAGTGTGTACTAGTATTTACTGAATTTGCAGAATTTTTACCCAGCTGTTCAGCTCTCAGAATGGGAATCCAATCTAAAAAAAATTAATAATAACATGATGCAAAAAGAGTTCTGAAGGAGGGAAGAAGGGGAAAAACCCACGGCACTTGTTCTTAGCTTAAAAAGTCATTCCAATGACTATCCAGAATGAGAAACCCTCCAAGAACAGGAGTACTTAAAGCTGTTTCTTTCTCAGCTGAGCTAATGGAATGACTTCTTCTCTCTCTCAGCTGCAACCAAATTAAATGGCTGGTGATAGGAGAGAAAATATACCTAATGGCAGTGGCTTCCCTACAGCTGATGATGGCCCTTCCTCCAGTTGTTTAATGCAGCGATGGGGAATGCAGTGACCACAGGTCATAATACAACCCTCTTCATTTGTGTTTGCATCTTCATGATTGATATTGGCATTTCATCTAGCAGTAAAAACTAACCCCCACAAAGCCTGAATATCTTCCTCCAGAAGCTAATAGTACTTCTAAAAGCTGTCTAGAAGCACTGGTACTATAGCCCTGTAAAGGAGGAGTATGTACCCCTCTGAGGAAGAATGCTTCCTAGCAAAAAGGATAGAGTTTAAAGGGCAAGTGGTCATCATCATAGTCCCCACAATTATATCCAAGTAGTGTTAGGAAAAAACCTACATTGGCAACATGTCTCTCTCCCCCACCCCACTTGTTCTCTCTACAGACATAAACATACCAAAGAGCAGCAGGACATAATATCCAAGTTATTAGGATGAGCTGACAGCCAGATAACGGTGAGCCAGCAAAGAGGTGTATGGTGATAAGCATGTTGAACTTTGGCTGGGGAAACCTGAAAACTTCACAGCAAAAGAAAATAAGATGAAGACATCATGTCCCCAAACAGCACAAGACCTTCAGCTCAAGATTTTCCAGAACAGAATTTTAATTTTTAAGCATGAAGAAGCAAACCTTTGTCATAAAGTTAACAAATCTGGCCGAGCAATTTATAGACTACCAGGTACAGGTATTTTGTAATGATGATACATATTAATTATCCTCATTTATGTTGTGAGGAGACAATGGGGAAATGACAAATGGACTGAAGTTACTGCAAGTTGTGGCAAACTATACATAATAATAATAATAATAATAATAATAATAATAATAATAATAATAATAAT
>NC_056525.1:28358656-28364529 GCF_019175285.1 Sceloporus undulatus | reverse complement strand
TTTATTTATATACCGCTTTTCCAAAAGATCAAAGCGGTTTACACACAATTAAAACCAGTTACAAACACATCATAAAAATAGATAAAAACCAGTAACACAATATACACTATACAAATCTAAAACAGTTATTCAATAGGGTGAGGCAGAGAGTCAATGGGATCAAAATACACAACTTCATTTTCCAGGAGGGAAGGCTTGACAGAAGAGGAAGGTTTTAAGCCTCTTTTTAATGTTTCCAGGGGGGGTGATAAGGCGAAGCTCCTCAGGAAGACTATTCCAGATTTGTGGGGCCGCTACTGAGAAGGCCATCTGGGATGTAGTAACATATTTAGAAAGTGGGATTTCCAGCAAGTTCTTCCCGGTTGTTCTGAGTGTGCATGGCGGATTATATGGGGAGATGTGGTCCCTCAAGTAACTCGGGCCCAAGCCATGTAGGGCTTTATAGTTAATAACCAACACCTTGTATTGTGCTTGGAAGAGAATAGGCAGCCAGTGCAGATCTTTCAGAATAGATATTATATGGTCAAACCTGGAAACACCAGTGACCAATCTGGCTGCCATATTCTGTACTAGCTGAAGCTTCCGGGCTTGGTACAAGGTTGCCCCATGTAGAGCGCATTACAGAAATCTAAGCGAGAGGTTACCAGAGCATGTACCACAGTTTCAAGGTCCCTTTGGCCCAGGTAGGGTCGTAGTTGGCATATCAACTGAAGTTGATAGCAAGTATTTCTGACCGTCACATCCACTTTAGATGTCAACTGTAGAGACGAGTACATGTCAATTTAGGGTTAATTTGACACATTCTTCTATGTCAGTCTGCATTTGTGAGGAGCAGGATTCAAGTGAAGATAAAGCTACAGAAAAATAAATGAATGGAAAGGGGGAAACACTTGTCTTTTATTTTGATTGTTCTTATAGTTACTCAGGTGATATATTAAATATTTTTAATAATATTATATTTACTTCCTCAGAAGACCATGTCTACAAAAGCTTATGCTACAACTTCATTTGCTGTTAATCTCAATGGTGCTACAAAATCGCTTTGCATACTGATATTCCTAAATATCATGGCTATGTCTCTGAATTCTACTTCCTTAGATGCAGCTTACTTTGTTTTCAGTGACTAAAGAAGAAAGAAACAAAAATATTTTGCTGGATGATGATGACGATGATGATGATTATTATTATTGAACATCATACTCAGTGTTAGTTTTAGCCCTGCAACCTCTGGTCTTGTGATGATACTAACCCTAACAATAGCTAGTTCACTCTAATTAGTAGGAGTTCTCAGAAGAGGCTGCCCGTAGCTTCTGAAACCTGCAGTCCTTTGATGTATTGAAACTGCAATCCCTTGTTTTTACTCTTCCTACTCCTATGCCTCAGCATTGATCCTGAATAAAGTCCCGTTTTGACATAACATGTCAAAGTTATGTGATTATGCTCAGCTTCCATATCCTTTTTATTACACAGGCATACTTTGTGGGAGAGGGAGGTAAAGCATAATATATGAATCCTGGGAGATCTCAAGAGATCACAGTGTTTATGGTTGCATTGGACTATGCACAGAAGAGAGAATTCAAGCCTTTTAAGAATTCAGACTGGTTCTGGCCCATTGCCTGAGTTGGTCAAGGAAGCACTCATTTGTTGTAGTTGTTTAGACAGTATAACACATCTAAAATACAATCGGGGTGTTTGTGTGTGTTAGCAGAAAAGCAAGAGTGAAACAAAACCTGTCTTATTAAAATGCACATAAGACAAGTGAGTAGTTGGTAATCAAAGGCATAAGAGTGTGTCAAGTATCTACCACACCAAGCTTGCTTGGGAGGCTAATTATCACCTCCCTTGGAAGCCAGAAGGAATGCAAAGTGAGTTGTTATCCCGTTCTTTAGTCTCTCACATCTCAGACCCTTCTATATAAAAGTACTATTAATTCTTCTTTCCATACTTCAAACAAAGAAATATTGAAAAGATGGCTTTTTGCCACTGCCTTCCAAACCATTCCATGAAGCTTCATTCAACAAAGAACAGTTTTAGAACAACTGATTAGTATTAATGCATAGTATTTAACTGCCAGTTTGGAACCAAACTTTTACACCATTTTATAAGACCATCTTCACTTACAAAGCTGGCAACCTGTGTGAGCAGATTTGCATTAACTTTTTGTTTTGTTTTGTTTTGTTTTCCTGAACAGTTTACAGCATCAGCACCTGCTTAGCAAAGTGTGTGCGTGTGTGATAGATTGCAATCAAAGCTATTTGCCAGTGTATTGTCTTCTACTTGATAGAGATAATTCAGGCCTTCAGTTATGTATCAAAATTCAGAAACCAGAAAGAAGTGCAATAATAACTAACACAAATGCAGAGGTAGCCATGTTAACCATAAAACAAATTTCATATTGTGGCAATATTTTTATTAGCCTAGAAAATAAAGGAGAAGGAGTAAAACTTCTGTCTATTAATTCTTTCCTAGGCATGTTTTATTTTAATGCAGCTGCAGCTGTGTTGATCATAAGACCATAATTCCAAAGTACATATTGTGGTGATGTCATTATTAGGCCAACTAAAAAGTCTTCAGATTAATTGTCCTTAGCTTTTGAAGCTAACACCTTCTTCAGGGAATTATATTTATTTGTTTGTTTGTTTTTTAAAGCAACGAGGGGAAGGAAAGTGATGTTGTTAAAGACACGCCATCTTCGTGTTGCTTTGAACTTCTGTGTTCAAAGGACTATGGTTCTTTCCTCTCCTAAAAGTATCTTAGGGACCATGCAGATTGCCTTGAAGGGGTGGCCTCCAGTCGCCTCTTTTTCAGCCAGATCAGGGCAACTGCATGCCATGACACCATGGCTATATGGTGCTCCTTGGGTGCTGGGTCACCCAGACACAGTGCTGGAGGAGCGCCTTGATGCCATGCGCCATGTGGAGTGGCACACAACATCACAGTACCCTGCTACGCCCCAATTGTGCCCCCAGGCCAGCCCAAAGTGCCAGTCTGCACAGGGCCATAGAAACACATACATCTGCCTGAAGCAAAGAGGAGTGAAGCTCAGTTGGAGAACAGAAGCTTCAATCCCACTACTGTACTACTTAAATTCTCCATGGGTGCTGAAGGTATAGAAAATATGCTGATTATGGTCAGTTTTTCCATGAAATGTTTCTGTATGAAAATATTTATTTACTCATACTATACAATAAACTGGAATATGCTGGAAACAGGATTACTGTCTTTTATACTGGGAATTTGGCCATTCTGTCTAGTATTTAATATATAGTACCTGGCATGACAGGTAGCTGAATCTTGTATCAATATTGCTGTAAGATCTCCATTACACCTGTTGGCAGCAGGCTAGCTTTGGGGATGTAGGCCCACTGCTGTTTTTCCAATACCTTCCTATTATGCATCCCACCTTAGCATCTGTCATCTGAGGCAGAGACTTGGTCCTTAAGGATAGGATTAGCCTATTCTCTCTTCATTTTCATTTTTCTCTACTTCTGTTAACTTACAACATTATTCTTTTACATTGTGATTGGCACCACCTTGGGTGAGGGAAGCACAGCCCACTTGTACCAGCTGAAGATCAATATTGTCACAGAGTTATCCTTGATACAGAGCTTGAAAAAGTTACTTCTTGGGCTAAAACTCTCAGAATACTCTAAATAGTATGGCCACTGGCAGTCTTTGGAATCCAAAAAAGTAGCTTTTTCAAGCTCTGTTTTGATCATGCAACACAGAGATGAAAAGCATCACCTCCTTTCCCAAGTTTTCATAAAGAGAGATGGCTTCCTCCATCACTCCTTCCTGTAGAAGTTATTTTGAGACTGGAAAGGAAAAGCTCGCTTTTGATGACAGAATGCTTCCTTTTCAGTATTATAGTTATTGGTCTTTGTTGTTGTTTATTTAATTAGCTTTCCTTTGGAAAACAATTGCCAGTTATGGAACGGGGGATTTTTAAATCAAATGGTTACATAGGGCAAAAATAAGATAAATGTATTTTTTAATAGGATGATAAATACTATTGCTCAACAGGCCTTCCCCGGGGGGTGGCGGGGGGAGAGAGAGAGTATAGAAAGGATGCCAGTCTCCCATTAGACAGCCCTGACACTGTATCAGTTTTTCAGACACTCAGACTTAAAGGTGTTTCCTGTTTTCCCATCCAAGAGTAAAGATATCAAATGAATGAAAGATCTCCTGGACTGTGGAATTAAATCACTTTGTGAAGTCGAGGGCTTTAATGGCCAGCATCCATAGTTGTTGTTGTTGTTGTTGTTGTTGTGGGTTTTTTGTGGGGCTATGTGGCTATGTTCTAGAAGAGTTTATTCCTGACATTTCGCTGGCATCTTCACATAAGATCACTTTATTTCAGGGCTATTGTTCAAATGCTTTTTAAAAGAGGACATGTTTGGAAACTGAGAGCTAGTGCAGGTATAATAACCAATGAGGAATGGAGAGCCAGTTTGTTACAAAAAGAATTGTAGGTATGAATTTTCCCTAGGGTTGGCCCTACTATTAGGCAGGGTGAGGCAGATGCCTCAAACAACAGATCTGATTGATCATGAAAGAGCAAAAAGTTGTAATTTGTTTAGTTTGCTACTATTTTACATAAATTGCCAAGGATGGGAAAGAACACACTTGTTGGCATTTAGCCTGATGTTCTAGAATAACTTGGCTGGTTTGGGGTATTATAAAGATTAGATTGGGGAGAGAATTCCAGTTTCACCCCCACCTGTAAAATGCCTTGGGCCATCCCTGTTCAACTTAGTAGTAAGAAATAGGGCTAAACATATATTCTGCAGAGGGCCAGCAAGGACATGATGTGAGACAACCACGATAATCTTCCCAAACATAAAGACTACCCAATGAAGATGTAATTCTTCACTAATTTTCTTGTTGAGAAGGCAGCAACAAGCATTTTTAGCAATTTTCTTTTCAAGACAAGAATATTTTAATAAACCATGAAGTTTTTGAAGCCTATTTGCAATTCACATCTTATTCTGCACAGAATTGCCACATGGTTTGTTTGTTTGTTTGTTTTTACAGGAAACAGCTTCTTCTGGACAGAAAATGCTTTTTCTCCTGTCTAAAACAACCATGTGCAAAGTTTTCACATAAGTCCTAAGCTACAAAGATTCTTGTCTGTCCAGAATTCTTCTCAACAGGATTTCTCAACACTCAATAATCACATTTTTGACGTTTTCAATATTTTTAAATGTTCTTTCCATCTCTGCTGCCCAACACTATTCATGGTTACTTTGAAGCAAGCAATCCCACTGTTCAATGAAGTTCCCTTCCAGGTATGCAGACACAAAAATGCGGTTTTATTTTCTTAAAACATCCTTTTATTTTTAAAAATGACTTGCTAAATTTGTATTCTGTCATTCTATCAAATGACACTTGCAGTAACTGGAAAATACAATCTGAAAATCAAATCATAAAATCAGGTAGGTTAAACTTCAATAACATGTTCCATTCAAAGTGGTGCTTATGAGGCATATAACTCTTCATGACTTGAGTCAACACCATCTGAAGGAATATATTTTCCTGTATGCTCCTGGCCAGTGTTGTCACAAGGGTGGTGTGGCTTGCATTGGGTGATACTGCAGAAGGGGGTGACACCCAATGGGCCCTTCGTCAGCTGTGGCTTCAGCATGATGAAAGAGGCCTCCTCTCAAGGGGATTGCTGCTGTGGTGGCAAAGGAGAGGCCTAAGTGCACCTCTCCCAGCTTTGCTTCAGCAGTGGAGGCAAAGGAGAGGATCAAGCACACCCATTCCAATTTTGCACTCCCAGCAAGGAGACCTCCACAGCCATGGCAAAGGAGAGAGCTTAGCATAATAATAATAATAATAATAATAATAATAATAATAATAATAATAATAAT
>NC_056525.1:28294316-28358646 GCF_019175285.1 Sceloporus undulatus | reverse complement strand
TTTTTAATTTATATACCGCTTTTCCAAAAGATCAAAGCGGTTTACATAGAGTTTAAAACAAATTACAAAACACATCATAAAACAGATAAAACCAAAAACACTAAATACAATATACAAATCTAAAAACAATCATTCAATCAATCTATAGGGTGAGGTAGAGAGTCAATGGAATCAGAGTACACGACTTCATTTTCCAGGGGGAAAGGCTTGACAGAAGAGGAAGGTTTTAAGCCTCTTTTTAAATGTTTCCAGGGGGGTGATAAGACAGAGCTCGTCGGGAAGACTATTCCAGATTTGTGGGGCCGCTACTGAGAAGGCCATCTGGGATGTAGTAACATATTTAGAAGGTGGGATTTCCAGCAAGTTCTTCCCGGTTGTTCTGAGTGTGCATGGCGGATTATATGGGGAGATGCAGTCCCTCAAGTAACTTGGGCCCAAGCCATGTAGGGCTTTATAGGTAATAACCAACACCTTGTATTGCGCTCAGAAGCGAATAGGCAGCCAGTGCAGATCTTTCAGAATAGGTGTTATTTGGTCATATGGTCAAACCTGGACGCATGCCCTTTTGACTTTCACCACCCCACACACATCCCCCCAAACCAAGTGATACCAGTTATGGGGATGCCTGGCTCTGCTTTGAGAACTTTAGGGGCACTAGCTGCATAATCCAGGGCCAGTCCGGAGCATTATGCCCTGGACTTGCCCCAGACCAACTATAATGGCAACCACATTCACTGGGCTGAATCTAGTGCAGCAGATCATTGTGCACATGAGTCAGCTGGGCCAACACTGCATTGGCCCCTCTGGCCCATCCCCTTCAATTCTGCCACTGCTACCACTGCCACCATTGCCACCTTAGCAACCAAGTGGCTCCCAGTGAGAGCCTAGCTGTCACCATTTTGCTTCTGCTCAGGTCAGAACAGGGCACCCCACCACATGATCAACAAGGAAAAGTTTGCTCTGCCCCCTTCTAAATGATTGCATGGATGTGCCATTCTGAGCTCAGAAGAAGTGACAGTGACAACAGGGAGCTGTTTGGCTAGCGAGATGGCACAAGCTCCAAAAAGGACACTTTACCCACCCCTGATCTAAGGAAACAAACATTTTAATAGCATTATTCTAGTTTATCAATTTAGAACTACACCTCTAGAGAGTTCTTTAAAAAAAATCTCTAGCACCTTAGGCAGAAGGGGCAGTCTCGCGCTGCTGCCAGTTGCAGCGTCCGGGAACCGCAGCAGCCAAATGGCGCGGTTCCCGGATGCTGCAAAGAAGGAGCGTGAAAATCGAGCTCCTTCCTGTGTCCCGGAAGAGACGCCGCAAGTGCCGAAGCGTGCACTTGCGGCATCATTTTTGGGGCACGATGTGCGGACACAGCGTGTCCGCTACGTCAAGATGGCGGCGGCCGTGTGGAATGGCCGCCGCCATTTCGTACGGACTCAGTCCATGCTAGGGTTAGGCGCGTCTGGAAGAGACGCCCCTTTCTAACCCTAGCATGGACTGAGTCCGTCCTAGGGTGCCCGTCTGTAACGGGCCTTGGTAAGATCAACAAACATACAACCACACTAGTGAACCTGAGAAGTTAAGTGGAAGAAAACTTCCAGTGAAATCCCCCTCCTATCCTAAATCCCACAGCTTCAAACCAAGTTTAATTTTACTATCTTGTGTATGTGGATAGACTACTGCTTTGGGGAAAAGGGGGAAGTTACTGCTCATATGCTACTGTGCTAGAAAGAATTTTCTTTGAAAATAAAGAGGAATTGGAGACTAGGAGAAGAGAAATAGGGAAGGGAGCAGAAACCTCCTGAAGATAGAGAGGGGGCGAGTGGTTGGACATACTTACTCTGGCTGTCACTATTAGCATGATGTCCAACTGTGTCTTTAAAAAGCCTGACATTTTGATAGGAACAAAACACAACAGAATACTGTGTAAATGAGGGTAGGCAGCCCATAAAAATCCTATTTTCAGCAAAAGGTCATTTTAGGTCTTTAAAAAAACCAGGGCATACAAGGACAAATACCACCACTCCTGACACATCTGTCCTGGAAGAGCCTGCTTTCTTTTTTCTTTTCTCCAGTTCCTCTTTTTTCTCCCGAGACTACTTTAAGAAACAATATGCATACTTTTCATGCTAGGTACTAGTAATGTTCATGCCCCCTAGTAAATCCTCAATGCTCTGGATTACACTGTATAATCCTTTATGCTTTCAAGAATCAGCCTACCCAAATAAATTTAAAATAGATCATAGGCCTAAATCCAATTGTTACAGTAGCATCATTAGAGCTACTAGTGAATGGTAAGCCATCCCTTTTGTAAATTCCATTGATTCTCTGAATATACTCTCGTTTGGACTACCAAAATTAGCAAAACAAAAGACTAGCAAACATTGGGAAGAACTTCCTGACAGTAAGAGCTGTTTGACAGTGGAACACATTCCCTCAAAGTGGTGGTGGAGTCTCCTTCTTTGGAGATTTTTAAATAGGCTGGATGGCCATCTGTTGGGGATGCTTTGATTCTCTGTTCCTGCATGGCAGTGGGTTGGACTGGTTGGCTCTTGCAGTCTCTTCCAGCTCTATGATTCAGTTATCATATCAGTTATCAATTCAGTTATTCTCACCAGTTGGAATGGACCTCAAAGGGGCACTGTATTGGAGCAAGTAATTTACCATTACAGCATTCTGATAGCTGCCCATCACAAAGTTCAGATGACTGCTGTACTTGATGGGGATCATTGGCAAAGCAATTTCAGAGGACAGGTAACTGAAATAGCATCAAGGAATTTAGGCTGTCCAGAAAACACGATAAAATGGGATTCTCAAAATGCAGGTAACACATTAGCAGCAGTATCTGGACATGTCACCAAATGTAGGAAGCTGACATGGGACTGTCAGTCGATCAAGGACTTGATTAACATGTCTAGGATCATTGAAACATGAAATGCTTCTATTCTGGCCTAGCTATACAATTCAATAGATGTTTGTTGTATGCCTTCAAGTAGTTTCTGATTTATGATTGACCTAAGGTGACTCTACCACATAATTTTCTGGGGCTGAGACCGTGTGACTTGCCCAAGATCACCCTGATATCCAAAGTCATAGTCCAACCACTATGCCACACTGGCTCTCAATACATGTTTACTCAGATATACACCTCACTGTGTTCAGTAGGGCTCATTCTCAGGCAAGCCTACAGAGGTTGGCAACCTTGGGATGTTCCTTAATAAAGTCTACAGTTCATAACTGAAATAATATGGGTCCTAGTAATACAGCAGCTTCAATTTTCTCATAAGAACTTTAAAAACTGTCATTATTCATTTCAAATAGTGAAATAGATTGGATGGATTGTTCAAGATACATTTCCTTCTATGATGTTTGCTTTTACAACACAAGAAAGTCTGGACCCAAATATTGCAGCAAATCCTCAAGATACATAAAGCCAGATTAAGTTAACATCTTCCAGTTGCAGAACTTGTTTTTGCTGCAGGAGAGAAAAAAGTAGCCTTTTCCTGGATCAGTTAGACTCCTTCTCAGAAGGGATCTCTAACAGGGAGGAGAATAACTTTAGAAAGATTGAGAGTGAAAGAGAATCTATCTTCCATAAAATGAACTACATTAAAACATAAGAAACTGGAGGAAGTTAAAAAGCAGAAACAAGTAAATTTCCACAAAGCAGAAATAAGAAAAAAATCCACTTCCTCACAATCCAAGCAGTGCTGACAAAGTGGGGAGCGCTTACTGGCAATTTAGGTTGAATGGTCATCTTTTAGGATTGCTTTATTTAGCTATTCCTGCATGGCAGGAGTTGGAATAGATGTCCCTTTTTGTCCTTTGGAAATCTCTGACTCTTTTTGTATGTACAAATTAATATAATATTCAAACTAGAAATAAAAAACAACAACACATTAAATCTCAGCTTGGCAAAATACATGAAATGTGTGCAAATCCCATCTTGTGTATGACATCAGTTGTCTGTAATGTTAGTGGATTGGGTTCAGCAATAGGTTTGCAATATTCTTCCATTTGATGAAAGATGAAGGAAATAGATGTCTGTTATTTAACAGGTTGCTAAATAATGCCTCTACTCAAAAGCCATTCTTGAAGTACTGTACCTGAAGAAATAAATCACAGAGATGGTGTGTTGGTCTACAGCTGAGAACCATGCTATGCAGTCACAATATAAGATTTCATCTCCTAGCCTCTGATTAAGTGGTTAAAAATTACTTCCGTATTGCACAGATTGAAACAGGTTTGATGTTTGTGAGGCATGACACACATATTTGTGCTATTTTAAGACTAAAATCTTCAGGATTGTTGTTGTTGTTATGTGCCTTCACGTCATTCCCTACTTATGGTGACCATAAGGCGAACCTATCAAAGGGTTTTCTTGGCAAACTTTGTTCAGAATGGGTTTTGCCTTTGTCTTCTTCTGAGGCTGAGAGTGTGTGATTTGTCCAAGTTCACCCAGTGGGCTCTCATGGCCAAGTGAAGATTTGAATCCTGGTCTCCAAAGTTATAGTCCAGTGCTTAAACCATTATATCAGTGGTTGTCTTTTATAAATTTTACTTAGAACTGAATCCATCTACTGTTGGCATTTTAATATTGCATTCATTTTTTGACTATAGCAATAAATGAATTGGCAGCCAGCTCTTTTGCAAACCTTGAGGTCACTGAGATTATGACTAAAATATACTTATGATCAGGTTTTGATATAAATTAAAGGGATTATGCCATACTATTCTTCATCATTCATTGCCTAGATCAATGATGCCCTCAAGTGGCGAAAAGTAGATACAGCTAGAATCTCTCCAACAATTCCAAAATCCAATTCTGAGAAATCATTTAAATATACTGTACTGTGATAACATCACAACCGGATCAAAGTGGTTGGGGCCCTATGGCCCTAGGGTGACTGGGACTCTGGAGGAAAAAGCATAGGGAGCACAGCGAGCAGCTTCAGAGAACAGCCACTAGCCACCTCTTTGCATGGAGTAATAAGGATAGTGATAATACAGTAACCCACAAAGCCACACAAAAGTAATCCTCTGAGGCAACATTTTTCAGTTTCCCAACACTGCAAGCAATTTAAAGCATGAATGTAAAAGGCCTGGTTGGGGTGGGGGGGATACACTTATTTTGAGTGGAATGATATTTATCTCATATTCAGTTCATCCCATATTCAGTTCCTTTAGACTTATGACTCACTCCAAACAAAAAACATAAACAAAGCCTCCCTACTCATTCCAGCTTTTCGTCATAGCAATAGCAAGTAGCAGTAGCAAGTACATTTCTATACTGCTTATCAGTGCACTTAAGCACTCCCTAAGCAGTTTACAATGTGTAAGCTCATTGCCCCCAACAAGCTGGGTATTCATTTTAGTGACCTACCGAAGGATGCAAGGTTAAGTGGATCCTGGAGCCCTGTCTGGGATCGAACTCACAACCTTGTGGCTATGAATGGCTGCAGTACTGGCATTTAACCACTGCACCATCAGGGCTCCCAGTATAGTCAGCCTTCTGTATCCATCAGTTTTTTTATCCATTAATTTAAGCATCCATGGCTTGAAAATGGTAAAAAATATATAAATTCCAAAAAACAAGCCTTGATTTTGGCATTTTATATAAGTGACACCATTCTACTGTGCTATTGTTTTTAATGGGACTTGAGCATCTAGAAATTTTGATATCCCTGGGGGGGCAGGGTGTTCCTGGAACCAAACCCCAGGAGATACCAACGATGAACCAATCTTCATAAACCTAGAGCTGTCCAGATATTTAGAGCACAAATTCCATCAGTCCTAACCAACATGGCCAAGAGGGATGATGGTGACTGTAATCTAAAACAACTGTAACTCACCAAATTTGGGAAAGCTGCACTGTGCAGTTCATGGAGACCAAGTACACATTTATTTATTTTTTTGCTTTTTCATGTATATATATTTTATTGATAGAATGAAATTAATAAATGTTTTTATAATACATTGATAAAATAAAATATTGGTTAGTTCTCCTTATAATAATATATAGAATTTTTTATATTCCATTCTTTACTACTTTATCTAAATCTAATTCATATTTCTTTTCATCATATACTTTTCATAATTCCCCTGCTCCCCCCGTTTCCCCCTTCCCCCAAGTGCTCCCCATCACCAGAGCCTAATATCTTCTTATTACTCTACCTCCAGAATTGTAGCTCTTCCTCTGGTGGTAAGACACCTCCTTCTTTTACTAAAACCTTTTGTACAAATGTTTTCCATACTGCTTCGAAATCATTTCTCTTCATTATTCCTCTTCTAAACTTAATTCCACTAGTTAACTTGTCATTAATTGCTATTTGCCATATCTCTCTATACCAATCTTGTATTTGTAAATCTCCCTGGTCTTTCCACTTTTTTCCTATCATTAATCTCGCCGCTGTTAATAAATTTGTAATTAGATCCTTTATAACTTGGGTGCAGTTAGTTTTATCATATAAAGATAATAAAGCTATCTTTGGACAAAATTCTAAATCAATTTTTGTTATTTCTTTTATCTCTTCAAATACAATTTGCCAAAATTTCCTTACAGTTCTACAACCCCACCACATATGCATATAAGTGCCTATCTCTTGACACCCTCTCCAACATAACCTTGAATAATTCTTATTTATATAACTTAACCTTACAGGCATTAAATACCATCTCCAGATTATTTTATAATAATTCTCCTTTATTCATATAGAATAAAATTTTAAATGGCGTTGATTCCAAATTTCCCCCCATTCGTGGACGTTTATTTTTTGTGCTAAATCCTCCTCCCATGTTGTCCTAAGATAATCTTCTTTTTCATTATATTTTAATAATAATTTATATATTTCGCTTGTAACCCCTTTCAAAGTTTCATTTGCCTCTATACTATCTCTTTGCCTGATCAAATGTTCAAATTTTGTATATTCTCTAATCTCTCCAATATTTTTCTCATAGTTTTTTGTCCATTGTTCCAATTGTTTACAATTATACCAAGTTAATTTTGATCCTTGCAATTTCTCCTTTATTTTCCCTTTCTCCCTCATTATCTTCACCCATTCTTTTATCCTATATATTTCTTGACCTTTTACCAATTTCCCCAATTCTTCCTTTAAATTTGTTGGAATTTTTTTTAGCATAAAAACTGGTGTTAATGGTGAGACGGCTGGCATTAATTTTTCTTTATTTTTTCCCAAATTTCTAGTATGTTCTTTAAAAAGGGGTTTTCTATTTCCTTCATTTCTTTCATAGTAAATTCTTTAAAAATATATTTCCCAATTTTAGCTCTATTCCTGTTATTTCCATCTCTAGCCAATCTAATTCCCCTTTCTCTATAATTCCATCTATAATATATCTTATTTGGTTTGCATTATAGTACAATTTTAATTTTGGGAGACCCAAACCTCCTTCTTTTTGGGGTTTATACCAATATCTTTTATTAATCCTTACTTTTTTATTCCCGTTACAATAATTATTCACTAATACTTGCCAATTTTTAATTTCAACTTCTGATATTTGTATTGGCAACATCCTAAACAAAAAATTGATCTTAGGCAAAATTTTCATTTTTATTAATGCAAATCTACCGAACCATAATAGTTTGATATTTTTATATTCTTCTAATTTCCTTTTAATTTCTATTCTTAATTTTTAATAGTTCTGGTCCTCTAATTTTTGTAATTTTTTTGTAATTTTTATTCCTAAATATTTAATTGTATCTTTTACCTTTACATCTATCAAGCATGCCGAACCTGTCATTCAACCACTCAGGAAATGTGAGTACTGCTGTACAGAACACTCATAAATGGGTATTTATAACTGCTTTATCAGTGGGTTGTTGTTGGTTTTCTACTTCCCCAACCTGTGGAAATTCTCCAAAGTCCAGTAATACCACTTCCTTCTGCCAGGATGGTGCTGGCTTAGACTTGTAATTAGAACATTTACCTTATTTGTGAGTGTGAAACGGACAGACAGGCAGTTTTCACTAATAGCACATTAAAATTTTATTTTACAATAAACAAATTAAAAACATTTTAAAATCTCCACATTAAACACTCTACAGGGGGGGCAGCCTAGCCTCCTGTGGAAGGGAGTTCTAGAGGGTGGGAGCAACCATTGAGAAGGCTCTCTCTCATGTCCACCTAATGTGCCTGTGATGGTGGCAGGACCAAGACAAACTTTTCCCGTAAAGATCTTGGCATTCTTGGGGAGATACAGATGTTGTTGTGTGCCTTCAACTCATTTCCGACTTATTGTGACCCTAAGGCAAACCTATCATGGAGTTTTCTTGGTAAGATTTGTTCAGAGGGGTTTTGCCATTGCCTTCCCCTGCGGCTGAGAGCATTTTATTTGCCCAAGGTCACCCAGTGGGGTTCATGTAGGCTTGCCATAACCCGGTGGCCCCCATGCCATTCACGGTTTCGGGGGGCCCCTCCCGGTCACGGTCCGGTTTGGGCCCCCACCCGTGCCTTGTTCCCGGTTTGGGGGGTCCGCTCCGGCCATTGCCGCTGCTGCTAATGCGGCTGCTGTGGCGCCGACCCACCTCCTCCTCCTCCTCCGGCTCCACCTTCCTCCTCTTCCTCGGCAGGCCGGCGGCAGAAGCACCGCTGCCACCGTGCCCCCACTGGGAGGGCTTGCGCGCTGCCCAGGCCTCAGTAGGGGCCAGTGGCAGCGCGTGCGCCTGCGTGCCTGCGTGCCTGCCCCGCTTCCCTTCCTCCCACGCCAGCCATCCTAAGGAGGAGGAGGGGGGAGAGGAGGAGGAGGAAGGAGCCGGAGGAAGGGTGCCTGAAGGCCAGGGCAGAATTGGGCCAAAGAAGGAGGAGGAGGAGGAAGAGGAAAGCTGAGTCAGTGGCCATTAGGTCTGCCTTGGTATTTTGGGGGGTTTAAATTATTTTTTAAAATATAAAATACTTATTTTATTTATTTTTTTAATTTTTATTATTGCTTTTTATTTTTTATTTTATTAATTTTTATTATTGCTTTTTATTTTTTATTTTATTAATTTTTATTATTGCTTGTTTTTATTTTATTTTATTAATTTTTATTATTGCTTGTTTTTATTTTATTTTATTAATTTTTATTATTGCTTGTTTTTATTTTATTTTATTAATTTTTATTATTGCTTTTTATTTTTTATTTTATTATTTTTTATTTTATTTTATTAAATTTTATTATTGCTTTTTATTTTTTATTTTATTAATTTTTATTATTGCTTGTTTTATTTTATTTTATTAATTTTTATTATTGCTTGCTTTTATTTTATTTTATTAATTTTTTATTATTGCTTGCTTTTATTTTATTTCATTAATTTTTATTATTGCTTGTTTTATTTTATTTCATTAATTTTTATTATTGCTTGTTTTTGTTTTATTTTATTAATTTTTATTATTGCTTGTTTTTGTTTTATTTTATTAATTTTTATTATTGCTTGTTTTTTATTTTATTACATTAATTTTTATTATCAAATATATACACCATGTTTTTTATTTATTTTTTCATTATTTTTATTATTAAATATATGCAAGTGCATTTTTTGTGTATTTATGGTGCTTTGAATGCTAACAAGTCTGCCTTTCTTGGCCAATTATAGTGATGGTGATGATGATGATGATGATGATGATGATGATGATGATGATGATGATATCAACAAGCCTCTGAGGCACGTGTAACTTGCTGTGATTTTTACAAACTCATGCGCAGTGAAGAAAAACCACAGTCCCTTGCCCAAGTACACACTTCTGAGAAGTACAGTTGAACCCGAGGGCAAGTCCATTTCTGCCATCTGTCTAAGAATAATGCCAAAATGTCCTCCATTTTGATCATGCCTAAAAACATGCATTTATATTAACATTTTTAAAAAAAAAACTCAATTTTTTGCGCGTCCTCCATTTTTATAAAAATGTGTCCTACATTTGTCCCGGTTTGGAGGTCCTCACTTATGGCAACCCTAGGTTCATGGCTACTGTTTCTATAAACTGCAAATCCCAAAATACTTTATGATGGTCCCATGGCAATTAAAGTGGCATCATTGTGCTATATATTTGTGTAGTGTGTGTAAAAGTACCTCTACAATTTCACTGGATAATCCTTATAGGAGCAGAAAAAAGGTTCGTTCTGATTTGTCCAGGCTATACCAAATTATTAGGTGGTAATTTACTATCACTGCCCTCCTTCCTGTCAGTCATAATTCTTCTTAACTTCAAACAGTTTGGCATAAAAAATTTAAACTAAATTACCCCAAAGAGTTGAATTCAAAGGTTTATATGTTTAATCATATACTATTTTGAAACCCACATGGTTGCAATGTTTCTTTCGTTCACTCCCTTAAGTAAGCCAGGCTCTGATTCCAAATCACCATATTTTTCAACCTCTACCAACTTTTCCATGCTACTCATCTTCAGCAAATATTCCTTTTTATCTTGAAATTCCGATGGTCAGTATTTTGCTTCTTTCCTCTGTGATGGTTTTTAGCTCTCTGTCATTTCATGGTGCATAGTAACAATGGCGAAGTCCTCTGGGAATGTTAAATCAAAGGGTGGTGTAAAAATGTTTTAAATAAATAAATTACAATCACAGCTTGGAAAAAGTTACATTTGGGACTACATGGATTCTGGGAGTTGTAATTCCAAAGAGTAAAATTTCCAAGCTCTTAATAATATATGTGGGCATTTTAATTTCCAAGCTCTCCCATATACCCTTTTTTTTTTTTTTTGGCTAGGAACTCAAGGGCTGCTGCCACGCTTCACAAATAAAGCAATTCAACACCACTTCAACTGTAATGAGATCATAGGATTTGTAGGCCTCATTCCCACTTACAAATAAATCGGTTTGTGATCCGAATCGATGGATTGATTCGACAGCAGAGCGTGGTTCACACTACATTTGCCCCGATCGCATTTTTCCCCTGTAAAATAACCCACTTGTGGTTCACATCCATGAACGAAATGATTCAAAATGGACCCGCTCCAGCCGGTCAAAGGACAAATTTAATTCTATTCTGATCTGCATCTGGTTTGCACTTGCGCCGAATCAATTTATCAAAAAAGACGCAGAAAAAATCAACGTCAAAAGGACGTGTGTTAAATGGGTCTAGCGCATGGCCCTCCTCCCTGAATCGCTTCAGCAATTTGGTTCATTTGAACCAGTTAATTTGAACCAGTTCAAACCAATTTGCTATCCAGTTTAAAAGATAGTGGGAATCAGGCCATAGTTTGTGGTAAAGAGCTCCACAGCTCTCTGACAGAGAAGGGTAAAAACATTTAAGAATCTCCCAGCTACATGACCAGAAGGAGGAATGAATACCCCTCCATACCCTCTGAATTGAGGACAACAATCACATCTTGACCAAATGCAGGGCTATGGCTATCATCATCATCATCATCATCATGTTTTCCCCCATGTTCCTTAATTATACCATCTTCCTTCCCTTGATGCACATTTGTTCAATCCAGCTATTGTTTGTATTGGGGTTTTTAATGGTTTTATGTTGTAATGTTTTAGGTTGTATTCTGGAGTTTTAATTGGTGTGGGAAGATTGTTGGATGTTACTGGGGATATATGTTGTTTATTTTATTGTAATATTTTTGTATGTTGTGAACCACTATGATCTACCTAGGAATAGCGGTATACAAATAAAATTTTATCATTATCATCATCATCATCATCATCATCATCATCATCATTTTACTTTCTTTCTCCTGTATGCTTTTAAACACCTTTTCCCTGATGAAGAAGTCAGTGGAGCTTGCCACATGTATAATGTGCATTTTGGTTGGGCCAATAAAGGTATCACTCTTGTGTGGGTTTTGGATGTTATTGTACAGTGGGCCCTTGTTGTCCTCTGGGGGTTTTTTAAATTCAAATTTCAATATTTATTTATTTCAAAATAAAATATTTAATTTTTTTTTAAAAATAAAGACATCACATTTTACCAAGTTTTCACTTAATCCCCATCAGACCATGTACTGTGTATGTAAACGCATTTACTTTGTGTGTATGTTATTGCAATTTAAAGAGATGATTTTAATTTATGTTTCATTTTAATTCATGATTTTTGAGTATGTTGTATTAATTTGTAATTATCGTTTCTGGGAGGTAGGCCTCCTGCAGGTTTTTATGTATTTCAAGTCACCTGATTATTCTGTACAGCGCTGTACAAAGCTAATAATAATAATAATATTAATAATAAAAACATTGGTCCAAAACACACTGCAGAAATAATCCAGTTTGAGACCGCTTTAACTGCCTTGGCTCAGTGCTAGGGAATTCTGGGAACTGTAGTTTTGCGAGAGGTCGAGACTTCTCTGTCAGAGAGAGCTCTGGTGCCACAATAAACTACAATTCCCATGATTCCCTAGCACTGAGCCAGGGCGGTTAAAGCGGCCTCAAAAGTGGATTATTATTTCAGCAGGGAACTGTGTTTTGTGGCTTGTGGGGTTGTTACTCTACTTCACATAAACCACAAATCCCAGTGATTTAACGGTCGTGGCAGTTAAAGCGGTACGAAACCGCGTTAATTCTAACAGTGTAGACTCATCCAAGGGCGGCCTATTGGCTTTTACCAATTACCATTCCCCTTTCCCTCAGGAGCCCAGCGCAAGCCCCGCCCCTCCATGGTACGTCACTGGCACCGCCCTCTCCTCCGACGTCACTGGCGCTGACAGGGCGAGGGCGAGCGCGAGGGAAAGCCGTTGGTGGCCGCAGCAGAGAGGGAGGGAGGGAGGGAGGGGGATCACGTGACGGTTCCAAGATGGCGGCGCCGTGTCGCTGTCCATCGCCGCCAGCAGCAGCAGCAGCGCCCCCTCCTTTCCTGAGGGAGCCGCGTTTCTTCCGGCTGCGGGAAGAGCCCAGGTGCGGCCGGAGCCCTTGAGGCGGGGAGGGGAAGCGGAGACCATGCAGCCGCCGGCCTCCCGCGAGGAGGACACCCGCACCAAGAGTATGTTCGTCTCCCGGGCCCTGGAGAAGATCCTCTCCGAGAAGGAGGCGAAGCGGCCCCCGCACGGGCAGCTCAGGAGAGCCTGCCAGGTGGCGCTGGGTGAGTCAGGAAGGGAGGGAGGGGACCCAGGCCCAGCCCAGCACCCATGGGCCGACCGACCACCTCCCAGCCTCTCAGACGGCTGCATCCGCACTGCAGACATAATCCGGTTTCATAGCGCTTCAAGGGCCGCGGCTCCCTGCTGTGGCATTCTGGGCGCTGTAGTTTCTAGTCCATAGAGAGTCATCAGGGAACACTTGCCCATAGAGAATGTATGGGCAAGTAGGGTTTCCCTGGGGGCAAGTATTGCCATTGCTTTTAGTCCGTCCCGTTTGTTGTGGCCTAGCTGCCTTCCTGCACCTTTCAAACAAACAAAACACAAGGTCAGGGGATCCAAAGGACTGTGCAGCAACATCCGGAATCCACCAAACAAACAGCAATACCTTTATGGGCATCCAACCAAAATGCACAAAACATGAGAGTTTGGAGGAAGAGTGTTCACAGGCTAAATTGCATTAAAACCTCATATTTCCTTAGTGCAAAAATATCTTTCGTCTCATACACACACACACACACACTCTGTGTACGATTTGTGGATTTTAGGATGGTATTAAAGCGTTATGAAACCAGATTATTTCTGCAGTGTGGACGCAGCCGCATGTCTGTGTTAAGGCTGAAGACCTTGGACATCTTCGTTCCCAGCCCAAAGGTTTACTACTTGGAGGATATTCCTGTGAGGTCAGTTGTCAATGGACCTTAGTAGGACCCTGAGGAACACTGGTGCCACCATAAACTACAATTCCCAGGATTCCCTAGCACTGAGCCAGGGCAGTTAAAGCGCTCTGAAACTGGATTATTTCTGCAGTGTGTTTTGGACCTGTAGTTCTTGGGATATTGAAGCTCCATCTCTGGCCAGATGAGCGAGACTTGGATATTGACAGTGGGCCCTCTGTATCCACTGTTCGTTTTCATCCATGGATTCAACCACCTTCCGCAGCCTGAAAGTATTGCAAAATAATGTAATACAATAAAAAGTAATATAAATTCCCCAAGCAAACCTTGTTTTTGCCATTTTGTATAAGGGTCACCATTTCACTATGCTGTCATATTTAATGGGACTTGAGCATCTACGGTGGAAACAAACCCCTGCAACCGCCTACTGTATTGTGAAACTCAGAAATGCCTCTTTGACAATTTCACAATGAAAACTAGCTCTTACCGACATGCCACTTTTCTCCTACACCTTTCCTTAGTAAATGTGCACAATGCCTCAGAGGAAGCAATGGCAAAGGCCTTCTGAAGAAATTTACCAAAAGAACCCCATGAAAGGTTTGCTTTAGGGTCACTGTAAGTCGGAAACGGCTGGAAGGCACACAGCAACAAAACTTAAGAGAGGCCTCTAAAACACAATGAGCCTAAAGATCAGGGGATCCAAAGTACAGTAACACCCAAAATCCACAAAACATAGACAGTGATATAGTTTTGGGTGGGTTTTTCAGGGTATGTGGCCATGTTCTGGAAGAGTAGCCACATAGCCCAAAAAGCCCACAAAAAACTTCTGGATGTTGTCCATAAAAGCCTTTGATTTTACTTAAACGGTGATACCTTTATGGGGCCAACAAAATGCACAGAATGTGAGAGTTTGGAGGAAGCATTGTCCAAACCACACTGCAGAAATAATCCAATTTGAGACCACTTTAACTGTCCTGGCTCAATGCTAGGGAATCCTGGGAACTGTAGTTTCGTGAGACATTTAGCCTTCTCTGTCAGAGAGCTCTGGTGCCACAATAAATTATATTTCCCAGATCCCCTAGGACTAAGTCAGAGCAGTTAAAGCAGTCTCAAACTGGATTATTTCTGCAATGTGTTTTGGACCCGTGTTCACAGGTTAAATTGTATTAAAACCCTAGGTCCTGCCTCCTATTTCCTTAGTGCAAAAATACCATTCATCTCACACACACACACACACACACTCCGTGTATGATGTGTGGATTTTGGATGTTATTTTACTTTGCTGTATGGCCAATCCCTGAATATGTTGTTAAGGAATACAGTTGAATCTACCCATTTTGATAACACATCTGGATTCATTCCCATCTTGCAGTCGTAATTACACCTTAGGATCTGTCTTCTTCCTTCCTTCCTCTTGTATTAGAGGTGTTCTGTGAAGTACGATCTTAAACCTGTACAGTCTGTGTGCTCTCTGTGTTTGTTCACTCACCCTCCCACTTCTAGGCCAGTGATTTCCATACTTTGGTCTTCCAGATGTTTTTCACATCTGCTCCCAGAATTCCCCATTGTTAACCAAGCTGGCTTGGGGATTCTGGGATCTGAAGTCCAAAACAGCTGGGGGACCAAAGTTTGAGAACCACTGCTCTAGGCTGATGCAGCCTCTCTATGGCACCTCTATCAAGTTCCCTTGAAATCTCCCCCTCAAAAAGTATTCTCAGCATCACCAATTGCTGAGTGACAACATGCACAAATGAGTGTAGTTGGTGATGTGACTTGTCATCAGGTATTGCACCATAGATTATTCTGCCACGTTGGATCCTCCCCTGCTTGGGAACAGGTGACTGCACTCCTGATCTTCCGGCAGGAAGTGTGGTAATGAATTCCTCGGTTCAGATTGGTTGTAAAGGGAAGCTTTCATTCCTTTGGTTCAGGAAAAATGGACAAAGTTCACTTTGCTTATCTGATGGTGGCATGCAGTACTAATTGCTGTGGGTTTCTTGGAGCAAGAATCAAATGTTTTAACTTATGATAAAAATAGGTGGTCTGTTTGCAGGTGAAACAGTTTTCTGTTACAAAAAATCAGGATACTTGGCGTTGTTTGGATATTCTCAGCTTTACTGAATAAATACTGTATTACTGAATATGTCATTTTTTTGTAGGGCATAGTAACCCTAGGAATATTTCTATTTATTGAATGTGACATTTTAAAAGTTAAAAAACATCCCATTAAACTGCCATCAGAGTCTGTATATTTAATTGGTTCTTTGCTTTTTTAAAAACTTCTAGCTTGTGTAACAAGTCCAAATATAAAACATAGTCTGGCAAACTCTCATTTAAAGTATATTAAATCCACGTTTTAAATAAATAGGACATTGAGACTTATTTCATTTTCTTTTGGAAAATACTTTAGGGACAGTTTATACCATATAAAATGTACTTTGTGGATAGATTTTAACTTTGTCTTGAGATATTAAGCCTGTGATCTTGTATACCTTTTCATATGAATTAGGCTCACTAAATACACTGGGGCTTGTTTCTGAGTAGGTATGCATGCTGGTACGTTATCGTTGTGCTACTTGAGCTAGAAACAAATATATTTGAGTTGAAGTCCCCCATATGAGGATAATTGTCATGAATCCTAATAGATACACCAAATAAATTGGTATATCGAAATAGATATAGGAATCTTATGGTGAATTATTATTTTGTGAATGAAAAAAAATGTTTATCAAAGTAGTCTGCCTGCTGAGTTTTATTAGTGATAATGTGCTTTGCAGTGCAGTTCTAAGGTTATCTACTGAAAGCAAGTCCTGCAGAGTTCATTTATACAGAACTTTAAGCAAGTATGTGTACGTTTGATGCCTTTAGCTATTACTACTCTACTTTACCATATGACAGAATGGACATGTTTAGGTTTTTTTTTTTTAAATGTGCTGCTCTTTCATGACTTACCACAATTTACAAAAAACAAAACAGATGCCATATGATTTTTTAACTGAAGTATAGATACTGTTGGCTCTATACTTGTACATATATTTCTTGAACTCTGATATACATGTTTGACTTACACATTCTGTTTTCTGTGACTAAGGAAGAATGAAAGAATGTGTGCTTCCATGCTTTATTGGAAAAGTCTTGGAGTATTATTGGGGATGGGGAGGAAAAAGGGACAATGGTTTTTATATAATGGTGGCATGTATCTACCAGACTGCAGTGCATTTCTATTGTTTTTTTTGTACATTCCTGATGGGTAGCTTCTTATGTACAAATTGAAGACCACCAAGACAGTACATAGATTGGAATGCAACAATCGGGGACATAATTTACAAACAAATTGCCAAAACTCTGTATTAATATGTGATTGTATTCTTGTCTAAGGGAGCAGAATTGTGGCCTGCCCTGAGCTGATTTCTTCCTGTGGTTAGATTGAAATTGTCTTGGTAAAAAAAATTAGATATGAAATATTGGCACAGCAAGAGTTATTGCAGGCAGTGTAATGGTTCAGATGGTGGTTCATAGAACCTTCTAAGGTGTTAAAAGAAGCTTAAGCTCTACACCACAGAAACAAAGGTGTATATTATGAAAGTATTTAAGAAAATAAAAGGAACTAATGGAGTTTCTACTTGAATAACCATTTGTCAGTAGTGCAAGCTCTGAGATATCTCACATCTTGCTCATGTAATACATTTATTTCAGGAGATCATTGCATGGTTTGTGGAATTGGCTGATAGTTGTAGTTAGGAGACAGATGGATATAGAGAACTGTCACTTTGACAAGCATTTGTTACAGATCTACTGAATAAAATATAGCATGGAATCAATTCTGAATGGGTTGGAGTGGTGCCAAAACTGGCTTTGTGAAAGAAACTTAACTGGGAGAAGTTTTTTTGTATATGCTGTAGGGCAGTTGTTTGTGTTTTCTGGAAACCAGCGAGGTGGGTGTTTGAAGAAATATATTAGTTGGTACGAACAGTTATTTGATTTTGTTGATGTGTAAATTAGAAAATAAATGTGCTAGATAATTTTTGATGAACACTTCTTAAGAGTTTGTAGAATTTAAGTTTTGTTTAAGCCATGTTTCCTCTGTGGTGTTCTTTCTACTTCGAACAACCTCATTTTCTTTCTCATGCTTGAGCCAGATCTTTCTTCCCTAATGCATAGTTTCTGAAAACTGTATGGGGACAACAAAATATTACACAGAACAATGCACAAAAATGAGATTAAGATGGTCATATTAACCTCATTTTTGTGCATTGTTATGTTAATACTTTGCTGTACCCACACATAACTGTGCCTTTTTAATTTTTGCTCCCTGTTGTTTACCTTGAGTAACATGCTGCAAGGGCTTTATCATATTATTAGCAGTAATTGTTTTTTTAAGTTCATCTCTTTAGCTAGCAGGAGGGAAAAGGAAGGAAAGGCTGTTTTTGCAAGGACCCCTGAAGATGCAATACATATCTTTACCTCTGCATGTGACACATTTTCTAAGAATCCCTATTAGTGAAGACTAGGGGTGCATCTACATTGTAGAAATAATACAGTTTGACACCACTTTAAGTGCTGTAGCTCCATCCTATGGAATCACTGGGATTTGTTGTCTTATCAAGGTCTTTAGCCTTCTTTGCTGAAGAGTGCTGATGCCTCACAAAACCCCAAGGTTCTGTCGGATTGAACCATGACAGTTAAAGTGTTATCAAACGCATTATTTCTCCAGTGCAGATGCACCCTAGGATATCTCCTTTTGACAATAAGGTTCATGTATTATCAATGAGTCTGTGTCAGTTTTCTTAGAAGAAGCAATGGCATCCTGTCACTTTCATGTGAGAAATTAAATACCTATTCAAGGACTTAACTTAATGGGCTTAACATAGTTCCAGTGACTGCAGTTTGTTGGAAGGACAAATTCTGAACTTTCCAAGATAGGATGGATTACAACCAGAGTATGATGTCCCCTTGGGACGTAACTCAGATGGTTGAGAACTGAACAAATTATCTTGCATAGCTTCTCTCTGAGTTATTTACTGGCAACAGTGTGACTTTGGGGCATTACAGACTGGCACTTTGTGCCAGCCTGTAGGCGGAGGCACGGTGCAGCGTCCACACACTGGATGCCATAACTCCGCCCCATCACAATGCCGTGAGCCTTTCTAGACAGCATGTGGCATCATGCCGCAGCCTTGGCACTGCATCTAGACAATGCAGCGCCAAAAGGTCATCAGGAAGCTACACCGCCATGGTTATGACGCCCTTTAGAGGGCGCAAAAAGGAGCCGTTTTTTCCAGCTCCTTTTTGTGCTTCCTAGGGGCTGGATCAGTGCCCTAGCATGCAGTTGCTGCAGCACCAATCCAGCCATTAAAGGGGCAGCTGAATGCCGCCCATCTGTCCAGGCCCTAAGTGAGTTACCACATGTCACAATTACAGCAGTTTAATTTCACTTTAACTGCCATAGTTCTGTCCTTTGGAATCCTGGTGTCTGTAGTTTGGGAAGGGCATTGTCCGTTGGAGAGCTCTAATGCTGTAGTTCAGGTGAGTGGAGTAGAGATTTCTAGCAGAGGATAAATCTCTCATGAAGCTATGAATCCAGGATTCTGTAGAGCCATGACAGTTAAAGTGCTAATAGACTAGCATAATTGTGTAGGGTGTATACATGTCAAAAGGCAGAAATCTGGGGTTTTTTTCTGTCTTCAGATTATTAGTAATGTTGTATATAAGACCTTTTTGTAAATACAGCATAATACATTGATATGTTAATGATACCTTTGGTTTACAGTGAGAAATATGCTAATCTCAGGTGGATGTCTAACATAGGTAGCAGGACAGGATTGAGGACTCATTTTCAATAAATAATTCTCACTGGTAATGAAGACACTTCTCCTCAGATTTTTCCCATGTAACATAATACATTTGATATGTGTGTTGCCTTAAAGCTCAAGCCTTGAACTCGTGTACAGTGGACCCTTGTTATCCGCTGGGGTTTGGTTCCAGGAACCCCTGTAAATAACAAAATCCTTGTATGCTCAAGTCCCATTAATTACAGTGGCATAGCAAAATGGTGCCCCTTGTATAAAATGGAAAAATCAAGGTTGGATATTTGAAATTTATACTTTTTAAAAATATTTCCAAGTCGTGGATGCTTGAATCCATGTATAAAAAAAATCTGTACTTTGTTCCATTCCAAAATGTAGACTTTTCTGGTATGGGAGAGCTGTGTGGTGTCTTAGACATTATTTTTTCCTTTGAAAACTGGAGTGTGTGGGCACTGGACCCTTAAGATATAAAAATGCCTTTTAAATGTACAAAGCAGAATTTATTTACATACACTGGGTGCCATTTTTCACATGACTTACTGTAAGACATATAACCTAAAAAGTTAAAAGCTTCTGGAGCTGAAATATGTTACAGTTAAAGAATATTGGTATGGTATCAGAATACAGGTTTCCACTGAAATTGCTATCATTTTTCAAACAAATAACTGTTTAGCATTAGACATTCCCTGAAATGGTTGTTCTTTAATCTTGAAATTCCTGTTTGGACTGCTTATGCTGTATACAAAATTGTTTGACCCAGATAGTGCCCCCACAATGCTATTTTTCTGTTTTGTGGCAAATGACTCCTGATTATGGGTTAAGGAATTACTTGTAGGTAAGACTGCAATTGATCTTACCTGCAGTTCTGTGGACAGAAGGTAAATTGTAAGATTTTGGGAGAAAGCTTAGTGAAGTCTTGTTGTGGCTTTTTTTTTTAAGTTACACATTGCAATATGCTTACAAATGCTCAATTGTACCTTCCATAACACATTTCTATATATTCATGCTGATCATTCTTTAGAATATCCATGGCTTATTAATAGAAAATAAAACTGAATGAGTGGTGTAGTGATTTGAGTAACTCTGGAGAGCAGAGTCCAAAATCTCCCCTTGGCCATGGAAACCCATTGGAAGACCTTTGGTAAGTCACACTTTCTCAGCCTCAGAGGATGGCATTGACAACTCACCCTCTGAAGAAATTTGCCAAGAAAATGCTGTGATAGGTTTACCTTACAGTCACGATAAGAAAAGAAAAACTAAAAAACTGCAGTGCGCCCCATTAAAAAACCCTTCTGTCACAACCAGTTAATAACCCAAGGCTTGTCTAAATAGGAAGCTGTTAAGCTGCTGGCAAAAAAGAGAGCAAAGGGAAGATTGACCAAGCTTCCCATGGGAGGAAACCTCTCAGCCTGAGATCAGCCACCTAGGAGGCCCTCACCGATGCCCTCACCAAATGTCCTGTGGTGGTCGTGAGAATGAGAGCAAGCTTTGTCCAAAGATCATAAAACTCAGGCATGTAAAGGGTTTTACATTAATCAGAATGTGATGCAATCAAGGCATGTGTCACAACAATTAGATCTGATATCTTCAGGAAAAGGCTCATCTAGAACATTAGTTTCAGTTGTGCAAAAGCACTCTTGACCACCAGCAAAACCTGGGAGCACAAGCTGGAGTCCAGGAGTACACCCAAACTGTGAAGCTGAGATTTCAGGTGGAAACATGGCATAGTGGTTTGAGTGTTGGACTACAATTCTGGAAACCAGAGTTCAATTTCCTGCTTGGCCATGAAAACCTTGGGCAAGTCACATGCTCTCAGCCTCAGAGGAAGGTAATGGCAACCCCCCAATGAAGAAACATGCCCAGACGACCCCATTATAGGGTAATGTTAGAGTCGTCATAAACGGAAACGACTTTAAGGCTCACAACAACAACAAAATAATCATATCCAGCCATATGAGGCTGAATGTCTGTTTCCTGGTTTGCCTTTCAGCTGACCAGGAGCACCTCCATCTTACTTTGATTAAGCTCCAGTCTGTTTGCCCTCTTCCAGTGAGTTACCAACAGTAAGTGCTGGCTTAGTACTCAGCTTCCTTGGAATTAAATGGAAAGAAGAGAGATGGGTTTCACCAGAATACTAGTGACACTGAGCCCCAATATGTGAAATAGCATTAGGGACAGCACCTGTCCCAACACCACAGACAAATCGCTAAGGAGTTGAACAGGAATTCCCCAGCACTAACCTTTGTGTTTATCCCTCCAAGAAGGACCAAAACCATGGTAAAATAGTCCCCTCCCAATCCCATCCTAGAAAGCTGGCTCAGAAGGATGCCATGGTCAGTGATAGCAAAAGCCATCAAAAGGTCCAGCAGAGCTAACTGGTACACATTTTCTCCTGTCTAGTTCCTGGTATAAGTCATTCAACAAGACAGCCTAAGCTGTTCCTGTCTCTTAACCAGATCTGAAACCAAGTTGAAATAGTTTTAGATAATCCATCTCATCCAAGGCACCCTTGAACTGGGAGACTACTATGCAGTGTAGGATCTTGCCCCCCCAAAAGGATATTGGAGACTAGACTAATTTTGTGCTGCTCCAGAGGGGAGGGTCAGAAGCAATTTTAAATTACAAGCAAAGAGAATTTAACGAAACAGTAGGAAGAACTTTCTGGCTGTTACAACTGTTTAACAGTAGAATACACTGCCTCAAAATGTGACGGACGTTCCTTCTTTGGAGGTTGTAAAGCAGAGCTTAACTGGCCACTTCTCAAGCATGCTTTAGCACTGGATTTCTGATTGGTAGGTTGTTGAGCTGCTAGATGGTCGTTACAGTTCCTTCCAACTCTGTGCTTCTCTAACTCAGTATAAAGAGTCATGGTAGTTTTGAATATCATGAGGTAGAAACAGGTGATCCTCCAGATATTGTAAAACTGCATTTCCAAACATTCTTCACCATTGGCTATGTCTGGTGTTAATTACAGTCCAAAAACAATGTTTGCGGACTGTGATCAGTAACATCTTGTAAATCTACAGCATTTGGCAGTGGGTATTAAGGTTGAAAGACAGTATCTGTGGTCAAAAAGAAGAAGAAACCATGAATGACTGATGCAACACTTCAAGCAGTTAAGAAAGATGATAAGCAAAAGTAAAGGGAGACAGAAACAGAATCATGAATGAGTGATTAGTGTACAAGGAGAAAAAGAATTTTTGCAACAATCAATGCAAAGAAATAATAATAATAATTTATTTCTCTTTTCCTGCCTCTCCCTACGGATCGAGGCGGGATCACAGCATAAAAACATACACATTACAACAGTCAATAAGTATCACTACTATTGCTAAAAGCTAGCTTGCCGTCTATTTTCCATCTTGTCATAGTTGGGTGGGGTTCTTTCAGGGTCATCATAATAGGTCAGGTGGGTAGGCCTGCCGGAAGAGATCCATCTTAAGTGCCCTCTTGAAAGCTTCCAAGGTGGTAATAAGATGGATCTCTTCCAGTAGATTGTTCCACAATTTGGAGGCTGCAACCGTAAATGCCTTATAAGAAGTTGATGTTAGTCTTGCTTTGGGTAGTCAAGCAAATTCTTCCCTGATGTTCTAAGAGTGCGGGGCGGATTGTGTAGGGAGAGGCGTTCCCTCAAGTAACTCGGATCCAAGCCATGTAGGGCTTTAAAGGTGATAACCAAGAGAAGCCAACAACAAAAAAAGGAATAAGAAGAGACTTCTTCCACAAGATTTGGGAATTCAAAGAAAAAATTGAACCAAGGTTGGGAATGCTCTATGATCAGAAGATGAACATATTACATTACCGTGATGAAAATTTTAAAAAGATAGAAGCAATACACAGAAGAGTTATACAAAAAAAATGTGAAAGGGTGGATGATATATAGGAAGAAACAATAACCAGGAACAGATGACTTACCAATAGAATGGCTGCAATCCACAGAGACAGAATCAAGTTTAGTTCTAACTAAAATTTGCCAACGTATATGGAAATCAAAGCAGTGGTCAACAGACTGGAAGCAATCAATATACATTTCCACCCACAAAAAAAGGAGACACAAACGATTGCAGTAACTGTAGGACCATTGCACTGATTTCCCATGCAAGCAAAGTCATGCTCAAAATTCTGCAGCAAAGACTTCTATCATATATGGAGTGAGAAATCCCTGAAATTAAAGCTGGTTTCAGGAAAGGAAGAGTCATTAAGGATCACACTGCAAACATATGATGTATAATGGAGCGCTCTAGAGAATTCCAGGGGTGGGGAATCTGCATGTGCTTTATTTATTCCAGCAAAGCCTATGACTTTGTCTATGACTATGTTTTATCTGTGAGCCGCCTTGGGTACCTCAGGGAAGAAAACCGGCATATAAATATACAATAAATAAATAAATAAATAAAATGACTGCCTGGTTCACAAAAAGCTATGGAATGCTCTCAAAGAAATAGTAGTGCCACTATATTTGATTGTCCTGATGCATAACTTGTACTCAGGACAAGAGGCGGCCATCAGGACAGAATATGGAGAATGGAATGGTTCCAAATGGGCAAAGGCATCAGGCAAGGCTACATACTATCACCCCATTTATTCAACCTGCATGCAGAAAATATAGCAGATCAGGCTTAGATTCAAATGAAGGAAGAGTGAAGATCAGAGGAAAGAACATTAACAACCTAAAATATGCAGATTACTCAATACTAGCAGCAGAAAACAACAAAGACTTGGAACAATTACTGAAGAAGTTCAAGGAGAAAAGTGCTAAGATAGGCTTAATGCTGAACTTTAAGAAAACACAAATAATGACCATGAAGATCTATAAGAATTCATCCTAGAAAACTGAAATAGTCAAATAGTTCCCATACCTGGGATCATATATTGATCAGACCAGAGACTGCAGTCAAGAAATCAGAAGACTAGGATTGGGAAGAGCAGCTATCAAAGAAATGGACAAGATACTAAAAGTGCAAAGATATAACTCTGAACAAACCTTTGTATTCCCGATCAAAATGTACAGATGTGAGAGCTAGACAGCGAAGAAAGCTGACAGAAACAAATATCAATGCATTTGAGATGTGGTCCTGGAAAAGAATGCTAAGAATATAAAGAAGACAAACAAATGGTTTCCAGGATAAAGCCTGAACTCTCCCTGGAAGCCAGGATTACTAAACTGAGACTGTTGTACTTTGGGCACATAATGAGACAGCAAGGCGCGTTACAAACCGCCATAAGGGACGTCCTCAGGATGTCCTAGGTTTAAAAAGGGGCATCACTTCTTAACGCCCCCAAGCCTAATACGTCCTGAGGATGTACAAGATGGCGGTGCCCCATCTACATGGGGGCCGCCATGATGGCATCACGAACATGCCGCTTCCAAACGAGGCAGCGCAGGTGTGATGCCATTGTGCCACGCGAGGGCACTTAGTGCGCCCTTTCATCGGAGCAGGAAGGAGCTCCGAAACGGAGCTCCTTCCTTGTCTTGCGTCGCTGGGCGCAGCCTTTAGATGGCTGTGCCCAGCGACGCAGAGGAGAAGGGGCCAAGCGGCCCCTTTCTCCTCCCCGCCGCCACGGGGTGTCCTTGGGCTTGAAGACCCAAGGACACCCCTTTCCAGGCCTCAGGGAAGGGGCCTTTTGCCGCTGAGGCCTCGATCCGGCGGGGAAAGGGGCGGGTGCAGGCCGCCGCTTTTTGGTGGTCTGTAACGCGCCTCAGATTTATTAGGAGAAACAATGATGCTAGAAAAGGTAGAAGGCAGTAGAAAGTGGGGAAGACTGCATGCCAGATGGGTAGTTCTAATCAGGGAGGCCATGGGCCTGAATCTGCAGGACCTGAGCAGAGCAGTTGAGGATAGGGGGTTTTGGAGATGTTGCTCAGGGTTGCCATGAGTCGAGGTTGACTTGAGGGCAACTAACAACAAGTTAAGGCTGGAATTCTCCGGAACATTATATCACCATAACTCCTGGCTCGGCTATTAATTAGACTGTCCAGACACTTGTGTAAGGAAGTATCCAATGCCCTGTTATAAATGTACATGTTATTTCTGTATTCACTCGCAGTGCAAATCATGCATCTGGAACACATTTCACTCTCCTAAAACATTTCACTCCATACATCATAAGAGGCCTGTTTCCAAAAAAAGAGCGAGACCATTGAATCAAAATTGAACCTCTTGATGTGGCTTAAATTGGAGTAAGTGGTTTTTAATTTATGATACATGTACAGTATCAATTAGTTGAATAGTGCCATCTTTGTGAATGAGCACTGTAAGCTTCAAGTGATTTTGGCTATATAATTGCTCTGTATTTCATTTTCCCCTAACCACAAACAGTACCCATGGCCCTCATGTAAATATACCTGCAATATAGGATAACACTTCAGGTTTCTGAGATTGACTGCAGTCCATGAATAATAATAGTAATTATTATTATTATTATTATTTATATTCCGCTTTTCAGCCAGAAGAAAACCAAAAGAAAACTCAGGCTTGCTAGAGAGGTTAAGAACAACAAAAAGGGCTTTCATGGATATATCTGCAGCAAAAGGAAGAAGAAGGAAACGGTAGGGCCACTGCGTGGAGAAGATGGCAAAATGCTAACAGAAGACAGAGAAAAGGCAGAATTACTCAACATTTTCTTTGCCTCAGTCTTCTCAGAAAAGGCAAAGGGTGCTCAACCTGAGGATAATGGAGCAGAGGACAGAAAAGGAGAATTTCAGCACAAAATAAGTAAAGAGATAGTAGAGGAATACCTGTTTAACCTAAATGAATTTAAGTCTCCAGGATCAGATGAACTCCATCCAAGGGTATTAAAAGAACTGGCAAATGTAATATTGGAGCCATTGGCAATAATCTTTGAAAACTCCTGCAAAACAGGAGAGATCCCAGCAGACTGGCGGAGGGCAAACGTTGTCCCCATCTTCAAAAAGGGGAAAAAAGAGGATCCCAACAATTATCGTCCAGTTAGTCTGACATCAATACCAGGAAAGATTCTGGAGCAGATCATTAAAAAGAGAGTCTGTGAACATCTAGAAAGCAATGCCATAATCACAAAAAGTCAACACGGGTTTCAGAGAAAGAAGTTATGCCAGACAAATCTTACCTCATTCTTTGATAAAGTTACCACCTTGTTAGATGAAGGGAATGCTGTGGATATAATATATCTTGATTTCAGTAAGGCCTTTGACAAAGTTCCCCATGACATTCTTGCAAACAAGCTTGTAAAATGTGGGCTAGACAAGGCAACTGTTACGTGGATTTGTATGGTTGACCGGCCGAACCCAAAGGATGCTCAACAATGGCACCTTTTCATCCTTGAGAGACGTGACCAGTGGGGTCCCACAGGGCTCTGTCCTGGACCCAGTGCTATTCAACATCTTTATCAATGACTTGGAGGAAAAAATTGGGGCAACACTTATCAAATTTGCAGATGATACCAAATTAGGAGGAATAGCTAATACTCCAGAGGACAGGATCAAAATTCAAAATGACCTGAATAGACTAGAAAGCTGGGCCACAGCTAACAAAATTAACTTCAACAGGGAGAAATGTAAGGTACTGCACTTAGGGCGAAAAAATGAAATGCACAGATATAGGATGGGGGGCACCTGGCTGAATGAAACTACGTGTGAAAGGGATCTAGGAGTCCAAGTAGACCACAAGTTGAACATGAGTCAACAGTGCGATGCAGCAGCTAACAAGGCCAATGTGATTTTAGGCTGCATCAATAGAAGTATAGTGTCTTGATCAAGGGAAGTAATAGTGCCACTCTATTCTGCTCTGGTCAGGCCCCACCTGGAATATTGTGTCCAGTTCTGGGCGCCACAATTCAAAAAGGACATTGAGAAACTAGAGCGTGTCCAAAGGAGGGCAACTAAAATGGTGAAGGATCTGGAAACCATGCCCTATGAGGAACGCCTTAGGGAGCTGGGTATGTTTAGCCTGGAGAAAAGAAGGTTAAGAGGTGATATTACAGCCCTGTTTAAATATTTGAAGGGATGTCATATTGAGGAGGGAGCAAGCTTGTTTTCTGCTGCTCCAGAGACTAGGACCTGGAGCAATGGATGCAAGCTGCAGGAAAAGAGATTCCACCTCAACATTAGGAGGAACTTCCTGACAGTGAGGGCTGATTGACAATGGAACACACTTCCTCGGAGTGTAGTGGAGTCTTCCTCCTTGGAGGTCTTCAAACGGAGGCTGGATGGCCATCTGTCGGGGATGCTTTGATCTGGATTTCCTGCATGGCAGGGGGTTGGACTGGATGGCCCTCGCGGTCTCTTCCAGCTCTATGATTCTGTGATTCTAGTACCATAATAAGTAGATCAGTTTTGAATGTGCCACAATTCTATTTGTAATTCTAGTTACAACAGAATAACATGGTTGTTCCTCTAGAACAGGGGTAGGCAACCTTTTTGAGCCGGGGGCCAGGTTGCTGTCCCTCAGACAACTGGGGGGCCGAAGCCGGGGGTGGAGCTTCCACCCTCCGGGGGGCGGAGCCGCATGCCGGGGGTGGGGCATCCACCCTCCAGGGGTGGAGCCACATAACAGGGGTGGAGCGTCCACCCCCGGGGCGGAGCCGCATGCTGGGGGTGGGGCTTCCAGCCTCCAGGGCAGAGCCGTATAACAGGGGCGGAGCTTCCACAGAAGCATCATCATCATCATCACCTCCACTGCTATCATTGTTACAGCAGACCTTTCAGCAATAAATGCACCAAAAATACACAGAAATGCACTTTGGAAAGTCACACTCCTCCTCCTCTTTCTCATTGAGAGGGGATTTTGCACATAGAACACCAAGGGCAAGTGAAAATAATAATAATAATAATAATAATAATCAGTTACAAGCATGGAAACTACTAAAATGCAATTCAAAATAAAAGGCAGCAAAGCAAAGAAAAGCCACAAAGTACTACTGGGAGGGCATTTTGCAAAGAACACCAGGGCAATTAAATAATAATATTAATATTAAAGTTACAGACATGGAGATTACTCAAATGCAATTCAAAATAAAAGGCAGCAAGCAAAGAAAAGCCACAAGGTACTACTGGGAGGGCATTTTGCAAAGAACACCCACCTAACCCCCTCCCCCAATGAACCAACCTGTGGCTGCAGCTGCTGCTCTGGCTCCGTTTCTCCCTGGCTTTGCCCTCCTTCTGCTGCCTCCTCCTCCTCCTTTCCCTGCTCTTGGGAGGAGGAGGGCGAGGTGGAGCCTGCTGCAGGCCCACTGCAGCCCCTGGAGCCCTGTTGGAGTGCTCTAGGGGCTGCAACGGGCCTGCTACATGGGCGCCACCATTTTGTTGTTCAAAATGGCGGCGAAATCTCGTGTGACCTTTGCCATCCTGAGGTCTCGCGTGATTTCGGCCGCCATTTTGAAAAACAAAATGGCGGCCGGAGCGGCAAAAAAACAGGGGAAATCGGCAGCAATCGGCGGCAGGAGTGCTTGGGGGCCGCTTGGAAGGCCTTGGCGGGCCGGATGCGGCCCACGGGCCGCAGGTTGCCTACCCCTGCTCTAGAAATAAGTTTCTTATGAAGTCTGACAGATTGTGTAGTTTCTGCGCTATTAACTATCCTTCCAGTAGATTGTGCTGATCCATAAGAAAAATTCTCCAACTGTAATTTTTTATGAGGACTAACAATTCGCACAAAAATATGGGCAATTTTTCAAGATCACTAGATCTCCTCATCTGACAAGACATTACAAAAGGTGTGATGGAGGGAGGCCAAGGAGAAATAAAAGCTTGACTTTGCATGAACAAAATCTTGACATGAAATGGAGGAGTTGCTGGCAAATAGATAAGTTTCATGCAGAATTATCTGGACAAAAGGGGAAAAAAGTAAGTCCTGTGTGCATATCTAGAACTGTATGGACAAAATGACTAATTCCTCCATATCTACAAATGGAAAATCCAGGATATGTGTGCCTCTGCGACAGATGGTTGACACTTGAAGAAGCCAACGCTGGGAAAAATTAGCCTTGTGCAAAATTTCCTTTCTGACAAACACTGTTTTCACCAAACTGTCAATATCATCAGTTTGCTTTGCTTGAACAGAATGTGTTATTCCTCGCCAAACAGCCTGATCAGGATGAGTTTTTAAAACTCTACTTTCCAGCCATCAGCATGGCTCAAATGTAGAAGTTTAAATGCCAAATCATTGGTAGCTTAACACCCAGAATACACTTTTTGATGCTGAAACTGTTTTAAAAGGTACAGAAATGAAATTATTATTATCTGGCCCCATACAGACAGGCCAAAATAAAGCTGCTTTGAGTAATTTTGGAGGTATGCTGTTTAAATTATGCATGCGTACTAAGAGTCTGGAAGCCACGCCAAAGCCACGCTCCTGTCCTAAGGACTGGAGCGCAGCTTTGGAGCAGCTTCCAGACTTAGTATGCATGCGTCATTTAAACAGCATATCTCCAAAGTGACTTGAAGCAGCTTTATTTTGGCCTGTCTGTATGAGGCCATCTGTTTATAATATACAGGAAGTAGCAAAGTCACTTTTAAGCACTTTAACAAAGCCAGCAGGTTGAGATGTGCATCTGTTACCATGTTAGAAAAAAGAAAGAAAGAAAATAGTGTTGCCGGATCACTGTAAAAACACTGACTGTATGGAAGTTTCACAAGGGAAACTCATAAAGAGACCCTGGTAGAACAATGTTATGACTTTCAGTTTAGATGCAATGCAGTCCTTGAGCCATTTAAACCTAGTGATTCCAAATGGAACTCAGCTGTCTTAAATGGTTTCTGAATCCCATAGATTTTCTGCTGTTTTAGCTAAGAACTTTTAGCAACTAAGCCACATGGTGAGCAAGGCTGATTGTGGAAGAAGGCAGATTAGTTCTTTAAATGCATATTGACCTCTACATAACCTAATCCAAAGCATCTACATCCTGTGTGATTTTGGAAGCTAAGCAGGGCCAGGCCTGGTTAGTACTTGGATAGGAGACCACCAAGGAATGCCAGCAAGGAACAGGCAAAACTGCCTCTAAATATTCCTTACCTAAGAAAAATGGATTACATTAATGGGGTCACCATAAGTCAACAGGCAATTTGAAGGCACGTACATATACCAACACACTCTATCAAAAAAAGAAGAAAAAAGAAAAAAAGAATGAGGAAAACTAGTCCTATTTTTAAATGACACTACCATTATTTTGATAATTAAAATGTATTTCTTCCAAATGCTAATCTAAACCTAGTTGTGATGGCAAGATGCTCAAGATTTTCTTGGGCAAGTCACACTCTGTCCGCCTTAGAGGCTAACAATGGCAAATACACCTTAGAGTCTGCATAAGTAAAAAATGGCTTGGAGGCACACAACAACAGCATTGTTTAATTTACTTGTTTGTTTTGCTATGAGGAGTTTAGAAGCAATGTGAGATGCGGGATAGCATATTGTAACACGGAAGTAATTGGCGTTATATATGCCTTGATTAGGATATGTAGTTTACATTGTTATACTTCTTTATCATCAGTTTTTAGTGTGTGTGGCTATTAATAAAAGCATGTATTTGAAAAAGCAGAAGTACTTATTTTTCTTTTTCTGGCATACTTCTAAGAAATGATAGTCAGTTTTTTAGGCTGTGATGTATACTTCTTGGGCAGCTGTTGATTTGTCTGTTTTTCATAGGTGATTGTTGCATGCCAAGGGAGGGCTGTTCTTTCTCTTTGGCTATGATTTTTATTGTCAGTTTTTGAACAAAACGTGAAAGTTGCATATGCACAGAACTTCTTCACCAAGGTTTGCTGCATCCATTGTGTAAACAAAGTATTCTTGTTTTTCAAAGGACAGCAATTGCCCATTCCTCTTCCAGAAGATTTCCAAGCAGTTGCAGGCTATTGTTTACAGTAGTTTAAAGTTAAAAGTGCTGTTAAATTGTGCAGTATCTATAGATAGTAAAATATTAATGGCTGTGCTGAATGCCCAGGGAGGCAAAGCAATTGAGAGAAGTAACTTCAAGTATCGGCTGTGTTCTTATAGGTGTTTGTAATCTGTATTTCCCCTAATTCCTAACTATCCGCCATGGTAGTTAGCAGTAATAAGAGTTGTAGTGCAAAAACATTTGGCACATCAGAGTAGCCCACCTCAACTACCTATTATGATTATTAATTAGCTGCTGATTCGTTTATTTGTGAAATAGTTACCGTATATACTCGACTATAAGTCGACCTCATGTATAAGTCAACTGCAGGTTTTGGGGGCAAAATTATGGATTTTGATATGCCCCTTGGATAAGTCGAGGGTAAAACTTAGGTTCATGCAACAAAGGACCTAAATGATGAAGCAAAGGAAAACAGTGCCAAAGAACCTACAAAATTATGGCAGGCATAACTGTTTTGGCTCACATTAGAGGCTGGATGGAAGAGAGAGTAGAGGGAGGTCAGTGCTTCCAAGACAGATTGTACTCTTGCCTTTCACCAGGGGATGGTTTCCTTTTTAATAAGAGTTAAAAATAGTATTTACATTGACCCATGGATAAGTCGACCTAGGTTTTTGGGGTCAATTTTTTGACTAAAATTTCTAGACTTATACATGAGTATGTACAGTATTTAAAAGCATCTGGGGAAAATGCCTGTTACATAAAATCAATTGTATGTTTGAGATGGGAATAATGCATATACTGTTGTGTGTGTCATTCGGATGTATGGATAAACTTACTGGCTCTTGTCAATTATTACCATCTGTATGGTGTAATCCTGCAACATAAACCATCTGTTGTGTGTTTTTTTCCTCCAGATGAAATAAAAGCAGAACTAGAAAAGCAAAGGTGAGTAACTGGTGTGTTCCTGGTGACTGTATGCCCAAGATCAAAGCAACTACCCCGTAGGTTTATCTACAGCTTTTTTGAATGTGCAAAATGTGATTAGCAGCTTGCATGGAAAGACACAGTGACAGTTTTCATCTAGTTGTAAAGGGTAACACAATGAAAGATAAAGCATCACAGTTGCATGACTGATGCTCCACTACCAGTGGCATGTTTTATTCTTCATGCATGCATTTCAATCTTGCTTCTGAGCAGTATATATATAAAAAGTGGTTTTGAATAGTGTAAGGACACTTTAGTTGGAGTTGTTCCTCTAGGAAAAATGGGGAATTACAGAGAATAGGTATAGGCTTAAGCAATTCTTGTGGCTATAGTGGGCTAAGTAAAACTGTCACTGTATTTCAGCTACAAGTAACGACTTTTCAAAGATGTTTTACCACTTCCTTTCTTTTCAACTGGAATTTTTCTTTCAGTGTTTTTGACTTGACCATTATATGTCATCAGAAGATCTTAGTTTATTCTCATAATAGTCTTTGGCAGATTTATTTGCTAAATATTTTTTAATTGGCTTAGACACAGATAGTAGGTGACATGATTAATTAAATAAACTATAATCTCTTGGTGTTTGGCTATCTCTTTAACATCGTCAGCTTTTAAAGATAGTTTTATGATGGTATTTTCTGCATCTGTTTCCTTAATGAGATGCAGTACCTAGTACAAACATAGATTAAATATATTTTATGGAGCATCCTAATAAATTTTAATGAAATTTTGTTCTGTTATTCTTCATTAGTTTTCTAAGCTGTGCTTGATCATTTTGGGCACTGGGATTCTGTTATATTGGGGTTTTTTCTGCTTTAGATTTTTTCACCATCAAAATCTGAACTAATCAGAAAATGTGATGTTGAATCTAGGGAAGGAGGTTTTTGCATTCCTAAGTATGACTTTTTTGCCTTTATACTGTATATACTTCTCTGGAAATATGAAAATGCTTTTATTCTATTTTTACATGTAGATATATCTATTAACTCTTCCCTTCTTATCTTTTAAAAGGCCTTTAGACAATGGAGTGATATGCTGAAGTATTCCAATATTATAAAAATATAATATGGACAGTAGTTTTTTAGTGAGGATTTTATGAGTGGCTGAATGTTTTCTCTCCTGAGATTTACTCAACCTGGAGCTAAATATCTGAACTAATAATCTTTTACATTAAACCTAAACAGAAGAAATAGCATCACAAATTACTTCAAATTGAAAGACTTTTTACATTGATTCTAAAAGAAATACACTTCAAAGGAAGTGTTAGTTCTGTTTGACAGCACCATTCAATTGAATATTGCTTTTTCATCCATCACACTACTGTCCTGAAATCCATGCATACAGGAATGACTTTCCTCATAGTGTTTCATCAGTTGAAAAACTGTATTGTTTTGCTGTTGGGGTGGAGTTAAACCAATTGCTGTGTTGCTCAAGTGATTTTATCTGAAAGCTTCTATTACAAGGGGCTAGCGAGAGCCTCTGCATGTAGGTGGTGTGCATGCTGTCTTTTTGCACAAGCATGGACATTGGAGACTGTGGCCATAGGCTTCAATATTTCACATGTCTGCTGACAAACCTACTACCTAGCAGGTATGGAAGGTAGTTAATTTTCAGATTGTGGAGGATTATTGTTAGAAGAGGTGTATAGTAAAGCCTACAATACACAAATCTGGCCTGGAGTTAGGTGTGTCTATTTAGCATTCTGTGAAAGGGAGATTATTATTTCCAATCCCTTAATATTTTAATATAGAAATTACCTTTCTTTTACACCCTCCAGATGTGTGAGATGTTAATATGAAAATAGTTGGACTGTTAATGATATCATATGATTTTCTTTCAATTTCTCCAACTAGCCAAGGCAGTGAAACTACCCCAAAACCAAACTTCATTGAGGCAGATAAATATTTCCTCCCATTTGAATTGGCTTGCCAGTCAAAGTCTCCACGAATTGTCAGCACTTCATTGGACTGCTTACAGGTAACCTGTTTAAACAAGTCTTTGCTTTTGTTTGTTTTTCATTAAAAATGTGACCTAAATTGCTTGTATGGGAATATCAGCATGGATCTATTTATTGCTGGACTATTACCAAATTTCTTTAAAATGTTTATTTTGCAGCCTTTTATTAGTGTTTAGAGTACTTTTCCTTATTCATGTGTCTTATTCTGGAATAAGCACCTCTAATGTAGCTTTTGCTTCATACAAGTCTATGAGAGACATTAGGTGCAAGGTCACATTTATGTTTTCTCAGTCTGGCCCTCTCCCTGCTTTAATTTATTTTGAAGTGTTTCTTCCCTATCTTTCTTGCCCCAAGAATTTATTAGTGAAACTCTCCTTTTATTTTGCTTATTTAAATGACTTAATGGGTTCACTGCTTGAAAATGATTATAATGCAGAATATTGGTTGTTGTTTTTTCTCCCTAGAAACTTATTGCATATGGGCATATCACTGGAAATGCTCCAGATAGCGGAGCTCCTGGAAAGCGCCTGATTGACCGCATTGTTGAAACAATCTGTAATTGCTTTCAGGGTCCTCAGACTGATGAAGGAGTTCAATTACAAATAATAAAGGTATTTTATAGAGCCTATTTTATAGAATGTTTTAGTAGACCTTTCACCTTCTAGTGTGGGAGAATCTCTGAATCTAATTTAGTGAGCTCATGTATTGTATTGTACAGTCAAGATTCAGTCATTTGTTCAGTATGAACATAGACTGTATTTCAGTAGCAGATTTGTGTTACTCCATAGGGCAAATGAATGTTAAACATTTCTCTGCCACACATGAACATCACTTTGCAAATTGCATGTGTAACTCGCTTTAGTTTATTTCTTGAAGATCTAGGTTCTTGTTTTAACACCTTGGGTTTGGATCTCATTTCGTGTTGCTTACCAGCTATTAACTGATATCACGAAGCATTGGAATAAGGTGCCATCTTCAAGCTAACCTTCCCCTGTTTTAAGAATGTGAAAAGTCACCAGATTTAAGCATATAGAGCTTCATTGTCAGAAGCATATGTTCCTTATCCCTCTTCTCACATCCTACTCCCTGAAAATGCTACACAGAGGCTCAGGATATCTTGCTGATTGCCGTGAGTCTGGTGTGTAGGGCTTTCCCTCCTAAATTGGTTGAAGAACATTTTTGTTAGGTGGAGCTTATCCACCAGAAAAAGACAGATCCTAGATCCAACCCCAGGAGTTCTAAAATGCAAGAACAAACTGTTGGGATTCATTTTTGTACTACAAATATGGAAACAGGCCCACATGCACCTGTGTTGTCCCTTATAATCCAGCAAAAGAAAATGTAAAAAAAAAAACCCTCACAGCCTCTGAAGGATATAAATGTTAAGAGTGCCCTAAAATAGTAGTTATGGAGGATTTTGTATTTTCCCTAACAAGAAGCTGCTGCTTTCTTTATGTCCATTCCCTTCGCCCTGAGAAGTCTAGAAAGAAAGATAAGGTATATCAGAGTTTTCATTTCTTGCTTTGAGACAGTCATTGAAAGGATTAAGGAATGTAAAAATTCACTTCCCTTAATTCATGTTTCAAAGGCTGATTTTTCTTTACTAGTCCTATAAATTGCTACTTCTGCTTCTATAATGCATTATTTAAAGATAACGTTTGTTCTTTTTTGCTCAGCTGTTATTATTGTGGTATATGTATTTTTCTCAGGCTCTTCTCACTGCTGTCACGTCTCCGTATATAGAAATTCATGAGGGAACAATCCTTCAGACTGTAAGAACATGCTACAACATCTATCTTGCCAGTAAAAATCTCATTAATCAGACAACTGCCAAGGCTACCCTCACTCAAATGCTGAATGTCATTTTCACTCGGATGGAAAATCAAGCTGTATGTAATAAATGTTTATCAATATGTCTTTTGTATACAGCCTTGAAAAGTAATGGATTTCTGCTACTTCTCCTTTGGGTTTTTGCTGCCAAATTCATCTTAGAGATAATGCAGAGGCAGAAAGAAAGAAAGATTCAATACACATGTATTAATACACATGTATTAATCAAATAATTTAAACTGTGGTTTAGAGGATAAAGGGGCATGCCACAGACTTCTGCATTTCCTCCATGCTCATGTTCCACTATTGCTTTTAGAGAATCTCCACTTTTGGGGGGTTTGCTATAACCATAACTCACTTTATTTTCAGGCAAAACATGGTTAGCCGAAATTGCTTCTAAACCAGCATAATGTGCAAAACAGATTTCAGACAGTAGCTCCATATCCATGGATTGGAGACAGTGTTTGATTCATAGCAATTATTCTTTGCCTAATTCAGACAAAAAAACTATGGTTACAGCAAAGCAGGAAAAGCGAACTCTGATTCAATGTAAATGTTATATTGCAGTTCTCCAAACTAAAGTTTAGTGGACAAGGAGTTTTCATGACATTATATATGCAATATGCAGGCTGGAATTCTACCTTTCTGAAGTGGCATGTTTCTATCTTGGTGTTATTCTTCTCCATATTTGAGGTTCTGTCTTATGTCATTTGTGAGCAATGACAAGTGTCCTTCCTGTCTGGAAGTTAGATTTAAGTTATATAATGATAAACTACTTCTGTTTTCCTTAAAACAGGCAATATGGTTTCTATTTAAGATGAATTTTCATATGGTGAAATTCAGAATTCACTTTGGAAGGTATCTTTGGGCAAACCTGATGATAGAGGAATAGAGATACTTCTTAACATATCCAGCAATATTTGTTCCTGCCTTCTCGTTTTAAATGTTGTTTAATGTACATTTTATAATGTACTGCAAAGTATGTTGGAAAAATGTTTCCTTCTTTTGTATGTGTGTGCTTTTTTAAGATTCAAGAGTCAAGGGAACTAGAGAAATCAAATCAGCAAAGATGCCAGTCCCCCATGATTCATACTATGTCAGGGTCTCCCAAGATTGGTCGACTGAAGTACAGCCAACAAGAAAGTAAACCGTCAACTCCAGTAAAAACAGATTTGACTAATGGTGAGCCAGAAGGAAAAGACAATGAAGATCAGAAACCAGAGGACAATTTGACTCCTTCAGTGTTTGGTAAATATTACCTAATATTAGAACTTGTGCTGACTTAAGCCTTATGAACATTATTTCTTTCACTGTTCTGGATGGATCAACTGTAATAAGCAATTTGTCAGCTGTCAATAAACCACTTCCTATATGGTGGGTTGCCTCCCAAGTGGGATGTAGTGAAATTCTGAAAACTGCATTAGGTTCACCATAATTTGGAAAGAACAACGACAATAAAGAAGAAGCATGCCACAACGATAGTTTGCATGACAGTGAAGGGTGCCCCCATTTAATTTGAGGGACTTTTCAGTTACAGTATTCTTATCTTTATAAAGAATATGCATTTGCCACTCTGTTCTCTCTATAGATTATACCTGATTGTATTACAAATGTCAGGTGGCTTACATCACAGCAAAGTTAGTTGCTGATGCTCAGCCGTCTTTAGATGTCAAAGATGGGACAGGTTCTAATCTCCTTGCACCACACGTTCATAGTTATTTCACTATTTGCAATCTTGAAACTACCATATCACACAAGAAGTGTATTTCCTTTTAGAGGTTGTTTACAAGGTTTGCATAGTAAGCATCTCTGCATGACATGAAGCCTACAGAAGACAACATGCATCTGCTTTTGATTCTGCTCACTGTGTCCACCATCCAGAGAAAACTGTGTTCTGTGGCTGGATGCAGAACCAGTGTAGTTGCTACAGTTATTTTCAGGCTTCTTGCTACATAGAGACTTTTTAGAAGACTCTTATATAAACAGGATCTAAATGTTTTTGGTCAGCTAACTCAGGCTTTGTGGGTTTAAAAAAAAAACAGGAAAAATACAGAAGGACAAATGTGAATTCTAAAATGGTATCTTGCATTAGAGTTTTTCTAATCCTTTAAAAATACTACATTGCAATATTTTCAAATAACTTTTTAACATATATTTTATCAGAAGAAGAAACTGATGGAGGCAAAGCCATTGTTAAAAGCATCTTGGAGGATGTGGTCACTTCAGCTGTTAGAGGTAAAAAATTCTTTGGGGAAGTGTCTCTTTTTCTTCATACCTTCAAAGAAACATCCTCTTTTAAAAACTTTCCTCCAGGACTAGACCTTGGTGAAAGGAAGCCAGAGTTTCGATTAGAAACGAACCTAGTACTCTTCTACCTTTAGGATTCTATATTAGCCTTGTAAATCTCTCATATCTGTCATGAAATAAAACACATTCTAATGCTTTTGTAATGCTTTCTACGAGTGCTTTTTTTGACACCTCTGAATAAGATTATACTGTATATTGAGATAATTGTTTACAAGATTACAAATATATGTTTTCTTCAGTCTCTTTAGAAGAAGAAATAAAAAAGGAACCTTTACCTGAATCAAGCAGGATTCTTTCTGAACTCGGAGCTGCAGTTCCTGCCTCACCTGGTGGTTTTAGTGAACATTCTCAAACAAATGGAATTCCAGATGACAGACAGTCTGTCTCATCTACAGATAATCTAGTATGAAATTTAAGTGCACAATGAACTGAATGTGATTTTTTTTTTAACTTTCTTAGTAGATTTACTATAAAACTTGAGAGAGGGGAGGATAAAATATGTGAGAAGACAGATCTTGTTTCAAAATAAATCACTCCCCAGTCCATTCATGTAAACTTCATCCTCATCTTAAATGCTTAGAACAGAGTATAAAGTAGCTACCATAATATTCCTTAACAACATGTTTTTGGTACAAAAATCATTATATATGTGTTAACATTATTTAGAAAATGTTGTATGACACGACATTTTTATGCTATAGTTTTCATCAGATGGAAGCATGTTTTTCCATTTCTGCGACAGTCACTAGGTATCTATTCCTATAATAATTTTATAGCATATATACCTTAGTCCATAGCTGAGGGGCAGCAGGGGGGCTGCAAAAATTGCCAGCCTCCCTTTTGATGGGCACAAAAGCTTCCATATACATATAATATGCTGGACTAGGGTTTGTGGATGTAGATTAAAAACACAACCATATGAATATAAATGTTTTTCCCCAGAATGGCTTGTAGTAAAATATGCAAAACTCAATCTCATTGGATGTCCTACATCCAATGTTACTTTGATATTCCACAGCCGGCAGAATGGTAATTCCACCATCCTTCTGCTCAACAGCCCATCTGAAAATAGCTGTAGACGGTTTTCCATTCTCTGGGGAAATGTTTTGGTGTATGTGTGTGTGTAGGAGGGATCGATGGTGAGAAGTGAATCATCCCCTTCCATTTCTGTTGTAAGAAGCAGTTATGTCACCCCATTGGTTCCTGGACAATACAGTTAGTCCTCCACATTTGCAGCTTTTACTTTTGCAGATTTGATTCATATGTTCCCTCTAGGAATCTCTAGGGCCTCCAGTGCAACTCTGCTGGAAATTGACCATAGAGTTGTGCTGAAGGACCTAGACGTTCCTAGAGAAAACACTTCTATAGGCATTTGGAGGTCCTCCAGCATGATTCTGTAATCTACTTTTGGCAGATGTTGACTATAGAATTGTACTAGAGGACCTAGAGATTGCCTAGAGAGGTATTTCAGATAAAAGCATACTGTTTTTTTATATTTGCAGTTTTTCCACTTACAAGGGGGCCTTGGCCTCTAGCCCCAACAAATGTGGAGGGCCGACTGTAGATGTAGTTGGTGCAGTGAAGACAACTGAGGTGTAATGGAATTTTGTGAAAATCTATGGACAGTCCTTTATAGAAGCGATCTGTTAAGATGGTTTACAAATAGAACTAGATTTCTGGGTACAAAACAAAAGGGGAAAAAAATCAGGATTAAATACTTTGGCAAAATGTTTTTATTTAGATCAGCCTCTCTAACGTGACCCCCTTCAGTTGTTTTAAACTGCAATTTTTACTATCTTTGCCCTTTGTTTGCATTGTCTATAGGTGATGGGAGCTGGAATCCAAATATCTGGCAAGAAAACCGGTTTACATGCTGAGATTTTATTTATTTTATAAACTAAAATATTTATATGCTATGTCAAAAGATGGCAGGGCATAGACAACAACAAAAAATAAGTAGTGTAAGACCATATAATTTAAACAGTTTTAAAAGTTTAGACCGAATTTGAAATAATCTGGAACAAGATAAAACCATGTGCACTGAAACATAATTTTACAGCCCAGTCAAGCCATGATACCCTATATACTCATGTATAAATCTAGAAATTTAGGTCAAAAAATTAATCCAAAAAACCTGAGTTGACTTATCGATGGGTCAGTGTACGTACTGTACTTTAACTCTTATTTTTAAAAAAGGAACCATCTCCTTTTTTGAAGTCAAGAGTGTAATCTGCCCTGGAAGCACTGGGTCAGTATGAGCACAAACAATTATGCCTGCTGGAATGTTGTTCTTTGGTATTGTTTTCCTTTGCTTTATTCTTTATAACCTTTGTTACATGCCCTTAAGTTTTACCATTGACTTATCTACCGGTCATATCAAAATCCATCATTTTGGCCCTCAAATATGCCCTCCACTTATGCATGAGGTCGACTTACTGTTGATTATATATGGAAAACACTGGGAGGTTTAATAAAGAGCTAAGTTTTAGCTTGGTGCTGAAATAGAGGTTATGGCCTCCAGCTGTGATTGAACCATAGTTGTCCCAGGAACGTGGCAACTGTATGGCCTGCTCTCAAAAGCCTGTCACCACTGTTGCAAACAGGCCACTGCCAGAAGCAGATGAAATCTGCTTCTTTTTCAGTCTGCTTAAGGCTGCCTTCAGAGCAGCTTCCGGTTACTTTGGGGGCATGCGTCATCTGAATACCACACTGCCAAACCGGCTGGAAGCTACTGCTTTTGGCCTGTCTGTTTCAGGCCAATTTTGGTTTTCAAAAGAATAGCATTCCATAACGTGGACAATGCAAAAGAGAAAGTTTTTCCCATCATCTTACCATATTATTATAGTCTGTCATTCTTATACATGGGATACAAAACTGCTAGATATCAATTTTCAGGAGGTGTTTATAGTGAACGGTACTCTTCCTCAGGTCCTGAGAAATATCTCTTTTTAATTAGTTTTAAACATCCAGGAAACTGATTACCATATATACTCAACTATAAGTTGACTGCATGTATAAGTTGAGGTCAGGTTTTGGGTCAAAAATTATGGATTTTGCCATGGCCTGTGGATAGGTCGAGGGCAGAACTTGGAGGCTCCTTTATTGTGTGTATGTGTGCGTATGGCAAGAGACATTACATTGAGGCTTTTTGCTTCATAGTTTCAGCTTTTGTTTCAGCCAGACGCGTGGGCGGGAGAGGGACTGTTAAACATGCAGCAATATCAATCAATCACTCAGGACTCTTTTCTGCTTGTCTCTAGAGAGAAATAAACTCCTCTCTGCACCTCATGGGGAAATCTGAAAGAGCTGCTATCACATTACCATAGTGACCTGTAAATAAGTCGACCTGGGATTTTGGGGCATAAATTTTTAGTTTTATGGATGAGTATATATGGTAACTAAAAGGGGTATGCAGCTTGCTTGATGGAGGACCTCATCAGATTTATTTATTTATTTGTAATCTTCATAAGTGGTTGTGTTATAAATAGCTTAAATTGCTCATATATTAACAAGTTAGGATGTATCTAAACTTAAACCTTTGACTGACATCTCTTTTGCCCAATGTTCTGTTTCTAAAAAGAATTTTTTAGAATAATATTACTGTAAAAAAGGAGACGACCCCATATTAGTGCATTTAAGTCAGGGATCCTAGTGGATGGAGAGATGATAAATTCCTTGAATAAAATAAATAAAATAAGTAGATGATAGTAACTACACTGATGACTGTAAGCTTTTCAGGACTGCTTCTCCAGGAATATGAGAGACTGAACCTGAGATATCTGATACCATATACTTGACTATAGGTCAAGATATTTATGCCCAAACATTGATCTTTAAATCCTGGGTTGATTTATATACAGGTCAAAACAATAATGTAGCTCCAAAAAATCCTAAAAGGAGCATTGCCCCCCAATGCCCAACTCCCCTTGCCTTGGCAGTGATTTCTGAAAGAGCTGCCAAGCAGGATGTGTGTGGGCACATGTGAGATGATTCACTTCTCAGTCTGATGGAAAACTCTTCTCTTCCATTCTTCCTTCTCCCTCTGGATCGTCCCTAATTTCCCCCCGTTCCTTCCTTCCCAGTCCCATGGAAAACTTTTCTCCTCCTTTTTCTCTCTCTCTGGATCATCCCTGAACACCAAGCAGCACATATCCCTCCAGGTCCTTCCTTCTAAGACTGATGTTAAAACCTTCTCATCCTCCTTCTCTCTCTCTCTCTCTCTGGATCATCCTTGCTCATCAAGCGCCGCATTCCTCCCTCCCCCCCCCCCGGTTCTTTACTTCTCAGCCTGATGTTAAAACCTCCTCTCCTAAGTTTTATGGTCGACTTATTCACGGGTCATATAAAAATCCATGATTTTAAGCCTAAAACCTTCCCTCGACTTATACACAAGGCTGACTTTAACACGAGTAAATATGGGTATTTAATGCATGTTGTTTCACACTGAAATGCAGCCCTTCCTTTATGCAACTAGAAAGAGTTAAAATAGTTTCCCACATAATGTTCTGTTTGTTCTAGAGCTGTTGTGTTTACTTCTTTGAACCTGATATAATCAGATTAATAGAGTTCTCTGACAATGCAAACAGTGATGTTGTTTGGCCAGAAACAGAACAGTTAACTGCATTGAGATATAATGCAAGACCATGATTTGGTTTAGCAATAAGAGATTGAAACTGTATGATCCTTGAATTCCTTCCCCTTCACACACACATGCTATCCTCCAATATATTTTCTCTCAGTAATAGAATATAAATTAGTTGTTTCTATTTTAGATTAAACTCCAGTTTATTGTGTCACCTGAGCCTTAAACTGTGGTTGATTTTTGTTTTAACAAACCACTGTATTCTTTTAACAAACCACTGTAAGACTAATCACAGCTTTTGTAGCTTTTGTAATTTTGTAAATCTAACATTAAGCAGAAGCTTTTAGATCCCTTATCATGGCAACACTTGGAGAAAATAGGAATTCATAAGCTCATAGAGCACAGAGGCAGCATTTCAGAATGCTAAACTATTGTTTAATGTTGCATCCAAACAAGACCTTCTGTCATTTAAAGTTGATTTCACTGCAACATAAACATCTCTACAATCATTACATGCACTACTTGTAGACATGGATTTATCACTGAATCTTACTCCAGAAGACCTTTAATTTTCAATAATTTTGAGCTAATGTTTTTCTGACTTTTCCTTTTAGGAAACAGATGTACCTGGACCTCAGGCAGCTGCCAGGTTCTCCCATATCCTTCAGAAGGATGCATTCCTTGTGTTCCGTTCGTTGTGCAAGCTTTCAATGAAACCGCTTGGTGATGGGCCTCCAGATCCTAAGTAAGAAACAATTTAAATTGCTGATATAATCTCACTTGACAAAGCTAATATAGATTGGAAAGGGGGAAAAATCAAATTATTGTCTGAAGTGTGTTGTTTTTGTACTGTTTTTGTTGCTAATGTAGAAAATCTTGACTAATACTATATAAAAAGCAACTTTTGTGGCTGTATCCACTATTGCTCGGGTTCACAGTAGCTTATTGAGCTTCTAAGGCTGTGATGGCAAACCTATGGCACGCATGCCGGAAGAGAGAGGTCTGGGACTGGAAGGGCTGTGAAAGAGCCCAAGACAGCGGCGTGCCACGTCCTGGGCTCACTCGCAGCCCTTCCAGCCCCAGACCTCCCTCCGAAGAGAGAGATCTGGGGCTGTAAGGAAGCCGAAGGGAAAGGTTCCAAGAGGCCCTTTCAGCCGGAGGAAGGGGCCGTAGGGAAGGGCCTGGGACGCGTGCCCATGCCTTTCCCTTCGACTTCTTTTCCCTTCGGCTGAACGGGCCCCTTGGAGCCTGTTCGGCCGAAGGAAGGGGCTGAAGGGAAGGGCTTGGGACGCGTACCCAGTCCCCTTCTCCTCAGCCTCCCTTTCCTCGCAGCAAAAGGGTGCCTTGGAACCCGTTCGCTCCGAGGAAAGGGAGGCCGAGGAGAAGGGGCCTGGGACGCATGCCCAGTCCCCTTCTCCTCAGCTTCTCTTTCCTCAGAGCGAACGGGTCCCTAGTTGCCCGTTCACTCCAAGGAAAGGGAGGCCGAGGAGGAGAGGGTGGGCAAACGCCTCCTTCTCCTCCCCTCAGGGCTTTGCAAGACCTGAGATGTCCTTCGGAGGACACCTCACGTCTGACGAAGCCCCTCAGAGGAGCAGGGGCCGTGGGAGACAGCTGGAGGCCAAGGGAAGCGGAGGAGGGGCAGGTGCACACCTGTCACCCTCCCCCAATCCTCCCCCCCGGACTTCTAGCTGTCTCTGAAAGACAGCTGGAGGCCAGGAAAGGGCATGGGGGAAAGCCCCGCCCCCAGAGGCCCTGCCCCCAGAGGGTGGAAGCCCCGCCTCTGCCACGCGGCCCCACCCCCAGGGGTGGAAACTCTGCCCCCAGCATGGCGATCCAAAATGGTTCACCATCACTGTTCTAAGGGGACACCCCTAACTTATTAAACTAGTTAGTCATTTATGTATTTACTTAATTTATATCCTACTTTTCTCCTAATATGGGAACCAAAACAACATGTGATACAAGTTAAAACAAAATGTAGTTTTAAAAAACTTTTTAAACAATTGAACAAATAATCCAATTATTCATCCAAATGAGACAATTAATAACCCATTTAAAGCACTATAAAATATGCAGCACACGTCATTTTAAAAAATCCTATTGCCCTAACCCAGTGGTTCCCAACCACACGCCTAGGAAATGTTTGATTAATGTTTGCACCCCCTACAAAAGTAATATCACATTTGAAGATGAAGAGATCTAATTTCAGTTGTATTGAAGCACATACAATACTTAGTGAGATCTTGTAGCACCTTTGTGACTAACTGAAAGAAAGAAATTGGCAGCATGAGCTTTCGTACACTTCAGTCTACTTCCTCAGATGCATATAGCGGAGTGGAAATGAGGGACGGCAATATATATGCCATTAGTATATGTGGATCTCAATTCAAATTATAAAAATAAAACCAGTGGTTTCTTTATTCACTATACACACTTCAACACTATCTGACCCCATCCTCGTGGGGGTGCCCTACATTCATCTACTCCCCTCATCACAGGCTAGTCCCATTGCAAAACTGTATATGCCAGTTCATTCCCATGCACAAAGACCAGTTTCTTTGTGCACTGACGATCATAATTGAGACTGGACCTGCAACTTCATTCCCTTACACAAAGAATTTGTAATTTGAATTGACATCCTCACACATATATGACTGTCTCTGGTTTCCACTCCACTGTAAGCATCTGAGGAAGTAGACTGAAGTCTACAAAAGCTCATACTGCCAATTTCTTTCTTGCAGTTAGTCTCAGAGGTGCTACAAGATCTCTCTATGTACTGATTCTATAGACTAACACGACTATATCTTTGAACATACAATACTGTGGGTGAACAAACTGAACTTTAAAAATAGGCTTTTAAATTTACTGCATAAAATGCAAATCTAAATTTGAATAATTAGATTCTAATTTGTTCAGAAAAAATGTAAACAATAAAATCAATCCCAGTTGTGAACATAAAATTAAATTACTTCTTTGTTCCTGTTTCTCAGTCATGATTTTGTCAAAACATGGAACTTTTTCACTGACTGCAATCTCCAGGTCTTCCTGTGGATTCAAGTGATTCCTTGTTCTTGTCTTAAGAACTGAATATAGATCCACATAAGTATTTTTGTTACACCCCCTGAAATTCCATCTTGCATACCCTGGGGCTGTGGGCATCCCACGTTGGAAACACCAACTCTCACCAGCTAAAAGTGGAAGTCCTGTTTAAATAGAGAGAGTTTTGCCCACTAATGAAAAGAGGCCCATAAGGGTGGTGGGACTAAGAGAAAGCTTTCCCACAGAGATCTTAAGACTCAAGCAGGTTTGTATGGAAAGATAAAGGCTTTTTGCTTTTGTAAAATAGCCCATAAGGGCTGGATATTACCATCAAAATGTCTAAAATATAATTGTGTCAGTACTAATGGGACTAATTGCATTCCTTTGCTTCAGAGACTTAGGGCCGGTACAGATTGGCAAAAAGAACCAGCTTCCTGGCGGTGTGGGGCATGGTGTTCAGACAGCAGCACACCCCTATGCCACTGGGAAGCAGCATGGCTAACCGCATGTGCGGAGGCTTTACGGTGTTTCTGCGGCACAGAGTTTACACAAGTTGTGCAACAAACCTAGAAAAAAAGCTGCCGCTGCGTCAAAAATACCTTTTTCCAAGCACAAAAAGGAGCTGCTTTCTGCCATTTCTTTGTGATTCAGTTCTTCTGTTTACTGAGACTCTGAAGTCTGAAAAGACTTGACCATTTCTCAACATTTAAGAATGACTAATTTGTAAGCAGCATCAGCACTTTCCCATATTCTTCTAGCTGGATAATATGACCCACAAAGAGCATAACCAGAAAGAGAGACTGTTGTGATTCAGTTCTTCTGTTTACTGTTTGCAGGTCCCATGAGCTACGCTCTAAAATAGTATCCCTGCAGCTGCTGCTTTCAGTTTTGCAAAATGCTGGTCCAGTCTTCAGGACACATGAAATGTTCATAAATGCAATCAAGCAATATCTGTGTGTGGCATTGTCTAAAAACGGAGTATCTTCTGTTCCTGATGTTTTTGAGCTTTCTCTTGCCATCTTCCTCACCCTTCTCTCAAACTTTAAAACCCATTTAAAAATGCAGATTGAGGTATGAGGGCTTTTTGTATTTTTCTGTTTGATAGTCTATTTCAGTTAACTACAGTACTGTATTTGTAAGAAATGGTAATCTTTGAAATATTACTTTCTCAAAAGTATAGGTTTTTTAATGAAATATATATTTATCTTTATTGCTTTTTTTCAAGCACTGAATGAATTACTGTGATAACAGATGTACTTGGAATATGATAATAATGTACTTGGAATATATGCTTATAGTACAGGCATAGCGACTTCTTTTTCTATTTGCCATCAACAGGTGTTTTTCAAAGAGATCTTCCTAAACATTTTAGAAACCTCATCCAGTTCCTTTGAGCACAAATGGATGGTAATTCAGACCTTGACTAGAATTTCTGCAGGTAAATGGGTTGCAATATCGAGACATTTTCCTTTTGTGCTTTCTTAGGATATAGATGGAGGAAGTATATAGGAACATAGATGACTCTCTAGACCTTTATTGATAACTGTGACTGGCAGCAGCTCTCCACAGTTTCAGGCAAGAGTCTTTCCTAGCCCTATGTGTAAATCCTTGGTATTCCCTGGTGGTCTTCCATTCATATACTAGTGAGGTCTGACCCTGCTTAGTTTCGAAAAACAGATGATACTGCCTCACTGGAGAGAGTTCAGGTGGCAAGATTGTATAAGTAATCAAAATATAGTCAGAAAGGAAAGACAATACAACTACAAGTTCAGTCTCCCTTATCTGGAATTCCAAACTTCAAAATACAGTGGTACCCCGGGATACGAATGCGCCGCCTTACGAAATTTCCGGGTTACGAAAAAAATCCATAGAAAAAAACTGTTCCGGGTTACGAAGGTTATTTCGGGTTACGAAAAATTTTTTGGTGCTTTTCGGCGCTATTTCACACGAAATCGCGGCTTTTCCCCATTAGCGCCTATGGGTTTTTCGGCTTGCGAAGTATTTCGGGTTACGAAAGCGGCGGCGGAACGAATTAATTTCGTAACCCGGGGTACCACTGTACTCAAAATCCTCCCACATGGGTGACTGAGATAGTGACACCTTTGCTTTCTGATGGCTCAGTGTACACAAACTTAGTTTCGTGCACAAAAAAATTTAAAATACTGTATATAAAATTACTTTCAGGCTATGTATATAACATGTATATGAAACATAAATGATTTTCATGTTTAAAATTGGGTCCCATCTTGAAGATATCTCATTATATATAGGCAAATATTCCAAAATCTGAAAAACTCCAAAATGCAAAACACTTCTGGTCCCCATCATTTTGGATAGTGGAGACTCAACTTGTAGATGCAGTTGAGTAACATCTTAGTTTAGAAGCTATAATGGAGAGTTGTTGAAGCTTGAGCCAGATGCAAACCCCAGTCTGTCCTGGCACTAGAAGAACATAAAAAGTCTAAAAACACTGTGGAGTTTTAGCATATGATGCATGGGATCCTGAAACAGCTAAGGAATGTGTTTGCACTATGCCGAGTATTTTACAATGTTTATCCTTACACAAGGTTGGCTGAATAATAATGGGGACTGGTCCCATGTCACCCAGTTCTCTAACTGGCTATTCGGGGCTTTTTCTGCAAGTCTTTTCATATCCAAAATCTGAAGCAGTCTGACCAGAGGCAGACAGTGGAGTTGCTTGACGTTTCTTGCCTTCTAAATGCATAAGCCTAGGGCTCATTTAAAATTAGGGAATAATTTTATTCTGATTTAATACTAACAATGGGCTCCCCCCCCCCAGCTTTCTAATAATTCCTTAAAATGAAAAACCATCTAGTTGTGATTTCTGGTGTCAACTGTATTCTCCTAATCTCCATGTTTGTTTTAGATGCCCAGTGTGTGGTGGATATATATGTTAACTATGACTGTGATTTGAATGCTGCAAATATTTTTGAACGGCTAGTAAATGACTTGTCTAAAATTGCCCAGGGACGGAGTGGACATGAGTTAGGCATGACACCTTTGCAGGTAAGACTTACAGTGCAGTCCTACCCTTGTTGACTCTGATCTGCTGTGCTCGGTGACACTCTCAGTGCTTAAGAGTGCAGCTTCAATGATATTTCCCTTGCATTAATATATCCTAGTTATTCCATTGACTTCTGTCTATATATGCAAAGCAAGTATAAGTGGGTACCTAAGTTTATGGCAACTGTATACAATGGTAGACTTGGACAGTTATAGTAGTAAAGTTATATATTTACATCATCCATGCTGTCAACCACTGAGGGTCCCAACATCTGGAAACATTAGTTTCCGGGCAAGGTACAAGGTGTTGGTGATTACCTTCAAAGCCCTACATGGCTTGGGTCCAGAATACTTAAGAGATCGCCTACTTCCATACTGTCCGTCCCGCACTCTAAGGTCCTCGGGGAAGAATCTACTTCAGCCAATAAAATCTAGGCTAAGTTCAGTCACCCAGAGGGCCTTTTCCATCGCAGCTCTGAAGCTATGGAATGACCTGCCGAAGGAGATTCATGACATTTCTACTCTTACAGCCTTTAAGAAGGCTCTTAAAACGGATCTCTTCCGGCAGGCCTTCCCTACCTAGTTCTACTCCCCATTTACTGTGACTTATGTCACTCTGTCCACCAATTCTTCTCTTAAATTTAATAAGAAGAATTAAATTAAAATTAATTAAAATAAAATCCTTGCCTCAAGAAGAAGAGCCCTCCCTCCATGACATCATCATCAGACCTGGGAGGGAGTGAAAAAGAGAGGCCCAACTTCGCTCTCTTTAATTTTATTGTAATTTATTTATTTATTGTATTTTATTTTATTATCTTTATTTTTACTGTTGTAACCCGCCTGGATTCCTTGTGATTGGGCGGGCTATAAATTATATATTTTCTTATTATTATTATTATTATTATTATTATTATTATTATCTGGAAATGGATGATGAATAGATGGAAGATGAAACCAAACTATGACTTGGGATCTAAAATTCATCCAAATCATGATGTGGTGTGAGGTCTGAATGGAGTGAGTTTTACTGGTATTGTTGCTATTATTGTTCTATGTTCCCCAAAGCCTTGACCTGTTGACAGTGTAATAGTTCTTTCTCTGCTTTTCTGTACACAGGAACTAAGCCTAAGGAAGAAAGGTCTTGAATGTTTGGTCTCTATTTTAAAGTGCATGGTAGAATGGAGTAAAGACCTATATGTGAACCCAAACCATCAGGCCAGCCTTGGTGAGAAATTATTTTGTGTATCTCATAGTATAACTAATATAGTTGGAAGCCCAAGTTGCTGCAGCTCCTTGGATGTTACCTAAGGTTGGCTTCTTATTGTAGGCAGTCTGCCTTGGATCACTAGAGCACTAGAGTTTTCTGGGCTGAGTTTGGTAGTGTTCCATTTGGGAGTGGGGGAATATTTAAGAATTCTGGTGAATAATGTGCAAGATAAACTGTTCATTTCTGAGTTAACAAGTACTAGCCTATCTAGAAAGCAATTTCTTGTCCTCTCCTTTGGTTGCTGTAGTATACATATTCCCCTGATGAAGGGTGAGTGCTTCTTTCCCTGGACTCTTATCTTTGTGGATCCCATTTTGGGTGAAAGGCAAGATTTAATTGCAATAAATAAATATAATAAATTCATATTCCTTATAGGAAGCAGGCCAGTGGTCCGGTGGGAAGTTTGGGCATAGTGGATGGATAGACTGGATAATCTTACCTCTTCCATTTCCCTATTTCTATGACTTAATGCTGGTGTGAACATCTGAAAATATATTTTTGTTAGTTACACTTTCTTTGGAAAATGTTTCTTTACTTTTACATGCAGGTCCAGATAAACCTTTAGATCATGATATAAGTGAAGGCAAATGTTTGGACATTGGGGGAAGAAGAAGTAGTGCAAGCTCTTTGGATTCAACAGTCTCCTCAGGAATTGGGAGTGTAGGCACCCAGACTGCTGTCCCAGATGACCCAGAGCAGTTTGAGGTCATCAAGCAACAAAAAGAAATTATTGAACATGGGATTGAACTGTGAGTTGGAATTATTACTGCAGCATTGTAACAGCAAACCACAAATGTTTAAGGGACATTTTAAAGAGATTAAGGCGACACTAGCAAACAAATAACATCATTCTTACATTCATATATTTATGTTTTTTATGAGAATTTGATAAATGAGATTATGCTTCTGTGCTTTGTTATGTGATTAGATAAAGTGTATATGCTTGTGGAGCTAATTTCTGTCTACTGAATGGACAGCAATTTTAACATCTGTAGCCTTTCCATTTCAGTTCCAGTTCTTACAACTATTGTAACTGTATTTTTTTCTTCAATTATACTTCCTATTCCTCATGCATGTTATACATGTAGCACTTTATATTCCTTGAAATTGTATAACTCGGTGGCTTGGTTCCAGAGATGTCTTTTGCAGCTGGAAAGGCATTTCTTTTTGTACAAGGAGATCTTTCCAAATTAACGTAATATCCTTACTTCCTGATCCCTGCCGTGCCCCATTTTACACTATTTCAAAGTCTTGCTAGCTCTCAGAAGAGGTGAGGGCACACTTGGGAAACCATATGGAAGACAGAGAAAGAAGCCACTGTGTGAGCAAATTTTTGTTGCCCCATATCTGTACAAAAAAGTGAGGTTCTCCAAGTGTAATTCTGGTACATACTTTAGAATTTCAACAGTGCATTTTAAAAGGTAAGCCAAAAAGGCTGGTAAAATGTATTGATAAAACTTAAAGATAGCCTGCAACTTTCTTACTCTTGTTTGTTTATATGGTTTTTTAAAAAAAAGAATATTCATGTATCTGACTGACATTGCATTTCTCTCCCTCCTTCTGCCTCCCTTCCCAGGTTTAACAAAAAGTCCAAGAGAGGCCTGCAATATTTGCAGGAGCAGGGAATGCTTGGTGTAGCAGCAGAAGACATAGCCCAGTTTCTGCACCAAGAAGAGCGGCTATGTTCCGTAAGGCTGAACCTTAATTAACAAAATGATGCTATTTTTTGAACTGTGGCATCCATGTTAAGATAATTTTCATAGTAGTTTTCAAGAGAGAGGATGAATGTATGTAAATATCACATTCATGAGGCTTGTGGTGGTATTTAGCTAGTTCTTTGTGCTGAAGTCCAAGGGCAGTGGAACACATTCATTCAGAGTGTGGTTGAGTCCATCTTCAGAGATTTTTAAACAGAGGCTGGATGACCATCTGTCGGGGGGGGGGGGGCTGCTTTGATTGTGTGTTCCTGAATGGCAGAAGTTTGAACTGGATAGCCCTTGTAGTCTCTTCCAACTTTGAATTTGTGACATTGGTACCCATATTAATTCTTGCTGCTGTGTGTTTTCAGGTCACTTTTTTACTTATGGTTATACTAAGGATAACCTATTACTATACAGGTTTTTCTTGACGATTTATTCAAAGTACTTTTTCCATTGCATTCCTCTGAGGCTGAGTGTGACTTGTCCAGGTCACCCAGTTGGTTTCCACAGCTGAGAAAGGATTCAAACTCAGGCCTCCCAGTATCTAGTCCAGCACTCAAACTCCTGTGCCATTCTAGCTCCCATATTAATAGCTAATATTATTTAACAGAGATGCAAAAGTACTTATTAGTTGTGATGTCATAGAGCTTTTTAATCAGTTGTAGTGTCATAGAGCTTATTAATAAGTTATCTTGTTCTGGGTTTGTAGTAGAGATAAGAATTCTGCAGCTTTCGCAATGTTGTTGAATTGCAAATGGCAGTGTACCAGACCATTGGTCTTGCTAAATATGGCTGCTAAGACTTGCAGTTCAGCAACACTGTAATGCCACATTATACCCATCCCTTATAGCCTCTCTTTCTCAAATGGCAGAGACATTTGGAAGAGTGTGATTGAGTGCTTCTGTAGTTGAACCCTGGACATTTTAATAAGGGAGGAAGAGAAGGGGAGAAAGATTGTACAGGAAACATGAGAATTGCTACTTTGAGAAACTGAAATATCTTATTGCTTTCAAGAATTACAAGGCCTAGAATTTCTACTGGCAAAACAAGTCAGAAGCTGTAGTGACTGATTCTTATCAGGAAGAAGTGGCAAGGACTGAAACAGCTGGAGACATTGAAATCCCAAGAATATTGGGTGCTGGGATGTGGAGTTTAGTTTAAGTTTTACATATATGGAGTACTGTATATATAAAAACTGACACTAACTTCCATGGAGAGGGGCAACCAGTCTAACAAGCATTTGCCATTTGTGTATGATGTCCCTTAGCTGATCTTAGCTATAAATACTATTATCATCATCATCATCTTAAGTACAAAACAGATAGCCATAGATGTAAGGAGCAGAAGCAAAAGGATGTAAAAGCTAAAGGATACAAATCAATCCTCCATGAAGGAAAGGTACTGTAAGTTCATACCAGGTTTACTTAAATGATGCTATAACTCTTTTTCAGAAACCACATTGAAGTAAATCTTTTATATGACACATTGGCAATAATGGTGAAACATTACTTTCTAATGGAATTAATTACAGTATCAGCAAGAGTTAAAAAATTATACATGTTTTTTCTTTCTTTGTGTTGTTGCTTTGCCTTGTTTTTTCTTGTTAGAGCCAAGTGGGAGAATTTTTGGGGGACAGTAACAAGTTTAACAAGGAAGTCATGTACGCCTATGTAGATCTGCTTGATTTCTGTGGAAAAGATTTTGTCTCTGCTCTGCGTATATTTCTGGAGGGATTTCGGTTACCTGGTGAAGCTCAGAAGATCGACAGATTAATGGAAAAGTTTGCTGCTAGATATATTGAATGCAACCAAGGGTAACTTGAAATTATCACAACAATCATAATAAATATGACTGCATGTTTGGGAGCCTCAGTTGAGAGAAGCTGGGATAACCCCTTACTGATTGTGCTTACTGTCCAGGTTTATCAAGCAAAAACACATTTTTTCAATGTTATTCAATGAAAAATAATTTACAGCTAATATGTATTGCAGCTAGCAATTTATAAATTGTTTAGGTCAACATAAACATTCAGACATCACAATAGGCCAAATAAGCTCACTGAAAATTAACAAAATACTAATGCACACTAATTGTTTTCTTCCGTGCCGAGATGTAGCAGCTAAACCAACCAGACCTGTAGACCTTTGTTTACAGTATTTTTATCAGTAATACATCCCAACAAACCTTTGCAAGAATCCAGGTGTAATTCTGTAGCTTCTTTCTCTGGATTGTTAGGTTGGAAATCACAGGTCAGAGATAAACAAACTGGCACACTGCTTATTGTCCATAAGCCAGAGTTCCCACTATTCCCTGGTTTATTCTGTTTTCCAAACAGTGATATACAAAAAATACAGAATATAGGACTATAGAGCATCATGAAAATTATAGAAAGGTATGTAATTGTACAAAGAGAAAAGCCTATTCCCAATAAATATTATTGTTTCTCAGTGCTTGATATTCTACCACCATGGAGGAGTTTTGAGTGGACGCTTTGCCAGTACAGTACTCCTATTTTATGAATTTCTGAGATTACAGAAGTGAAGAAGATCTCTGTCCTCCTTGACCAACTTCTTATGAACTCTTGAGCAGCCTCCAGTCACAGATGCCTCAACAGCATCTGCTTTACAACCGAAAATGTTTCAACAGAAGTGTTTTTTTTTAATGGTGTTCTTAAAATGAGACATGTACATGATAAAAGAGAACAAAAACATACATAATTCTATAATCTTTTTCTTTCTTCCTTTTCAGCCAAACTTTATTTGCTAGTGCTGATACTGCATATGTTTTAGCGTATTCTATTATAATGTTAACAACAGACTTGCACAGTCCCCAGGTATGTATATTTAAAATATTCTACAGAATAGTTGCAGTTGGATTGCTAAGCAACTTCCAAAACCTTTCTTACTTTTTGTGTTGTACAGGTAAAAAATAAAATGACAAAAGAGCAGTACATAAAAATGAATCGTGGGATCAATGACAGCAAAGATCTTCCAGAGGAATATTTGTCTAGTATATATGATGAAATAGAGGGAAAGAAAATTGCAATGAAGGACACAAAAGGATATGCAATCACAACCAAATCTACAAAGCCAAGTATGATTTTTAATCCCAAAGTCTCAAAAATACTAGACTTTTCAATCTGTACCTTCTTTTCCTGCTATTGACTTGTGGTACCCAGTAGAGGTAGTTTGATCAATGTAGAACTGTTAATAGAAAACGGTGGACATACCTGGGAGGGAGACCTGTTTTCATATACAGACAAATTTAAGCAATGTATCTTTCAATTATAACTATGTATCAGAGTTTCTGTGAGAGTAAAATAAAATAAATTTTGATATATTACTCTGAACCCCATCGAAAAAGCAGAACTGTCAAATCTGAATTATTATCAATTTGAATCTGAAAATCTAAGGCCATATTAATCCTCCTGGAGCCACATGATGGTGGAAATTCACACAGAAACAGACCTACAAAGTCTTTTGCAACACTGTCCCCTGAAACAACCTAAACATTATCACCAGGCTTCAACTATTTGCAGTCTACCATTTGTTTACAAAAACAGAAAATAGATGGGAAAGAAATTATTCCAACAAATATATTGGTTTTGTTGTACGTTGGGACTTTTTGTTGTGTTTTGCTTTGTTGCTTTTACACAACCAGTGTAATGTATCGAAGCAAAAAATAAACAAACAAAAAAGTCCTCATCTCATTTTCCAGCGAGCTATGATGCTAAAAAGTAGAAGTGACATTCTGGTTTTAACAGTATGCAGAGGGATCTTGTAGCACCTTTGAGACTAACTGAAAGAAAGAAGCTGGTAGCATGAGCTTTCATAGACTGGACCCTCCACTCCAGACCAGGCATCAGAGTAAGTAGACTGAAGCCTATGAAAACTAATGCTACCAGCTTATTTCTTTCAGTTAGTCTCAAAGTTTCCACTAGTTCCCTTTGCAAACTGATTTTCCAGACTAATACAACTATGTTTTTAAATTCTAGTAACATGATTTTAGCAGCTTTGCCCTATTTGGGAGTGAAGGAAATTCTCAGTGAGTTCAGGAAACTCAAGATGTGTAAATGGAGCCCATCTCTTAACTGTAATCCTTAGTACATTGAATTCCCATGGGATCAGAAAATAGCTCAGAAGTCATTTATTACATTTCTTTTTAAAAAACCACCTGCATAACAGGTAAACAGGTTATGGCTAATGAGGAAACTGATTTTGGGGTTGGGGGAATGCATCTTCCCAGTTTGAGAAGTTTCTAGCATTCGGGGCCTTTATGCTTAGAAAAAAAAGCATGATAGAAAGCTGTGAAATAACCCTTGGTGTGGTGAAAGTGGAGAGTGAGCAGATTCTCTCAACCTATCATAAGACTTTGTATTGTTAACCATCCAATTAAACTGAGTGGTGGGAGATTCAGTACAGACAAAAAGTAGTAGCGTTTCACACATCACATAGACAATAGAATTCACTGTCACAAGGTTTACAGACTAACACGGCTATATCTTTGAATTCTACCACAAGGTATAGTGGTTGCTGGTAGTTTGAGCTAGATAAATCCATAGAGGATAAGCTCAGAAGTTACGTGTGATGGATACATATTATCTCTAGAGTATTTGAGGTCATATCAGATGCTTTTGTATATGAGTTGCTGGATGACACAAGTGAGAGACTTTTCATGACCTGCTTGGGGGCTTCCCAGTCTAGATAAAGCAGTGCTAGAAGCAGATATTCCCATATAGATGAGACTGAAGGAATTTTGGTATTTACCCCTCCCAAAGGCAGTACAGTGCTACCTTGGGTTACGAAATTAATTCGTTCCGCCGTTCCGTTCGTAACCCGATAATTTCGCAACCCGAAAAGGCTTTCTGTTAGCGCTGGAAAGCCGCTAGCCGCGCTTTGCGTTTGAATTTCGCGCCGAAATAAATTTCGTAACCCGAAAAAAAATCGTAACCCGGAACAGTTTTTTCCAATCTAACTTTTTCGTACCCCGGAAATTTCGTAACGCGATCATTTTGTATCCCGGGGCACCACTGTACTGGGGGAAACAGAAGTTAAACATCAGAAAGAGTGAGACGTGTTGCATGCCCAAACACTGCAGAATTTTTGTCAGACTCACACATAGCTAGGGAGGAGGAAGTAAGGGAAGTGTATAAATTGTTCTAGCAAAATTTGCAACAAGGGAGAAGAGGTGAGAACGATGTTACACCATCTTGGAACTGGAGTGGCAATGTATGCAAATTGAGTTATTTGTTGCTTACGGAAGGAAAGACTGGATAAAACAAATATTGATAAAAAGTTTAACTCATGAGAAGTAGCTCTATAATTGTTATAACATAATGTGAGTAAAAACTGAGCTTCTGAAGCCACTCTGAGTCCCAATCTTGGGAGAAGGGTGGGATATAAATAAATATCATCATTATCATCATATGGAAAATTATAAAGTGAAAACTGGATTTCATTTTATTATTTTCCAGAAACGAAATATAAGCACTTTAATGTAAATTAAAGACTCTTTAGAAATAAGTTTGTATCTTCAGTATTTAGTATGTTCAATTATAAGTTAATGTTTTAAGTTGCTGTCTCTTAGAAGTGTAAAAAAATATTTTTAAAGAAGGCTTTATTTTAAAAGCTTGTATTCTGCTTTCTCTAGAATTTAGTATAAATGTACCCAAAAGACATATTTCTTTTGTTTCTTAGATGTAGCCAGTGAGAAACAACGACGGTTGTTATACAACATGGAAATGGAGCAGATGGCAAAGACTGCTAAAGCTCTAATGGAGGCAGTCAGCCATGCAAAAGCACCTTTTACTAGTGCAACTCACCTGGATCATGTCAGACCTATGTTCAAAGTGAGTATGAAATTAAAGTCATGGGTACCTAAAATGATAGCAGTACTTATTCAGATACAGAACTGAGGCCATATTTGTAAGGCATTCATTTAAAAAATTCTTTATATTGGGGTGGGGGCGCTATATAATGTATCAGACAAACTGAAAATAATGAAGAGTAGAGGGGTTGGGTAAATGTTCAAGAGCCTTAAAAATACTGTGATGTTGCTGGTCTATATCACCTGAAAACCAGCTTCTTGTTGATGTAATTGTTTCTGATACTGTCAGTGGCAAAATATGATTACCTTATACCCGGATAAATTTTACTGAACGTCTTTTTCTTTTAGCTTGTGTGGACTCCATTATTGGCTGCCTATAGTGTTGGCCTTCAGAACTGTGATGACACTGAAGTAGCATCATTGTGCTTAGAAGGAATACGATGTGCTATCCGAATAGCCTGCATTTTTGGCATGCAGGTTGGTAGAGAGTAGCCCTATTACATAGGGTACTGGGAGGCAATACTCATCAGAACGTCTGAAGATGGTGTTTTTTAGGATGTGTCTTAAAGAAACATTTGTGTCTTGCCCAGCAAATAATTTACTGCTTTCATCTTGATGTGTGAATTTTGGCTTAAAAAATTAGGAAGTCCTGTTTATAATTAATACTGTTACTTTTGTTCAAAATCAAATGATTAACCCATCATGGTCATAGCTGATGCTAGGCATAAAGTTTAGCTCAACCTTTTCCTAGACTAGCTCCTGTTGAACCTAAAGAAGTATGGGCATGGCAGTTGATTTTCTGTACTACTTTGTACCACACTATTCTCTCTACTGAAGAACCATTGCCCATTTCACACTGCCTGCTTTTAGTCCATCTTCCTAAATGTTGGGGGGCGGGGCAGGAATGAAGAAAAAGAAGAATGTTATAACTGCACAATACAACAAAATAAAACCATACGCTCAAACAAACAAGAAACAGGGATTGAGTACTTATTGACAAAAAACTGGGGTAAGAATCTTTATCCATGCATATAAATATCATATGTTAAAGGGATACACTTTTAAAAATGGAAAATATTCTAAATATCCACCTCTCTTTCTCTACCTCTTATTAAGAGACCACTCAGTTCTTCCACCTTGAATACATTTTTTTCACAGATCGTATTTATTCCCCTCACATCTCCCTGTCTCCATGTGTTACCCTAGCTAGCCTCATAACATCAGTGAATGAGTAAAGGTTTGTAATCACCCCTTAAGTGATCTCCTGCAGTAAATTCGTGTCTGGGGATTAAGGAAAATATCTCTGTTTTGTTGTGACCGATTTTTGCTTTCTGCTTTTGTTGTAGCTTGAACGAGATGCTTATGTACAGGCACTTGCTCGCTTTTCCTTGTTGACGGCAAGCTCCAGCATCACGGAAATGAAACAGAAAAATATAGATACAATTAAGACACTTATTACAGTGGCACACACTGATGGCAATTACCTAGGAAATTCTTGGCATGAGGTAAAAGCCATCTGAAGATTTTGTGTGTACTAATTACTGTTCACCTACTGTTTATGGGATCTAGATATTAATGCATTTTTACTGCTTTATAATACAGAATGCATTGTGTGGCACCTGCATATTGAGGGAGTTCTTGTGCAGAGCTGTCTTCAAGGCCAATATCAGATATTGTTGATCTGAAATTCCCAGCTAGGATTGTGGAAATTGCACTTTGGAGGACTGCAGAATTCCAACCCCAGCCTAAATCCAGTTCTTAGCCCCTGCTAGGGTAGTCTCATTTAATCAATAAAACTTACTACGTTCCCAGTGATATTCTGGGTGCACTCTAATTGGGACTAATAATTGGATTTCAGTCCATATACTGTATATTCCAGCGTATAAGATGACCAGGCATATAAGACGACCCCCAACTTTACAACTTAAAATAGTTTGGGATATACTCACCGTATAAACTATCCCTCTCTTCCACGATAAGTCAGAAAGGAACTGAAGGCACACAACAACAGTAGCAGCAGCGGCAGAGGAGAAAGAGGGGGGAGGAGAAAAAAGAAGAAGGAGAAAGAAGAAAAGGAGGAGAAAGAAGAATAGGAAAAAGAGGATAAAAAGAAGAGGAGGAGGAGGAAGAGGGAAAGAAGAAGCAGAGGAGGAAGAGGAAGAAGGGAAGAAGAGGAGGAGGTGGAGAAAGAATAAGAGTAAGAGGGGAAGAAAAAGTAGAGGAGAAGGAGGAGAAAAAGAAGATGGGAAGAAGAGAAGGAGGAGGAGAAAGAAGAAGAGGAAGAGGGGAAGAAAAAGAAGAGGGGAAGAGGAGGAGAAAGAGGAAGGCCCCAGCTAGCTGGCTGCCTTCTCCCGAGTCAGGGGAGCCACAAGCTCTCTTTAGGACTCAGTCAGCTGGCTTGGCCTTCTGATAATGTCCCTAGAGTTGGAAGAGACCCCAAGGGCCATCCAATCCAACCCCCTTCTGCCATGCAGGAAATCACAATCAAAGCATCCCTGACAGATGGCCATCCAGCCTCTGCTTAAAGACCTCCAAAGAAGGAGACTCCAGTACACTCCGAGGAAGGAGTGTGTTCCACTTTTGAAATAACAGCATATACAACATTATTTCACCCGCCTCGACAATTCCTCCCGCCCTTCCTCTTGGTGCATCTACACTGTAGAATGCAATTTGACGCCACTTTAAGAGCCGCTGCTCCATCCTATTGGAATCCTAGGATTTGTAGTTTTATAAGGTCTTTTGCCTTCTCTGCCCAAAGAATGCAGGGGGGGGCTGCTCCAAACTACAAATCCCAGGGATTCTGTATGGGTGGAGCCATGGCAGTTCAAGTGGCTCCTGTTGGAATCCTAGGATTTGTAGTTTTATAAAACTTATAAAAACTACAAATCCTATGCTTCTGTGTGGATGGAGCCACGACAATTAAAGTGGATGGTGCATTCTACTTCTACGGTGTAGATACACTGTGAGAGGCATGTGAGAAAGAAAGAAAGAAAGCCTCCAGCCAGACTCCTAAGGAGCAGCCTGGCTGGTTTCTCTGTGTGCCAAGAGTTGTTGTTTTAATTTTTCTCTCCAGTTAGCCAAAGAAAAGAAACAAAGGTCCAAAACACAGGGCAGCAATAGTCCAGTTTGAGAGCACTTTATCTGCCTTGGCCCAGTGCTAGGGAATCCTGGGAACTGGAGTTTATTGTGGCACCAGAGCTCTCTGACAGAGAAGGCTCAATCTCTCACAAAACTACATTTCCCAGAATTCCCTAGCACTGAGCCAGAGCAGTTAAAGCAGTTTCAGATTGGATTATTGCTGCAGTGTGTTTTTGCCTGGCAATAAAAAGTGGGTCCTTGCTTCCCAACTGACTCCGGAGCTTTCTCTTTCCCCCAGCAAGGCTCCATCCTAGGCAAAGGAAGGGAAGAGGAGAAGGAGAGGCAGAGGCAGAGCACAGGAAACCCTCTGCTCCTTCTCCTGGGAAGGACTTAGCCTCACACCGCCCGGGAAAAGGAGGACAGGAGAGGAAGGGAGGGGAGGGAGCAAGGAAGGAAGGAAGAGAAGAAAAGGAGGAAAAAGGGAAGGAAGGAAGGAGGGGAAAAAGAAAGGGAGGGATGGAAGGAAGGAAGTGGTGGAGAAAGAGAGAGAAACCTAGGAAGAGAAGGAAAGGAAGAAGGGAGGAAAGGAAAGGTAGGAAGGAAAGGATGAAGGAAGGAAAGAAGGAGATGAAAGGAGGAAGGGAAGGAACAGGGGAGGACACACCATGCGGCTCCTTTGCCTTCAGGAGAAGGCTTGCTGCTGCGGGCTCTCTTTAGGACCCACCAGCAGGCTTGGCTTTTTTTTCCCAGCGCACAAGACGACCCCCGACATTGGGGAAGATTTTCCTGGGCTAAAAGTCATTTTGTACGCTGGAAAATACGGTATTTCTTTTGTAATTACTGGGTTTAATTTTGTGTCACTAGTATTTACACCTGGGTTTTATGTTGAAGGATATGTAAATTATCACTAGCTTTTACAGTGGAACCTTTTTATATGCTGGGGTTTGGTCCCAAGATAGCAATAGCAAGTACATTTCTAGGCGCTCTGGTGGCACAGTGGTTAAATGCCTGTACTGCAGCCACTCACTCACAAACCATAAGGTTGCGAGTTCAATACCAGTGAAAGGGCTCAGACTTGCATCCTTCTGAGGTCACTAAAATGAGTACCCAGATTGTTGGGGGCAAGTAGCTTACACTTTGTAAATCGCTTAGGGAGTACTTAAGTGCACTGATAAGTGGTATAGAAATGTACTTGTTGTTGCTATTGCTGTGCCGCTTATCAGTGCACTTAAGCACTCCCTAAATGGTTTACAAAGTGTAAGCTAATGTAAGATCCCCTGTGGATAACAAAACCCGTGGATGCTCAAGTCCCATTAAATATAATGACATAGCAAAATGATGTCCCTTATAAAAATGCAAAATCAAGGTTTGATATTTGAAATTTATACTTTTTTTGAACATTTTCAAACCGTGGATGCTTGAATCCGTGTATAAAAAATCCATGTATAAGAAGGGCTGACATTTGTAATTTATTTAATCCACTTTTAAATCCAGCAAAGCCAATGGCTGTAGCAGATGGTTCATTCACATCAATATTGTAACGTAGAACAAAGGCTAAGAATATCTCTTGATGTTACTGCTGTCCCTATACCTGTTTGAATACCATCATCTGAATGCATGATAATTCCAGCCTACAGTATCTTAAGGTGAAGGCACAACTCATAACCTAAAGTCAAATAGCTTTCCAATGACTCATTAGCATTAGGCAGAGAAGAAAGTCTCCAAACAAGTGCTTAAATCACTTTGTTGTTGTTATGTGCCTTCAAGTTGTTTCCAACTTGTGGCGACCCTAAGGCAACCCTATCACAGGGTATTCTTGGCAGAATTTGTTCAAAAAGGGTTTGTCCTTGCCTTTATCAGAGGCTGGGAGAGTGTGACTTGCCCAAGATTACCATGGATGGTTTCCAGGATTTGAAGCCTCGTGTCCTGCTGCAACACTCAAACCACTATATCACACTGGAGTTATTTAAATCACTACAGATTGCCAATTTAAGATAATAAGGACTCAGATGAGAGACATTGTGTTCAGAATAACAAAGCAAAAGTGTCGTAATTATAATAATTGGTAGTGAAAATGTGAAACTGACATTGTAACTGGAGATTAGTGATTGCTAGTTACCAGGAATCCTGCAGGAGGTATTGAGAAATGAACGTATTGAGCATATATAGACTGTTGTTTGTATGCATAACCATTCCTCAGTAGTGAGATGAATGGGAGAGTCCTTGTCCATGTCGAGCTTTCACAACACTGGTACTGATCTGAGCATTCATTTTTCTATTAGATTTTGAAATGCATCAGCCAGCTGGAGCTAGCACAACTCATAGGAACTGGAGTTAAAACACGTTACCTTTCTGGGTCTGGACGTGAAAGAGAAGGGAGCCTCAAAGGGTTCACATCTGGAGGAGAAGAATTCATGGGTCTTGGACTAGGTGTGGAGTGTAACCTCATCTTTTATGCCTGAGAGAACAAGCTAATTAATTCAGGGCAAAGTGATTATCGATCAGTTTCTCTTTTCAGAGTGGACAGTTAACAGTTTTGGCTTTTACTGTGTGGTCCCTCAGTATTTACTAATTAATGGCAGTGACTCATTTAATTGCTGGTCCCAAAAATAAGAAACTGAACAGGAGACAACAGATCTTTGTTCATATTGGCATTCTTGATACAGCCAATCAATAAAAATGTTCTTAATGATTGTACCATGCATAATATTATATAAGGAGCGTCATGTTTGATAGCAACATTTCATCCTACCAGTTCTGTAATTATTTGAGCCTGCCTGCCTCTATATTCACAATCTGTGGGTTAGCTGTTAGTCAGTATGGTGATCGTAACTAGTTGATGGTTACAATTCTTTTCTTTTCTTTGTTTATAATAATTTAGTTTTGGTGTTTTTTAATAGGTAATCTTGTTGGTGGAGGTGTTGATAAAAGACAAATTGCCAGCATTCAGGAATCTGTAGGAGAAACGAGTTCACAAAGTGTGGTGGTAGCAGTGGACAGGTATTATGGAATACCTTTTTCTTCTGAATGAAATAATGCAGTTCTTATCCTCACGACTAGTAGGCTACAACATAAACTTTGGGATACAAACCCTAATTTTCATACTAGCATGTGAAATATTAATACCATCCCTGGTTTCTGGTACCTTAGGTGCCAAAGAAAGAATTTGGATGGGGGAGTCAAGAGAGAATCTTAAAAACAGACAAATTGCCACTCCCATAGATAACTCTCTGGCCCCATTCTCTAACCCAGTTGAACAGCTTGACACAAATTGCCTCAAATGTAAAAAAATAATTCTACAATTATTGTAAAGTGGCTGCCCTCTGTTCTGTGTGTCAATCTATGTTTAAATTTATAATGGACTTTTTCTAGTATTCTACTTCATGTGGCTTAACTCTCACATTTTCCCCCCC
>NC_056525.1:28274691-28289316 GCF_019175285.1 Sceloporus undulatus | reverse complement strand
GTCCCCGGCAGACCGAGAGGCCAAAAAGATCGATGGCCTGGCTAAGAAGGCCTACTCTTAGGCCGCCCTCACCGTGAAGGCCATAAATTACAATGCCTGCATGGGGGCATACATCCAAGCCTTGATGGAGGGGATTTCGCCCATCATCCCTGACATCCCTGATGAGGTCCAACGTCGCTTGGTGGAGATCCGCGATGAGGCCCACTCGATAGGGAGTTGGATCATCACCGCCTCCAGGAACGTCGCCGACTGCGCGGGACGAGGCATGGCAGCATCACTAGCTCTGCGCCGGCATGCCTGGTTGAGGGGATCAGACCTCAACACCAACACTAAATCGGCCATTGAGGACATGCCACTGGACGGTACCGGCCTTTTCCACGCCGACACTGACGAGCGTCTGAACTGCAAGTTCAGAATGAAGGCTGCGGCTAAGAAGCACGGGATGTCGTCCACCCCCATCTCGCCCTTCAGAAGGAGGCACCGTCCTTGGCCGCCACAAGGTCAGTCCCAGGGCTCCTTTTCTCAAGACCGACAGCCCCAGCAGCAGGGCTCGCAGAGGCGCCGTTACCCCTCGCAGTCTTCCTCCTCCTCTGGCCGTCGTAATTTCCCACCTCGGTACCGCAAGTCCCACCGGCTGGACACCGACCAGGGGAAGAAGAGAGCCTGAAGGGACGCAGCGCACTTCGTTTCCCCTTCGCCCTTATTCTTTTTGGACATCCTGAGGCCTTTTGTTAACATCTGGGCCTCGATAACATCGGACTCGTGGGTCCTTAACATCGTCCGCAGGGGATATGCCCTCGAGTTCCAAGAGCTCCCTCCAACCGGAGCGTTTATGTCCACTCTCCCCTCGGACACCCTTCTCGACGAAGTGCGCACTCTATTGGAAAAAGGGGCAATCTCCCCTTTACCGCCCGAGCAATGCTCTAGGGCTTTTTTCTCCAGGTACTTCACGGAACCGAAGGCGGATGGGGGAATCAGGCCCATCCTGGACTTGAGACAATTAAATCTGTTCCTTGAATACCGCCGCTTTCGAATGGTAACCTTGGCCTCCATTCTGCCTCTGCTCCATCAGGGCCTGTGGTTTGCAACCGTCGATCTGAAGGATGCCTACTTCCACATCGGGATCCGGGAGTCTCATCGAAGATTCCTCGCCTTCGCTGTGGGCTCCGTCGCTTACCACTACAACGTCCTCCCCTTCGGCCTTGCCACGGCACTGAGAGTCTTCACGAAGTGCATGGCACCGGTGGTGGCCTACCTTCATCAGAGAGGGTTCATGGTCTTTCCGTACCTGGACGACTGGTTGTTCGCGGCCGAATCCCAGAGAGAACTGCAGGAGGCACTCTCATTCGCCTTACGCCTTTTGGACTCCCTCGGTCTGGTCATCAACCAAGAGAAGTCCCACTTCACACCTTCCAGGCAGGTCAAGTTCATCGGGGCCATCCTCGACTCTGAAACATGCTCCGCCTTTCTCCCTCCAGACCGTTTCCAGGCGCTGACGACTTCGATCGGGCCTTGCATCTCTCACAGAAGGGTGAGGGCCAAGTCGCCCTCGGCCACATGGCATCGACGACTTTCGTCACACCATGGTCAAGACTCCGCCTTCGACCTCTTCAGTCCTGGTTCCTCTCGGCCTTCTCCCCGATGACAGACCCTCCATCCAAATGGCTCACGGTACCGAGACCTGTAGCCGCTTCCCTCAGATGGTGGTTAGACGACCACAACGTGTGCATCGGAATGCCCTTTCATCTGCCTCAGCCCCAGCTGACCCTGACAACGGATGCATCTCTGGAGGGATGGGGCGCTCACCTGCTCGACCTGGTCGTCAAGGACAGGTGGTCTGCCCAGGACAAGCTCCTCCACATCAACGCTCTGGAAATGTTGGCGGTGGAGAAAGCACTGAGGGCATTCGAATCCGTGGTCACAGACAAGGTGGTCCTCCTGAGAACGGACAACACCACCGTGATGTACTACATCAACAAACAAGGAGGCACCAAGTCAAAGATCCTGCTCAGCCTCACTCTCCGCATCTGGGACTGGTGCATCCAGAGGCGTGTCCTCCTCCAGGCGATTCATCTTCCAGGAGAGGACAACGAGCTGGCAGACCGCCTGAGCAGATCCCCTTCGGTGTGTCATGAGTGGAGGCTCCATCCCGAGACGGTCAGCGACCTCTTCGACTGGTGGGGAAATCCCCGGATCGACCTCTTCGCGACCAGATGGAACAACCACTGTCCCCAGTTCTGCTCCAGGAAGCGAATGGACGGATCCCTCGGAGACGCGTTCGCTTTCCTCTGGACGGGGGAGCTCCTCTACGCCTTCCCTCCGTTCCCTCTCATCATCAGGGTGGTGTCCAAGATGACAGTGGACCACTCGCATGCGATCCTGATCACCCCGTGGTGGCCGAGACAACCCTGGTTCGCCTCTCTTCTCCACCTCTCCAAGAGGTGCTTCCTTCGCCTCGATCCTCGCCCAGACCTGCTGTCGATCCAGGACGGACAGATTCTCCACCCGGACATAGACAGCCTACTGCTGGTGGCCTGGAGGATACAGCCCTAACCGCCCTGTCGGAGGCGGTGAGGACAGTGATCCTGGCTGCGAGGAAACCTTCCACCCAGCGGTCCTACGCCCTAAAATGGAAGAAATTTGGCCTTTTCCTTGATCGGAAGGGTTTGTCTCCTGCTCAGGTGTCCACTCCAGTGGTGCTGGAGTTTTTGATGGCGCTTCTGGATGAGGGGTTGTCCCTCGCATCCATTAAGTGCTATTTATCTGCCATTTGCGCTAAGTATCAATTCAGGGGGAGGGTTTCTTTTTTCAAGGATCCTTTGGTGAAAGGGTTCCTTAAGTGATGTGTCAACCTATACCCTCCGGTGTCGGTACCAGCGCCGGCTTGGAGCTTGGAGGCAGTACTGTCTGCACTCCAATCCAAGCCCTTCGAACCGATGGCCACGGCGGACTTGAGACTTTTGACTTGGAAAACCGCCTTTCTTGTGGCCATCACTTCTGCCCGCCGTGCGGGCGAACTTTGTGCTTTACAGAGGGACCAGCCCTTCCTGAGGTTCCATAAGGACAAGGTGGTCCTCCAGACAGACATTACCTTCCTACCTAAGGTTGTCTCCGCTTTCCACATGTGCCAGGACATTGTGTTGCCGACCCTCGCTTCCAATCCAACTTCGGATGCGGAGCGGAGCCTGCACTCTCTTGACGTCAGGAGAGCGTTGGCTTTTTACCTGGACAGAACTGCTGCCTCCAGTCGGTCCGAGAGACTTTTCCAGTGTTACTCGGAACCGAAGAAGGGGTTGCCTGTGTCTGCGCAGAGGTTCTCCAAATGGGTGGCCGGTACCATCCACCTCTGCTATGAACTCTTAGGCAAACCTCTCCCTAGCAGGGTTCGGTCCCATTCTATGAGGTCAATGTCAGCGTCCTCCGCATTCCTCTCGGGGATCCCCTTGGAGGATGTCTGCAAGGCTGCTGTCTGGCCCCAACCTCTAACTTTTATTAAGCATTATAGGTTGGATACCAGAGCCATCCGAGACGCAGCTTTCGGGAGGGCTGTGTTGGTTTCAGGGTTGCATTGATTGCACTACTGATGGTTGTGTTTGTAGCACTTTGGTACAGTTGACACTGTTTACATTCTGTTGAATGTTGGTTTGCACAAGTTCTATGGGATCGGTCTTGCATGACCTCTGTTCCCTCCTCAGGTCTAGCAATGTTATTGCTATGTTTGATCTGTACACGAACAAAAAAGACTGACTCTTTTATGGTTCAAGGTGCTTTTATCGTAATAAATATACCTTTGGTTTACCATGGCTTTGGTTTCAGGACACTCCCTCTGCCGCATACCTTAGCTTGTCAGTCTAAACCCATTTGTATGATTCGCAGAGACCACGAAGAAGAAGGACAGGTTGCTTACCTGTAACGGTATTTCTTCGAGTGGTCATCTGCGAATACATACAAATCCCACCCGTCCGTCCCCTCAGTGTCCTGCTCTCATTGGCTCTTCCATCGCCTGCTTGGCGGAAAAATTGCGGAACTGGGGAAAAGAGCGGGAAGGCAGGGGCCTTATAACGGGTGGGTGGAGTTACCGCCAAAAAGTTTCTATATGTTGCAAAGTAAACTTTGCCCAGTGATTCCAGTAGGTTCCGAGCAGCACTGCGCAGGCGCAGTAAAACCCATTTGTATGTATTCGCAGATGACCACTCGAAGAAATACCGTTACAGGTAAGCAACCTGTCCTTCTACATCCCCATTAGTTTGCAAGATTGGGATTTCTACAGTCCCGTTTTCATTGGATATTTTCTTCTTTGAAGAAATTCTTGTTTCTCATTCACAGGTTGGTTGTAATCCTAATGAAGATGTTGCCATCTTTGCTGTTGATTCTTTGAGACAGCTATCAATGAAATTTCTTGAAAAGGGAGAGTTAGCCAATTTCCGATTTCAAAAAGATTTTTTGAGGCCTTTTGAACATATCATGAAGAAGAACAGGTTTGTGCCTCTCTTACAAATTCAAATGTAATTTTGCTCTTTTGTGTCCCTGTAGAATAATGCATGTGGTGACATGCACAAGACCACAAATAAGGTATTAAATTGTTTTCCTTTTATTCAGATCTCCAACAATACGAGACATGGTAATACGCTGCATTGCTCAAATGGTGAATTCTCAAGCTGCTAATATTCGCTCAGGGTGGAAGAATATCTTCGCAGTATTTCATCAAGCAGCATCTGATCATGATGGAAATATTGTGGAGCTGGCATTCCAAACAACAGGGCATATAGTTAGTAAGTAAACCAGATGAAATTATCAGAAGCTATTCTCTGACAATTGAAGAGATAATTAGCAATATTCCAAACAGAAATAGGATCAACATCTAGTAGAACTCAGGAACCTAATAAAGCATGTAGATGGGGAACCTCTTCTGTTCCTGGGGCCAAATGCCAATTTGGGAACTATATTGGGGGCTTGCATTCTAGCAGTGTATGAGACCTAAGGGTCCAGGGTAGGGTAGGCAGGACAAGATGTAATTCTTGCCAATTTGGACTTTTCCCACCAAGCATACAAAGCAGAGCTCATTATTTATGTCTGTTGGAAAGTTGTTTAAAATTTAAATATTCTCCTTTCTAAGAGGGTCTTTAATATTTAAATGCCTTTAAATCCCCCTCCTATCTCTATTCAGAAAGAAAAAAGACATAGGCAAAAGCTACAGTTGACATTCAGTATTGTTGCTGCTCCAGCTCTGCTGACAGGGTCATGATCAGAGAGAGGTGCTCTTATATCCAGCCTCTGTATTACACAGTGGCAACACTGGGAATTACTGCAAAGAGAGAACAGAGATGTGGAGCAAGTCCTGCTATGATAGAACGTGTCATCCAACTACACAGTAGTTTGCTACGTGTCCAATTATGGCAGCAGATTATCTGAATTGGAATCTTCCGCTGTCAGAGACAGATGAGAGATTTCACAATCCCTATTTAGTATGAAGTATACTCCTAACTTCCACCCTACCCCACCATTATCTGTAAGGTAAAGAGAGGAAGAAGTGTCATATGAATTGGCATTGCATGACTATTATTTGTTATTTGACATTTTTAATGTGTTGCCTGTCTTACTTTATTGAACCCATTCCTGTATTGTTATGTATTATTTATATGTATTATGCTATTATTTCTTAGATTGTACACCATGGGCAGGTTTACTTTTATCTACTTTATTGTTTGTATGTACAGCGCTATGCAAATCTACAGCGCTATATAAATAAAGCATAATAATAATAATAAGCAGCAGCATATACAAGAAACAGTCACTGACAAAAGACCTCTGTTGCATTTACAAGGTTATCATACTGTGCAATATAGCCCTGTGTCTGTTACGTTGCTGTGTCATTAGCTACCATATGCTTACATACCATGCTGAGTGACTTACAGATTGTTAATTTGACAGTTCCCTGCCCTCAAGCTTACAATCTAAAAAGACATGACACAAATGGAGAAGGGAATGGCTATGGGGAAGGGAATTGAGCTCAGCAGATACTGCCAGTTCTTCTGTCCTTCCAAGACCAGGGTGGTAGCAGTTAAGATGGAGAGAGGGCATTTCATCTTCCTCTGAGACTAGGCATGCTAGTTAGTCAACCTACAGAAGTACCACCAACTTAATTGCCATTAGCGTTTGCTGTGTAGAAGACCAGATGTTAGCAGAGCAATGTAATTTGCAGTGCTGTTGATCTGGTTCACTTAGATGCTTATATATTGACTGCAGTTCCAAGATGTTTTACAGAGGAGAAGTAATAATAAATGTGGTGACTGTGTTTATTTCATTTTTTCCCTTCCACAGCTAATATTTTTCAACAGCATTTTCCTGCAGCAATAGATTCATTCCAGGATGCTGTAAAATGTTTATCAGAATTTGCCTGTAATGCTGCCTTTCCAGATACCAGTATGGAAGCTATTAGGCTGATCCGTTATTGTGCAAAATATGTTTCAGAAAGACCACAGGTATTTTTTCTTATTTGTATTTATGTGCTTTTTCAGAGGCTTAAAGTGTATGCATAATGAAAGAGACACTGTGGCATTTATAACTCATTCGAACATGGTACTAGATGCCTCAAAATTTGAGAGAGTGATTTTGGCTTCCATCCAAATTGCAACGCTGAGTTTCAAGTCAAAGTTCCAAATGGGAGATTCCTTAGAAGTAAAAGGGTAGTGACCTGTAACTCAGAACATTGTGGTAGATGCCTCAAAATTTGACTTAGTGCTTCTTGTTACCATTCAAGTTGCAGTGCTTAGTTTGAAATAATGGGACTCTTACTTTAGGGAAGTTTGTTTTGTCCATATCCCTGATTACCTTTAGACCCCAAGTCAAGGAAATCCCTTTCTTCATGGTTTCTGCAAATCACACAAATGGGCAAAAGTTAGTTTGCAACCTTTTGCAACTTTTTGGCAGTAGCTCCACCCACCCCATATATAGTTCCTAACGGTCCTGCTCTTCTCCGGTTCCAAATGAGTCGCACAAATGCGACTGCAAGCTAGCAAAGTGAGCAGGACACTATGGCTGTATCCACACTGCAGAAATAATCCAGTTTAATGCCACTTTAACTGCCACTACAAACTATAATTCCCAGAATGCCAAAACATTGACCAGTGGCAATTAAAGTTTATTTTAATAACAATTAAAAATATTATTATATTACTGATATACTGTATGTTTATCTCTAGCTTGTATACAGTACTAACTAGGGAGTTCTTATCTCATGCATTTCTAGCCCTTGTACTCAGTGAAAGTATATTGTTATATTTTTCAGTTTGATTTTAAGAAAATTCAGTGCTTCCCTTGTGCCACACCTTAAATGAAGATGTTATTGGACTTTATTGTCTTATAAAATGCCTTGGATTTTATATTTAACGCACAGGTTTTATCAGAAAGTCCATCACTTTATTATGAAATAAGAAGTTACTTTTTTTATTTGAAACGTTTTTTAAAATATGTTCTCTTTCATCTCCATTTCTCAGTTGTGCAGCAAGAAGTTATTGATATGCATGAGTGTTTATCAGATTTTATCTGTTCACAGGTTTTAAGAGAATACACAAGTGATGACATGAATGTGGCTACTGGTGATAGAGTTTGGGTCAGAGGATGGTTCCCTATTTTGTTTGAACTGTCTTGTATCATAAATCGCTGCAAGCTTGATGTGCGGACAAGGTAATGAAACTTTAGAGTTTTGGCTATGTCTACTTATCAGCATTCTTCCCTTTTACATGGTTTTCTCTTATGGCTTTTGTTCTCATATTATAGAGGGCTAACGGTTATGTTTGAAATCATGAAGAGCTACGGCCATACTTTTGAAAAACACTGGTGGCAGGATCTGTTTCGAATTGTGTTTAGAATATTTGATAACATGAAGCTCCCAGAGCAGCAAACAGAGGTATTAAAATCTATTTTATATTAGCAAATAAAATTGTGTTTTTGTAAACAAAAAAATCTAAATCAGATTTTGATTTGATGATTTTCCTCCCTTTTAAAAAATAATAGGGGCTCTAAATTTATGGGATTGGGATTTTATTGTCAGATATACTGACAAAGTGAGTTTCCACTCCATTTGGGTTTTATATCTTGAATAGGTTTAAGAAGAATGTTGGCTATCCTGTTCTTCATTAATCAACCCAGTTGTTGTTTCATACTGTACTACATAATAATAGTAATAATAATAATGATTTATTTATAGCCTGCCCAATCACGAAGAATCCGGGCAGGTTACAACAATAAAATACATCAATTACAATAGAGTTAAAAATCAAACCCTAGACCTACCCCCCCATACCCAGTACTAAAACAGAATTAAACAATAATAGTATAAAAAACATTAAAAGCATTTTTAAAAAGGCAGAAACATAGGTGGGGAAGAATAGACAAATGAGGGGACAATATCTCTGTATCTGTGTAGGGTAACTAAGTTGGAAAGGCCTGCTGGAAGAGATCCGTCTTGAGTGCTTTCTTAAAAGCTGCCAGAGTGGAAATGTATAAAAGATGCTGTTTCAAAAGCTAATATAAATAAAAATTACAGTCAGTGGGAATTTTTAATCTATACTTTGATAGTGTAGATGTGGAATACAAAGAAGCCTGCAACTGTATAATCTTTGTATTGATTATACTTATGTGATCAGAGATCACTCTAGTTAGCAGTCTGTTTCAATCAGAATACAAAGCTTGCTGTTTCTCTCAACAGAAATCTGAATGGATGACTACTACCTGTAATCATGCACTTTATGCAATTTGTGATGTATTCACACAGTTCTATGAGGCTTTGAATGAGATTCTTCTGGCTGATATATTTGCACAGTTACACTGGTGTGTAAAACAAGGTAGTTCATCTACATACATGTCATTGTATTTAAAATTTGGGACAAGATTCCTTTGTAACAAATCTTCCTTTACTTTTAAATGCTCCATTTGCATTTTATAACAAGAAAACTTTTGAAGAAAAATTGCTCATGAAAATATATGCTCCACGGGACCACTGTCCTCCATTGGGGAGAATGGAATAGGGTCATTGGTGGCAAGCCTGCAGAAGAAAAGAGTCAACTGTATTTGTTGAAGTTATACTTCTAAAAAAATCCTTTAAAATTAACTTGCAATCACCATTCAGTGGGACTTACATTAGTCCTGCCTAGTTGACATAATAGGACTTTAATTGTGATTGACAAAATCCATTCATTTCAGTGAGTCTGCTCCATATAAAACTACAATTCGCTCTTCTGAGCTAAATTCAAATAATATTGTGTTGCTACTGCACCACAATACTCTTTTAGTGTTTTGTGTATTTTAAATGCTTCACTTACTTGCAGTGGAAAGTGAAAAAATAGTTTTTAAGGTACTGAGTTCTGAGTTCCATTTACTCTCTTTTGCTTTTGGCCTTTAGTGAGCTTGATTAGAAAGAAATTATTTGTAGTTATCCCCTTCTGGCCCATGGTATAAGTCTCTCTTCTCATTGACACATAGTCTGGCCTTGGGTTGGTTCTAGACTGAGGGGTAAAACAGACTGCACCTTTGCACAGGCTTTGGGGCAGTGTCAGAATGTGGCACTTACATACTGCACATTCTGATGCCACCTTAAAGCCGGCATCACACCGCTCACCTGACTGCACATGCACCAGCTTTACTAACTGCATACCACAGGAGCACTGCGAAGTCGATAAGGAGGTCCAACTATATATTGTTATATTTTTCAGTTTGATTTTTATTTCCATGCAACATGCAGTGAACTGAATTGGTGTTGATCAAATGCAATGGCATGAAATGGACTTCAGATCTTTCTTTTTCACCAAAGGACCTCAATCAATTCTAACCATAGTTTCTTTATCGGTGCACATATTTAGAGCCTTGGGTAAGGAAATAGGAAAATGTTTTGGAAATGACATGAGGGAAGGCTTGCATATTAATTTCTCCATAATGCCATGTCTGCACGAACTCATTTTCACCATGTCCAATATTATTGTCTTGTTACTTACTGGCAAGAACTATATGAAAACCCAATCAGGCTGTTTTCAAGTACTGTTGATTTCTGACATAATGTGTATATAATCACAGTTAATGTTCTTTGATTTTTGTTCATTTGAGGACTACTTTAAATATGCTTTTATTTTTCTTTAGATAATGAACAGTTAGCTCGATCAGGCACTAACTGCCTAGAAAGCCTGGTCATATTTAATGGACAGAAATTCAGCCCTGTAGTCTGGGACCAAACTTGCAACTGTATGCTAGAGATCTTCAAAACTACAATTCCTCATGTGTGAGTGTAACTCCAAATTTAAAATGTGCCAAGCGATTTCATATTTGGTTATATTTCTGATCTAATTGTTTCTTCCTTAAAGTTTGCTGACATGGAGACCAGCAGGAATGGAAGATGATTCATCAGAAAAGCACTTGGTAAGTGCTCCAGTTTCTCATTCCTGAACTGAAGAAAGTATGTGCAAAATGAAGATCTATGTGACTGCCTCATGTTTGTGGACATCTAGTGTGACATAAGACATATTAGTGATGCTGCAAGAAACTTGTGCAGAGGGAGAGGGTTACTGCTGTTAGCTGCAGGGGAATTGCAAAGAGGCCTCTTCTCATCTTAACAAGTTTCAGCGACTCCTCTTCCTCCCCAAGTCTTCAAGTAATTATGAGGATATTCATCTCTGTTAAATTGTTGTTGTTGTGTGCCTTCAAGTAATTTCTTACTTATGGTGATACTAAGGTGATCTTATCATCAGGTTTTCTGAAGCTGAGAGTGTGTGACTCACCCAAGGCCACTTTGGGATTCAAACCCTGATTGCCAGAGTCATAGTCCAATGGACAAACCATTGACTCTGTCAAATACTATTCATATATAATCAAAGAGGATGATAATCTGAAAATATTGAAAAATAATAATTAGTGTCAGTAACAAAGAGGGCTATAGTGGCTTCAACATTGGACTAGGACTCTGAAGACCAGCGTCTGAATCCCTTCTGAGCCTTGGAAACCCACTTGAGCAAGTGACCTTGAGCAAGGCACACACTCTGAGCTTCAGGGGGTGGAAAAGGCAAATCCTCTGAACAAATCTTGACAAGAAAACCCTGTGCCAGGTTTACCTTAAGGTTGTCATAAGTTGGAATTCACTGGAAGTCACAAAACAAGCAGCAACTAAATATATTTGATATACTGTATATATTTAAATTGCGCTGCCATGATACTGAGGCATGACTAATTTATGAAAGAAACATTACCCAAGATTATGTTTTACTTTAAGGATCTGGATCTGGATCGCCAGTCTTTAAGCAGTATTGATAAAAATGCTTCAGAAAGAGGACAAAGCCAGTTTTCAAATCCTACAGATGAAAGTTGGAAAGGTGGCCCTTATTCAAGTAAGTCTGCACTTCAGCATCTAAATATATCAGGACTATCAAATTTTCATTCAGGCCTCCTTGCACCCTCCTCTAATGTGCTGGAGAGCTGCTAAGATCTGCAACTCTCTCTGTAAAACATGTATACGAGGAGTGGATATCATGCAGATCTCCTATTTGTAGTCAGACAGTAAGCCCAGCAGCCCCAGCCAGTGATCAGGAAAGTTGAGGGTTGCAGTCCAACAACATCTAGTGGACTGCACAGTTTCCACTCTTGATCTTCATAAAGGCCTTTAATATTTTCATATCCTAGCATACACTGTGATGCTCCTGTTATTACCTTGCCCCATAGTTGTTGCCAGATTCATAAGGTTTTATAAAAGCCTTAGAAACTAAAATGGCAAATCAAAACCATTCAGTGCACTGTTCATGAAGACTTTGTATCAAGTGATTCATAAATAACTTTTCAAATGCAAATTATGGTGATTTCATGTCTTTGGCTAACTGGTTTCTTACTGTGAAACCTGTATTTAGAAACCATTCATCTATCATTAAAACACACACAAAATAATAATGAGTGCTCTCAAATGTTAAGCAGTGTACTATAGTGAAAGTACAAAACTGTAAATGACATGGAGCTAATCTAGAGATGATAGATATGGATTCTTATTTCTAAACACAGTTGCACAATATAGAGCCCAAACAGACAGGCCAAAATAAAGCTTCGGGTGACTTTGGAAGTACTGTATGCTATTTAAATGCTGCATGCGTCCTAAGAGGCCGCAAGCTGCACTAAAGCCACGCTCCAGTCCTAAGGACTGGAGCACAGCTTTGGCGCAGCTTCTGGCCTCTTAAGATGCATATGTCATTTAAACAGCATACCGCCAAAGTGACTCGAACAGCTTTATTTTGGCCTGTCTGTTCAGGCTCATAGGCTTGGGAATAAATCTAGCTGGGAAACAGGAACTGGGGCAGCTGGGCTGATGGACCTTATGTAATAGTACCAGGTTTTACTGAACAAAACTAGAATTGCTCTAGACTAAAACCTAACATACTGATATTCTTTCAGACCAGAAACTCTTTGCCAGCCTCCTCATTAAATGTGTTGTGCAGTTGGAATTGATACAGACCATTGATAACATAGTATTTTATCCAGCAACAAGTAAGAAGGAAGATGCTGAGCATATGGCTGCTGCTCAGGTAAGAAACTTGAATACTCTTCCAGAGCTGTGTTTTACATTTACCACAAAATATGGAAGATGTCAGAGGAGAACTAGGCACAAACCAAAGCTTCTGAGACTCCACTTTGCACTTCTGCATGCGGTTCAGCTTTCCCTCCTGAGAGCATTTTTAAGGGCTAGGAGGCAGTGTGATAGCACAGCTCTCTAAGGGCAACCTCAGGAGCCAGTCATTTTTTAACACCCAAGAAGTGGACCAGAGAGGAAACTCTTCCCAGATCTCTTTCAACCCTAAGCTTTGCTTTTGCAAAGCAACCACTGATTGATAAAACAACTGTTTAGTCAGTTAACCACAGGGTTGGGCTAACCTGTATGATTTTAAGCACACAGTAAGGATTTCTGACTCCCACCTGTTAAACAATGTTAGCTAGAAAATAGCACACACAGTGCCCCAAATGTGATGCTGACATAAAAGAGGTGAAAGTGGCCAGGTGTGGGTTATTGTGAGGAATGCAAGTTCAGTTCTAAAACTCAAATTCCTAGGTTCATTGTATACCTTCTGCACCAGACTCTGGTTTTTCTAGTTATAGTAGAAAAGAAAAAAGTAGGGCTTGCAAAGCTGAACATTGCCTGTACTTGTATAATTAAATCATTCATGGTATACTCTGTAATGCAAGAGTAGGGAACCTCAGGGTTTGGACTGAATTTGGTCCCCCTGCTATCCTAGATAGCAATATTTCTTCTTCGTGGTCTCTGCGAATCATACAAATGGGTTGTACTGCGCCTGCGCAGTGCCTTCGGAAACTTCTGGAATCACTAGGCAAAGTACACTTTGCAACATGTTGAAACTTTTTGGCGGTAACCCCGCCCATCCCCTATAAAACCTCCGTTCCCGCTCTTTTCCCCAGTTCCTTTTTTCCGCCGCGTTAGCTGCCATTAGGAACTTTGCTCTTCGACTCAGATTAGGAATCACTGGAAAATTTGACCTCGGACCGTTTTTTGACTCTTCTCTGCCTGCCCCCCGACTTGATCTTGGCTTAGAACTCGGACTGTTAGACCTCACGCCTTCTTATCCCTCGGCTTGTCTCCCTCGCTCGTTGCAGACCCAGACCACCCGACTTCGTTTTCCGGACCATGCCATCGGTGCCTTTTAAGAAGTGCTCCGTGTGTGGGGGTAAGATTCCCGGTCAGGATCCCCATTCGTCCTGTCTCCTCTGCCTGGGAGAGACACACATCCCAGCATCTTGTGCTCTCTGCAAGTCCCTAATCCCTCAGGCGCGAAAAAATCGGGAGACCAGGTTGAAGGCCGCGATATACACTAAGGTCTTCACATCAGGGGCAATGTCTTCTGTGGGGGATCCCTCTTCCACAACCCCCTTGCCAACTCTCGCCGAAGCTCCAACCCAGGAGCCGTTGGATGACCCGTCGGCGCTCACTGCCGCTCTGGACCCCCCGAAACAGGGTCCGTCGGGAGAAGTCCCTCGACCCTCGAAAAAGGACAAGAAACACAAAAAGGGATGAAGCTCGGGACACCGGCAAGGGCCTCTCGAGCTCCCATAAGGGCTGCCTCGAGTCCTCTTCCGAGCACCCACTTCCCCACTTCGAAGTCGGTTCCACTCAGGGTCCTCGCCACCAAGCCTTAACCCTCAGCTCGGCAAGTCACCAAGAAGGCGGGGACCCTTCGACATCTAAAAGACCCCGCATCCTCTTGGGAGAGACCACTCTGCATGAAGCGTCGTCACCAGGACGAACGGGACCCCCCCCGGTGCCCAAGAGAGAGGTGCCCCGAATGGATGATAGGTGAAAGGGGGGGGCAGACGGGGGCGGGGGTGCGGGGAGGGAAAAGAAAGACCTCTTCGCCAGGATCTCGTAACACCGACCGGAAGTATCGCCGGCGCCGATTATCGACCCATCAGCCCTCAAATTGCATCTCGGGCGCGCTAGGAGCCCTGGTTTCCATGGCCCCCCAAACGGATGGACTTCCGCTCCGACGACCGCTTCGGGGTCGCCACTAAGATCCCTCCCACGCATTCCATATCCTGGTGGTGTCCCCCATCCAGTTCACGGACATCGTCATTTGCCACTCCAATGCCAAT
>NC_056525.1:28228365-28255275 GCF_019175285.1 Sceloporus undulatus | reverse complement strand
TTGTATGTATTCGCAGATGACCACTCGAAGAAATACCGTTACAGGTAAGCAACCTGTCCTTCTATTAAATTATACTTTTTGAAGAAACTTCTTTTATAAAGTCTCTTAACTTTTTTTCCTTTTCTTCTTTACAAGTTCAAAGCACATGCTTCAACGTATTATCCCTACCTATGTGAAATAATGCAGTTTGACTTGATCCCAGAGCTTCGAGCTGTGCTGCGAAAGTTTTTCCTGCGCATAGGTGTAGTATTCAAAATTTGGATTCCTGAAGAACAGTTACACACAATGGGAACCCATTCACTTGCATGGTAATTCCATGGCTCCTCTTTCCCAAAGTTTGCATCATGCTCGGTTCAAAGAATGGATGCAGAAAGAGAACAAGAAATAACTGGCCTGCTTCAAGAAGAAGAAACCACACCATGGGAGCAGCAAGGTTACATTGGTTAAGCTGGTATTTCTGAAGGAAAATTTATCTTTCTTTTTTAATTCTGGCTGCCCTATAGGAATAGCTGTTAGCATTTGACAACTTAATACAGTAAATGTCAAGTAATTCTTATTACTATGCTTGTCTCTTCAAATCTATTCTTTGCAGTGGTTCCCTTTTATACCTTCCAGGAGCCCATGATGTGCTGGAAACAATAAATGAATAGAAAGTATTTCTATGAGATAATACTGAATGTATTAATATAGGCTTGTGATGTTAGCAAATATATTAAGAAGTGTTTGAGATGGTTACTTGACCAGCCACACGGGAAAAAATCCAAAGCAGTTTTTATCTCTTTTACTACTACTCCCAACTTGATGTATATTGCAGAATGTGTGTGGTGCATCATTTCTAGAGTGGCACCATATTTTCATGGCCTGGGTCTGATCAGTTTTCATCATATGAAAGTATCCTTGAGATCAGGATTATTATGAACAAAATAATTAGCATAATATATTACTACACAGGAAATACCTTCTCGTTCAAAAAACAAAACCCATTACACATGGCCTGTCAATCCAGTTACTAGTTTGCTTATGATTTCAGTTTAAGAAGCTTAGCAGCTTTGAAGATTCTTCTGATGCTTAATATTTAATTATATGGAGCAAATGGCAAAGTGGAACTTTAAATTTAATCTTTGAAGTGCACATTGATTTAAAATTTATGCTAGTTACAAAACCTTACCCTTGTCAATAATATATAACTAGCATTGGGGTAAAAACAGTCTTATCTTTAATGCATATTAAGATATTTCTATTTTTCTGCTGAACTGTGAGTTAATGGTTGTTTTAATGGCTTGGTTAGTATTTTATTAGCATTGGTGGTATGTGGGAGATGAATCTGGTTCCTATTGGGACCACTTGATTTATTAATATAAATGCACATGTACTTGTGATAAAAGCCCGTTTATTAGGGAAAAATAGGAAGGAAACCTGCAATCGTATCATTGTAGTCCTTTTGGCTCTTCTGATTGGTTCTGAAGGCATTATATATTTTTGGTGAGACCATGTCTTAGTATTCTTTGCTGAGTAAAAGAAATAGTTTTGTAAAATATGGCAGGCAAAACTTGTGTAATTGTATTTGTTTGATAATAATGAGTGTAAAATTTGTATATGAGGACAGGAAGGAAATTGTGTCCATCCAAATGTATTAAAAATGAAAGTACAAAAGTATTATCAAGCATATTTTGTCTTTAGCCATATCTGCAAGGATGAGTTGTAAAATAATTAACAAAGTAGGGTGGAAAATAGTGATTGGTTGGCTGCAAGTGTTTTTGAAATAAGTTAAATGGAAGATGATCAGTTCTGAGATTAATTAGGTTCAGCTTGCTTAGAACCTCTTTCTTAATAAACTGGGTTTGGCTCTTAGCACAACCAAAGGTATAATATTTTGGGGACAACCAGAATTGTTGGCTGGGTTTTATTTTATTAAATGTTGGTGCTAGGTCTTTCTCTCATTCACGTTAAACGTTTTTGTTTATAGCAAAGCAGTATGAGTTCTACATTTGTTTTCGATCATTAATATAATAAGTAAAAATGTTGAAATTTAATTTCTCTACCAAAGAATTTTATGTAGCAAGTGCAGAATTTTGTTTCATGTGAAGTACAATGACAAAAATAAATAACTTATTAGAAAGGATTGTGGTTAATATTTTGCCATGGACAAAAGATTATGTGGGAAAATATATTAATTTTCATCAGCATTTAAAGCAATTTAGACTTACATTTGCAGGATAAAGAAGCACTTCACAAAGTACTGCAAGAAGCTGTTTATTTTTATATATATATTTTTACATTTGTATACTGATTTGTATTTTTAATTGGATTATTACTTTCCCATCCACTGCTGTGGTTCTGCTATTAATATGTTGTTCAAATACAGCTGGCCACTCATCCTTTGTTGAGCAAATACTCATATTACAGTATTTCAGTTCACAAGGAGAGTATAGCAGTGTCACAGCTGATGCTTCACAAAGTCTGAATACATGTGGGACTGAAACAGTATCTTCCAAAATTTAGCAATGTAAACTGCTATGAAGAAGCTTTACATGTGAGGTTGGAGCCTGTTAAAGCCTTAGTGTTATATGAATATTTCCTTAGGGAAGCTATGTTTTAGCAGTCAACAGTTGTATTTTTAAATGGATGAACTTTAATTTAAAAACATATGGGGAGGGGGGAATCTAGATTACTGCGTAATTATCATGGAGTGAAGTGTGTGAGTATATGTGAAGAAATTCCATAATAGCCTTATTCCAGATGTTCTTGAAATGTGTGTGATAGCTCTGTGGGGAGTGATAACATTAATATATATATAATGTATAAACATGTTCTTACAGTGGCAATGGGCTTCTTCAATGTAGCTTTCTTTTGACAACATCACGCTCCAAGAATAAACAGAGCTTTCTCTCCAGAAGCTTTCCCAGCAAATTCTTTTGAGTTGTGATCATCCAGTAAATTCTTCAGACTACATATGGCATTTCCTATGGCACTTTTGTACCCATAGCAATTTTTTATCAAGTGGGTACTTCTCAGTCACAGAACTCTGTATCATGGATCAAAATTAAACATCTGTTAAAACAGCTCAATTTATACTTAATGCTGCTGGTCTTTGAACTATGTTAGAGATCAGAAACCAGTCTGTCATTTTTCTTCAGCATTAACCTTTGTTTAGTTTCACATCTGCCTGTCAGCAGTCATGGTTACCTCAAATCAAGTTCCCTTTTACTCCTTGCAAATTGCTTCAAATTCTGTTTGCTCACTAAGTTGAGAACTCACCAAGATGGGGATTAACCTTGGTTATTGCTGATGAAGACAGAGCTAACTGGTAAGAAGGGAGAAAGAATAAGATCCAGAAAAGGAAAGCAAGAGCTCCCAGGCTCCACAGCTTGTCCATGATTTCTTAACTATGGTCATCCAGCCCTGCATCTACATTTTCCCATACTCTTATATATTCTGATTAAAATAAAGTAAATGTTTAGAATATAGTCCAAAAGGATGTACAAATCTGCATGAGAACTGCTTAATTCTACCAATATTTGGAAGAAGCACAGTACAGTAACAGGTGAGAAAGATTAATTTATTGACATAAGTCCTGAGCGTATCTTAATTTCTGCTTCCCCTAGTGTTCTTTCACAGAGCAGGTATCATCTTTCTTTCTTTCTTTGTAACTGTTTTCTGGAAATCAGTTTTTATTTACATAAATTTAAAACACAGAACAAAAGCCCAGTACATCTTTTTTATTGACAGTTCTGTAGTATGAATTCAGACTGAGGCTGCAGACCACATACTGTATGTCTTAAGCCTGCATATTTGCACACAAGCTGCTTATTTTATTAATAAAGTTGATGGGGGAAAGTTTGCTTAAATGTTTTGTGCATTGCATTTTATAATGATAGTTCAGTGATCACTGGCATAGTTCCACTGAGGTTAATCTGAATTATAAATGGCCAGTGAATTATATTCCCAAATATTTTAAATAGCAGGTGATTTGACCCTTGGCTTGAAGCAAGCAAAAAGAAAATAATGACTTGTGGGAGGTGCAATTTCTTAACTGTCTTGGCAATTTGTCCAGATTATCTCTTTGCAATTTTAAATAAAATATACTTTGTGCAAAATGTATGTTTTATCTATATAATACTTAAAGTTAGTTACAGCTGTTTCTTTTCTTAGGATACCTTCTATTATGAAGTGCATTTAATATCATTAAGTTAATGAAAAGCATTCCTTGCCCGATGGATGTATACATTTTTGAGAGAATAGCTGAATAGTTATATAATGCGAAAAGCTATGTAAAGTTTTTTTATATAAAATATTATGTATAATACTGTTGTATCCCATGCTTTTATCAGGTGATAAATAAAGTTTAAAAACAAATCTGTTGCTACAGTTTACATCAACTACTTGTTCATATCACATTTGGTGGTGTGGTACTAATAGAGGCTCCAGAGGAGGAAGACACACAGATACAGCACCATCTTTTGCATTTGGTGCTTTGAACATATTAGTGCAGACATAGCCTTTCGGTCATCTTCCCCCCCAGCATTGCTATGGAGAAATATTATTTTTTACATAGCAAACAAATATTCTTACTATTTTCATTTGCAGTGCTTAAAGGTGCAGTACAAGAATCTTACCGACCCTCTGAAGTGTGAAGGATGCTGATGTTCTCATAATTGTGATGTTCAGGAGCCCTGCAAGCTAGGAATATATTTTACCAGATAATCAGAGCTTCCAGCCTTAGTAGTACTGACTCTTGTTAGGGAAGCAAGTGTGGAGTGCAATTCCCCCCCCCCCATCATTCACTAATACTGCTTATTGGTCAGAGGAGAAGATCCATGAACTTTTAGTTATATCAGTTTTCTGTTTTTAACAAGTCACAGTCTTGTAATCATGAAATGCTGCTCTTTAGAATTCACAAGTAAGTAGTGTGGTTCATCAAAACCATTGGTGATTTGTGGTAAACCATTTTGCAGATAATATGCCCAAGTTTGTTTGGTAACGGGCTGTGACAGGTCTATATCCTAACCGGTGTGCTGTCATGAAACAGGGCGGCAAAGACCTGACATCTGAGGAGACAATGACAGCAGGAATGTCTTTCCCTAGAATTATAGTTACTAATTCTGTTGGAAGGCTTTTCAGAAGGGAGTGGTAGTTGATGGACAAAGGGTCTAGTAGTCCAGCCTTACTACAAGAACGTTTCACTTCCAAATACCAGCTAATATTGCTAGTGGAAGTTGATTTGCAGTCTTAAGAGCAGAAATATGTATTTCATCCCTTCAGCAAATTCAGCAGGTTGACCTGCCAAATTTAAAGAGTAAAAACAACAGAACTGTCTTGTGCATAACTCACTTGGACTCTGTGAGATACTTATGCTCCATTGCCATTTTAGAAAGTACCTCATCATATCTTAGATCCTAAATACTGTTTTTCAGGAGAAAAAAATCTTTCTGTTCATCTCTCCATGGGTTTCAGTAATAGTTTCTTGTATTTTGATTGATCCCTTTAACAAAGTAGCCCCTAAAACACTGAAGTTGCCTGCTTCTGCTATAACGAGTGAGCAAGCCCACAGGTTACCTGATCAGAGTTCCTTCAAATGTATAGTATTTTTACCTTCATTTTCAAAATTTCTTAATTTGAATTTATACCTGTACATTACAATATTAATATATTATGTGAAATTACCCTCCTTTTGGTGATGTACAAATTTACACTTGGAAAAAATCCCCTAGAGACTCGCCTTGATCTGGTCTTTCCATCCACAAATGTATCCAATATTGGAAGGGGAGGTAGACTTAAATCATACATCACATGCATTTTTTTCCTGAGGTTTTTCTTAAAATCTGCTCTGATTTTTTCCCCTCTTGGATGGAAAAAATATAAAAGGTTGTGATTTTTAGCATCTTTTCTGAGGAAGATTTACAAATGTAATCTCTGCTGCTGTATGTTCACATATGTGTAAAAACATCATAGCCAAAACCTACATACAACTCAATATCATGTTTCATTTGCCCCTCTATATGCATACAATTTCCATTGGGAGCTGAAAGTGAAATATTTTAGTCCAAAGCAATCTGTTGATGCCTACATTGCCACAAGAGTTCACGATGCCTGTTGATACTTTTAAAAATTAAGCATTGGTGTATATGCTCAGTCAATATAGAGACTAGGCAATGAGTGTCTTATATAAGAAACAGCAGTTGAATCCAAGCAAAAGTCTGTTTCAAATGTGAACATTTCCCAAACATTTTGAATCCTAAGCAGATCTTCCCTCAGAGGTAGAAGGTGTAATGCCAATCACATTCAACAGCTAGCAAGAGTACCAGACCATTCTTTATAGATGGATATACTAGCCAACTTCTATGGTTTAATCATATGGCTTGAACACTGGACTATGACTTTGGAGAACAGAGTTTGAATCCCTGCTCAGCCATGGAAACCTATTGGGGCAAGTCACACTTTCTGACCCTCAAAGTCAGAGGGCACAGGACTTTAAAAGGATCCAACCTATCCACCTATTTGCAGTGAAGATAGCATAACAAAATATAAGGCAAAAGGCACACAGTACTTTCATGCCATGTGTTCCTCTCCTGACAAGGTGAGTTGTGTAGTTGCAACTTTGTTGTTAACTGTCGGCAAGTCATCTTTGACTTATGGCAACCCCAAGAATGAGAGGCCTCCAAGTCACCCTCTGCGCAACAGCCCCCCTGCTCACGTCTTGCAGACTCAGGGCTGTGGTTTCCTTGATTGATTTTATCCATCTGGAATGGGGTCTTCCTCTTTTCCTACTGTCTTCTACCTTACCAAGCATTATTGTCTGTTTTAGTGAGTCATGCGTTTTCATGATATGTCCATAGTACAACAGTCTCAGTTTAAGAAATTATGAGTAATCACATCTACCAAAAGTCAAAGACATAAATGTACAGTCACCCCTCTGTTTTTGAGCACTGGAATCTACATTCCTCAGAAATAAGCAAGGGGCAAACGGAGGGGGACACATTGGGGTGCGTGCCCTCATTGAAGTCAATAGGGTCTCCAATACTGGCAATCTTTCATTTTTGCAGGGAGGGGGGCGGAATGGATCCCTGTGAAAATGGAGGGGTGACTGTACTTATAATAAGTCTCTGAAGGGAGAAAAGCAGTCTGATTAGCCCAGGTCAAGGTGACCAGACATCCTCCTTTTCCAAGACATGCCTATTCCAACCTTCTGGCCAGGATGAATTCCAAAATGCCCTCCATTTTGAGCATGACTAAGAAGCCCATTGAGTAACACCATGTTTGCTTCTGCCCCTGAAGAAATAAATGCACCCTGAGCTCTTGTCTGCAGCTGGGGGATGATGATGATGATGATGATGATGATGATGATGATGAAGAATTGTATTTATTTATATCCTGCTCTTTTCCCAGAACTGGGACCCAGAACAACTCGGAACATTAAAAGAACATTTTTACAATTTTTACATTTTACAAAGAACAATTAAAAACATTTCAAAAAGTGGTACATTGAAACAGAATCAAATTGTTGCAATATTAAAACTGGTTGCTTATTAAAAGAATAAAAAAATACAGTTATAATGGTTTAAAATTGTTCAAAACAATTAAAACGATACAACGCCCCAAACCTTTAAAAGGATCCGTCCTATTTGCAGTGAAGATAGGATAACGAAATATGATAAAATAAAAATAATGAAAGGATAACAAAAGTGTATCTAAGTTAGCTGTAAATAAACTATAGGAAATGGATCTATATACTGTACTGTATATATATGTGTGTGTGTGTAGTTTTAACACTGTGTGTGTGTGTGTGTGTGTGTATATATATATATATATATATATAGAGAGAGAGAGAGAGAGAGAGTACAGGAAAACAAAAACAAACCCTTAAAAATTGTAAGAAAGAAACATCAAATCACAAGGAGGACAAAGACAGGAATTTACTTCTTTAATTCATTGTCAATTACTCTTCCTCATATATATGCCATAATAATAATAATAATAATAATAATAATAATAATAATAATTATTATTATTATTATTATTATTATTATTATTATTATTTGTAGCCCGCCTTTCCCTGGCTTACCGCTCCGTCAAATGCAGCTGAGGAAGTAGAGTTAAGACTATGAAAGGTCACGCTACCAATTTCTTTCTTTCTTTCTTTCAGTTAGTCTCCCTACATTTGATCCTAGAGGCTCAGATGGCTCTATAGCTTGGCATGCTTTCCCCTTGCCTTGGGCCTTTGCTAGTAGTCCCTTTCCCTCCGAGGTCGCCAACTTCACTTTGGGCATGGAGAGAGAGAGCTCTTGTCGCCCCTTTGAGACTCAGGGAAAGAAAGAAGTTGGCAGCCTGCGCGCTCGCTTTTTTCCCTGGAGTTCAGTCTCCTTCCTGAGAGGCATTTGAGGAAGATCCAAAGGCCTCTTGGGGAAGGAAAGGAGGCTTCAGTCTAGGGAAGCACTTTCTCTGAGTGAGCATCAAAGATCTCTCTCTCCATCCCTTCCTTTCAACAAACTCGACCTCCCCATTAATATATTATATTTTAATATATTAATTTATAATCAACATATTGATAATATTAATTAACATTAATATTAATAATTAATAATAAATATTAATATATAATTATTAATTAATATTAATGAGTTAATATCAGTGCTTTTAGCCTTTGTGTGATCGCATCCTGCTTTTTCTTCAGCGTCCTACATCCTGTGGTGTTTTGTCCTCCTTGGTGGCGAGGACTGGGAAGAAATGATCTGGTTTGGCAACACTTTATCTGTCGTGGCTCAATGCTATGGAATTCTGGGAATGGTAGTTTGCTGTGGCACCAAAGCTTTGCCTCGAATTCCCAGGATCCCACACGACTGAGCCACAATGGTTAAAAGGTCCAAAGTAGACCAGTTTGAGACGGCTTTAACTGCCCTGGCCTCGACGGTAGGGAATTCTGGGAACTGTAGTTTTGTCAGACCTTTAGCCTCTGGTGCCACAATGAACTATAATTCCCAGGATTCCCTAGCACTAAACAAGAGCAGTTAATTTCTGTACTGCCTATCAGTGCACTTACACTCTCCCGGAGCTAACTGCCCCCAACAAGGTGGGTCTGTATGTACAGCATTGAAGCTTAACAATAATACAGTTCTCTTCTGAGGATGCCTGGGGTCGAACTCAGAACCCCGCGGCTGCGAATGGCTGCACTGCCACCCTCAGCCACTGCGCCTCCAGGGCGCCCTTCCTTCCCCGCCTTCTGCCTCAGGGAATCTTGCAAATGCAATGCATTGTGGGAACCCTGTGCGCAGAAGCAGCGGATTGGCTCGCCCCGTTCTAAAGAGAGCGTAGCTGGGATTAGCCGGCACTTTTAGACAAGCCTGTTATTGATTGGTTATGGCAGGGAAGGGGCGGGGCTACGAGGCGTCGTGCGTGATTGCGTCACCCCGCCGCCGCGCCCTCTCAGCGAGGTTTGAATGTGAAGCGGAGTTGGCGCTGTGGTGGGAGTGCTGCGTCGCTGGGGCTGTCAGGGGACCCGTCAGGTGAGGCGCGTTGCCGGGGAAACCGAGGGGCCCTTCGTTGGTGGCTTTCGGAGCCCTAGAGCGGCAGGGAGGGAGCCTTTAGCGCGGGATTCTCGTTTACCCTCAGGCTCGGGGCCCGCGACGCAGCAACAGGAGGCGGGCAACCGAACTGCTGGTTTCTTTTGTCCCGCCCCTTCTGCCTACGCTGCTCCCTATTGGCTGCGGGGCCTAGACGGTAGGAAAAGCGGTTCGCCGATTGGCCTTCGCGGCTGTCGCTCTAGGAGCTAGTGTGAGGCGAGCACCCTCGGCTCCCCGTCCCCTCTCCATTTTCCGTCTTCCTCTTGGTCGCCGGTGCTGGAGGCGAGGCTCCAGGCGCTGTTGAAGAAGAAGGTACGGCGCTGAGGCGGAACGGAGGCCGGGAATCGGAGCCGGCGGAAGCAGCGTGTCGGTTCCGCACTGCAGGAATAACCCGCTTTGACAGCGCCTTAACTCTTCATCCGCTTCCCCACCGCCTTCCCCTTCTGCTCTTTGGAGATTGTGAGCCTGAATAGGAGAAAACCACAGACAACAGAAGCGCCTCCCTAGGACTCTGGAGGCCCTCCCTCCGGTGCAACAGACACTGCCCTCAATGGTGCGCCGGAGGAGAGGCCCAGTGGAGTCTTCTCTCTAGGAATCTCTGGGTCTTTCAGTGCAACTTTTAGTCAAAGTCGACCATAGAGTTGCTCTGGAGGACCTAGAGATTCCTAGAGAGAACGTATTAAGCAAATCCGTGAATAACCGAATCCGCAAATGTGGAGGGATGAGTGTAATTACCATAAATAATAACAATAACAATAATAATACTTTTAGACTGCCACGGCACAATGCTGTGGGATTGTGGGAATTGTAGTCCATTGGGGCAGCAGAGCTCTCCGACAGAGAAGGCTCCTTGTCACACAGAACTACAGCTCCCAGAATTCAGTGCCACTGAGCCGTGGCAGTTAAAGTGGAGTTGCCCTGGATTATTTAGGCTGTGCGGAATAATTTGGTTTGACACCGCTTTTTAAGTGCAGAGGCTGCAGGTGGTGGGATTCTGGGGATGGTGGGTTACTGTGGCGCCAGGTGCGCTCCGACAGAGAAGGCTAAGTGTCTCACTAAACTACAACTCCCAGAATTCTCAAACATTGATCCAGGCAAGGCAGTCAAAGCGATGTCAAACCAGATTATTTCTACAGCGTGAATGCAGCCTTAATCTGATTTGTAGAAGAGACCCAGGCAGAATCCACATGGCAGAAATAATCCAGTTTGACACCACTTTAACTGCCTTGGCTCAGTGCTATGGAATTCTGGGAAGTGTAGTTTGTTGTGGCGGGGAAGGCTCTTCCAACTCTGTGATCCTGTGATTCAATGTCTCACAAAAGTACGCATCCCAGAATTCCATAGCATGGAGCCAGGGCAGTTAAAGCGGTGTCAGACTGGATTGTTTCTGCACTGCAGATGCAGCCTTAGTCCGATTTCTGGAAGAGAAATAGCAGTGAAAGGCAGCCACTCTGCACATGCCCAGAGGGCATTTTTAGTCTCTGGGGGACAAGGAGTTGCCAAGCCTCAGATATTTTTGTGGACTGCTGATCAGACAAGGTTAGTGCTGTCTGTGGAGAATAATCATGGGAGCTGCCATTTGAAAGCTTTAGAGGGAGACACAGTTGTCCATCCCAATCTGTACAATGCCCACAGAGCAGGGCCAGATAGAACATACTTTCAGATTCTTAGTAGAGCTTAAGGTGACTTGTTGTAGGTTCTGGGCTTTGGACTGTCCGCAGCTTCCAGTTTTGTTGTTATGTGCCTTGACTTGCTTTTTGAGAAGCTCAAAGCTCCTGACAAAAAGTTTAAAAACCAAGCACATAAAACATTAAATATTTAGATAGTCACTACATAAAACTTCAGATCATCACCAAGATGAAGCATCCTAGGAAGTACTGAAAGTAATCAAGGCTAGTACTCTTCATGTGGGAGGAAAGGGGAGAATGGCCCTTTGACTTCAGGGCCACTTCTAGAAAAATGCTGCTAGAAACAGAGGCTGTACCTCTTCTAGTGAAGGGCTGCAGTCTAAAAAGGCGAGTTTCATTTAAAGAAATCACATAGTTGATACAGGGAGAGGATTGCTAAGAACTGGAAAAGTATAGTATTGAAAGGGATGGGGAAAGGATGTACCATGTAGTCATGCCTTCTGCTGTTTATGTCCGTTTCTAAGAATGCAGATGGTCACTGACATAAATACTCAACCAGTTTCATCAAGAATCTTTTGCCACTAATACTTAAGCTCTCTCCCAGCTTGTCAGTGAACTAAAGAGGGGGAGCATCAAAGGGTCCCTGGAGTCTCACTGTCATTTGCCCCAGTCATCCTTTTAGTTCAGTATACTACCAGAGCATTGCTGAGCATGCCATCTTTGTATCTGTTACGTTATTCCATGAGGTATGCTAAAATCCATTTCAGCTCATTCATTTCTGAATGTCTTTATGCAATTGTTTCTTCTGAACCCAAGGCTTAACAGTGCATTCCCCAGTATGTTGGATTGGAGAGAGAATACCTACAGTAAATGTTCTGTCTCTCTTATGTCACTGTAGTAAGTGGTGACAATTGGGATGAGTTTCAGAAGAGCAATGGCCTGTTGTGACTTCTTTTTTTGTTCCCTTGTTGTGATCTAGGGTAAATTCTGTTCTGCGTTGATCAACAATTCCTTTTTAGTGGTTTTTAAAGTGTTTCTGTGTGAGAGAGAACCATCACTGAATTTCTTAATATAGATCATTTTGTATATGTATATGAAAATATTTTTAGTTAGCAAATACATCCTAATTACTTGCGGAGGCAGAATCCTAAGCGCTCCATACACACACATACAAACGTTTCTATGTGTTAGACCATTCTTCGAGTGGCTGATCTTGAGGATCCCTTGGTTTTCCAGAGCCAGTGTGCAAAGGGATCTTGTAGCACCTTTAATGCTATCTGAAAGAAAGAAACTGGTAGCATGAGCTTTCATAGACCTGAGTCTACTTTCTCAGATGGCACAGACATTTTCCAAAAGAGGGAAAGGCAGAACATAACTGGAATGATTCAGAACTGTGGAGAAATATAGAGGAACATTGCTCTTTGAAATTTGTTTCTGTTTTGTTTTGTTTTTTTTAGGTGTACTAAGTAGAGAATGCCAAATGACTCTGTTCCACATATGCCTGTCTCTGCCTTTTACATCTTAACTTTATGACACTTCTAGATTTTCACTCTGCTAATTTTTTAATAACAGTGGTCTTTTCTGTTGATCCTTTTTTATTTTCTTGACAGTTTCTATAGAATCTTTGTCATCATGTAATTGTGTCCCATACTGGTTATGCTTACTATATCCTATTATTTGCGGTGTGGTGTTTTTCAGTTTGAAAACATTTCTAGTCCTGTAATCTTTTCCCAACTAGTGACCAGCTTAATGCCTATGAAAAGCTCCCAATCGGGTGAATGCAATGACACCTTCCTGTTTATTTTCCTGAGAATGTGCCATTCAGAATCCTAAAGCCTCTTGCACCAGAGATAATATATAGCCATTATCAGCAGTTTCCATTAATATACTTAAACACTATGAAATCACAGTTCATGGTTATGTGTCACATGGGGTAAACAATGGACAGGTGTGGAAGAATCTTAGAAATATGGGATCTTGGGTCGTATGATTCTTGCATCTGGAAGCGCACTGACTATTTTTCAATTCGTGAGTTATTTGGCTGTTGGAATGTAAATTCGTTATTACGTTCAAAGCAACATATGCTATGTGGGCTTGGGAGAAAAAATAATCTGGCATCCTTTTGGGGAATTATGATGGCATAGATCAGATTCATGCCACTAGAACTCATGGTTTTGGTTGGTGCAGATGTCAGAATGTTCTAACTTCACAACGATCCCAAAAAAACCCTTCCCTGCCTTTTCTTAGCTAAAACCCTGAGAACTCAATCATATCCTTGTTGGTGGAGAGTGGGAGGAGCATGGACAGCATCCATCTGGCTTCCTATAGCTGGACACATAGAAGTGACATCATTGGCAAGGACTTCTAAAGGAATCCTAGAGGACCTTGCAGAAGCCAGTCACTATACATCCAGCCGTGGGGCTTGGGGAGGGAGATGATAATAGCTTATTGTTTTCAGGGCATTTCTTAAAGTGTTGTGCTGGTGTAAAGAATTTTGAGGTGCATGCTTTTTCACACACTAGTTCATTGGAAACATTTGTTACATAGGTTTTTTAAAATCAGGGGTTTTGGGGGGGAGGGGGGCTTGCATCCATGGTTCTTCAACTGGTCTATAATTGTAACTGAAAGGATACCCACTGCATAGCCATATCCATTAAAAACCAGTGGAGCAAATCACTGCTTAGCTGCATGACAGCTTTGGGTTGCAGTCATGCTTTAGATTTTTAAATATACTGAAGATTCAGGTGACATAGGATGGAAAAAAATTAAAGTTTCAGTTTGAATGCAAAGTTGTATGTGCTTTAGATATCTGTATCATGGTTTTTGTTGGAAAGGAAGGTGGCATAGTGTGTTGTGTACTGTATTTGAAATGACAGGTGGATTTCTAACTGTATTTGAAAACTATAAACGTGTAACATAAAGTGTCTGCATTGTAGTGTATGTATTTTGATATATAGCACCTAAAATTATACACAGTACATTTTGTTACTTTTTAGGTTCTGCAGTTATGGAGCTAAGTGAAGCCAATTTGCAGACTTTGACAGAATATTTAAAGAAGACGCTAGATCCTGATCCTGCCATAAGACGTCCTGGTAAATTGTTTAAAAATGTCAAGATTGAGAATGTACTGGATGGATTCTAGTGAAAGCTTACCATGAAACATTGCAGAGTCTGTTTAGCTATTTTATATGCTTCTTAGATTTATTTTTGATTTATTTGTATTTGGTGATATTGGCTAAGAGCAGGGATATCAAGCATGTCTTTTCCAAAATGCCATAATGAGATTGTGGAGCAGCATTATGATCTGCATTTAAAATTTGTTACTTTTAACATATGAAATATATTGGGCTGCACTTTTACTATCAATATAAAATTGATTAAAATGTTAATTTTACTTCTCCTTTATCCCTCATGTTAAATATTAACTTGCATGTGTAGCAAATAATGTTAAATAATAAGACAACCATGAATTAGATAGACTTTTTGCTAAATTTAGGGTATTCTTTTACAGCGGAAAAATTCCTTGAGTCTGTTGAAGGAAACCAAAATTATCCACTGCTGCTTTTGACACTGCTGGAGAAGTCTCAAGATAATGTCATCAAAGTCTGTGCCTCTGTCACATTCAAGAATTATATTAAAAGAAATTGGAGAATTGTAGGTATTTTGGTGATTAGAGTTGCCCAGTCATATAATGTGTGGTCTAGTAGTATCAGAGGTTAAGAATAAAAATGCTTATGGGACATAAATTGTAATAAAAGATGGTAGGACATCAGATATAGTACATACATGGGCGTGCTTTATGTGGCTTTCAACATACGCTGATAGCTGTGTCGGGAAGAAGGGGCGCGTGTCCCATAGGGACTAATGGGGCGCGCACGACCGCACGCGCAAACCCCATTCATTTAAATGGGGCTCGAGCATACGCGTAATTTGTTTTACATGGGGGAGTCGGGAACGGATCCCCCACGTAAAGCAAGGATGCACTGTGTAAGTATACCTCAGTTAACAAAGGAGATGCATTCTTGGCCATTACTTCTTTAACAGAAAATTTAGTCCCAACACAAAGAGCACACATAAAGTAGGGCTAAATTCCTACGCTATAAAATAGAGAGAAGCTCAACATATCTCAGCATACTTTGTTTTCAAAACTAACAATATTTATCTGTCAAATGAAACAAGCAGGTCAGGTAAGCCTTGCAAATAAACATAACATTTTGAATCTTCTAGAGGCCGTTTTTGGAAGCCTCTATCAAAATTCATCCAGTGATCACTTCCCCCTGTTAGCTTCGATTTTTCTTTGAGTTCTTTTTTGGTGGCCAAAGCAATAGAGCTATATGGTTTTTTAGAATGTTGGGGGTAGCTAGTGAGAGACTTCCCTTCTTCACCCTTTTCTCTCTGTTTTGCTGTTTACAAATGCTCAAAAAGGGATTCTGAAGACAGCTGCTGTTTACCTTGCCTGTTGTAGCCAGGCAGATTCAGATTCAGTAGGATAAGCTAGAGCAGAATCTTATTCTTTTCCAATGTAAGCTTTATTGCACTGTACATTGTAGATATGCTGCTACTATCTCATAACAAATGTCAGGGTGTTTTTTTTCTGATCCTCTTTTCCCATTCTCCCAAAGTCAATGCTGTAAAAAACTTGTAACTAGAAAGGAGAAAGAGGAGATATAAAAAGTCTTTATAAAAAGGAGCTTCATTGTGAGACTTTGTAAACTGATATAAACACAAAGCTTAACCAATCAGATTGTTTCATTTCACACACACGTATTGTTACTTTTCAATAACAAGTCTGCTGAAGCATGTTGAATGGTTCTTTTTTGTGGTGTAGGAACCTATGCCTATTCTTTCCATTCTTTCTGCTTCATTAACTGAGGTACACTTGTATTTAATGTGACAGGCTACTGTAGACAATAGTGGTTTTCAAGCTCAAATCCTAAATCATTCTTTTTCTTCCAGTGGATTATTAGCATAATCAGAGTTCTGTGCTGTACTTTTTAAATTGTGATAGTAAAGACATTTTGTCTGGCTTTACTAACAAAACTATTATTTGTTGTCCTCACTTATTCAGCCCTTTTCCAAGTCCTGTGATATCTGCAGAGAACTTGTAGATAGCTGCAGTAGCTTTTACAAATGGTATAAGCAGTATCTCACTGTTGCTGCCTTTTGCAGAGATCCTGTAATTAGGAAAAGGAATGACCCCCCTTCCTCCTCCCCCCAAGAACCTGAAGGTAGAAAAGAGTGGTTCCTATCTTATAAATAGGGTTTTTGGAGAAAGAAAGGTGGCTCCTTGCTAGATGTCTCCTGTAGGTTGCTGCTGGTGTTTAAAGTCAATCTTTATATTTTTTTGGCACTTGGAAATACATCAGTTCCAATCCTCCAGGTAGTGGTATTAATTTATGGTTTTAGGAGAAGAGAATATTGAACCACCAGGTATCTCACGGAGTTTAATGCAGTTTTTCAGGGATTTGGGGCTTAAGCTTACTTTTCAGAGCTTGCAGTTCCTTGATGAGTCTTTGTAGTGGTAGTTTGGTCCTATGACTGTCTGATGGCAGAAAAGATATATTGTTCATCAGTGAATCTGGAAAAGAATCGTATCTGCATTTCTTGGTACAATATTGTCAGTTGGGAAAAGTGGCTTCAAGCATTAGCAAGGTGTAGTGGTTTGGGTGTAGGTTAGGGTTTGATTCCCTGCTTGGCCATGGAAACCCACTGGGTGATCTTGGTTGAGTGACACACTCTCAGCACCAGAAAATTCTGTAACAGGGTTGCCTTACATTGGAAACTGCTTGAAGGTACACAACAACAACAGCTAAACCAGCTTATCTGCCAAAATCCTTTTGAACCTTTGACGATATCAACTGAGGTTAAGGGGATGAGCTGATAAGCCTACTGTTCTTGCTGCTTCTAAGCGGCCAATGCTACTGCTGTTCTGCATGATGCAATCATATCTCCTGCTGCACTCAGACCTGACAGCTAAAAATGGGAAGGGTTAGAGCACCAAGTGGAACAGTGCTTGTTTTTGTCAGCAAATTCCACCTATCCTGCTTTATGCATCCACATTCCACCATGTGATGCTTACAGCTGAGCATTGTGATACAGCTTGGTTGTAATCTCTTGTCTATCTGACATGAATTTTAACCTGTCCTTCCTCATAGTAGCTCAGGGATTATGTTCACCACCCTGCCCTTTTATTGTAACATTAAATCTGTAAGATTCTGAGAGGTAGTGGCTGGAACAAGGTCCCCTAGTAAATCTGGTGGATGACCAAAGATTCTAACTACCAAACTGCACTAGAAGTATCGTAAGAGGCTTATGCCACAGACATAAATTATCTTGACCCACTAGCCTTGCAAATATTTATCAAGTAGCCATTATACTTTTAGCTATATACAGCTTTTGAAGTACAGTATTTGTTACTGTTAGTATTTGAGAAGCATTCAGCTTATCTGGAAAACTTAATGTGAACATTTTTCTTTATAGAGATGTATTGATGTTAACTTACTTCACTGTTTGTTTGTAGATTGAAGATGAACCAGACAAAATATGTGAAACTGACAGGATAGCCATTAAAGCCAACATTATTCATCTGATGCTTAGTAGCCCAGAACAAATTCAAAAACAGGTGAGGTAAAAAAGGAACCCTCTTCATTTCAGAAAGGAATTGGATTTTTTTTTTTTTTTGCATAAAAATGGATTGTGTTAATAAATCAAATTTTGTTCTAAAACAAGGAGCAACAGATAATTACAAAAATTGCTAACTGAAGCATATTAAAACTTGAGATAAATATTAAGAGAGATCCTATGAAATGCAGAATTTTTTTCCCCACAAAAAAGTGATTAGACTATTTTACTGCCCTCTATGTGAGGCTCCCCTTGAAAAGTGTTCAAAAGCTATAACTAGGCAATTGTTCACCCCCTTACAAGTCTACGTAACATGTTTCTCTTTTTTTTAGTTAAGTGATGCCATTAGCATTATTGGTAGAGAAGATTTCCCTCAGAAATGGCCTGACCTGCTAACAGAAATGGTGAATCGTTTTCAGAGTGGAGACTTCCATGTTATTAATGGAGTTCTCCGAACAGCACACTCTTTATTCAAAAGGTATGGAGGGGAGTCACAAATTTCCAGTCTGTGATCTGAAAATTAAGTTCACTTTGTTATGGAAATTCTGGTTTTTGTTTGTTTGTTAATGTCTTTTCTTTGTTCCAGTCAAGTTCTCAAACCTTTTCAGAAATCAGAAGTTAATTATTCAAATCTTCCTTCATTTGTCAGATATCGTCATGAGTTTAAATCAAATGAACTGTGGACAGAGATCAAACTTGTCCTTGATGCTTTTGCACTACCATTGACAAATCTCTTTAAGGTAACATAGTTTGTGTAATTTAGATTTGATTTGTATAGCATCTGGTCAAAGACATTTACATTTTTAACTTCACAGCCAAGCTTAGAATACTTACGTTTATAACCATGAGAGCATAACTTTAATTGAATATGCTGAGATAAAGTGTATATGATACACAGTATAAGATGACTAAAATAAACCTCCCATGCTTGAGACTTCTTAAAAGGGGTGTCTTCCTATGTTATATAGATTAGCAGTAACTGAAATTAGATATTTTAAAATGTTTTTATATAGAAACACTTTTTAAATATTGATACCAGGTGAAATGTGGTGCATTTTAATGCCGACAGAACTATTTTCATCAGCAGAAGCAAAAGGGGTGTTATTACTTCTTTCTTCTCTACATCCTCAAAATCTGTTTCACTGATTAAGAGGATCCTCTGGAGTATTGGGGGAGGGGTGCTGCAGGAAAAAGGTAAGACATGGAAAGTGTTTTGCAAACACTTTCACTCGTGATTCTTACTTTTGCCCAGTATGCAACCTTCTTATTTTTCACCACTTTTGGTGGTTCTTATGTTTGTCTTCAGGGTTTTTTTAAAAAAATGATACTGAAATTAGAGATGAGATCTGTTTATTGGCAACATCAATGTGCATTCAGTATAAATGCAATTTTGATGTGAATTATATGTAGTAGACTTTACTGGTAAACCTTTACTTTTCCAGGCCACAATTGAGCTGTGCAGTACTCATGCAAATGATGCCAGTGCTTTGAAAGTTCTCTTCTCATCTCTGATTCTGATTGCGAAGTTATTCTACAGTTTAAATTTTCAAGTAAGCCACCTTTGTTTTCTTTAAGTTGAAAGTTCTGACTTTCAAAGCCTAGAGTAGCACTGAATTCAAAAAACAATTTCAGTGGTGGAAACTTAGATAATCATGAATGTTGGTGTTGCTAGCCAAAAATAGCTAATAATGTTTGGTATTACTTCACAAATATCCTGAGAAATTATTGCTTGCAATTTTAATGAATTAAAACTATTCATATAAAACCTTATAGTATAATAAAGGCAGCTTTTGGGCCTAGGTCTCTTCTTTTCTTTGTCCTGATAGGAGTAGAGTTGATCAAAGGTTGGTCAGAGATCAAAAGAAAATGCAAGCAAAGGTTGTTGACACTCGGGGAATCCCATAGTTAAGTAAAGATAGAGAGGAATACTGTAGTCCTTTTGAAGGTCCAATTTTTCTTTTAACAGCTTTGATGGTAGTCCAGAATAGTTTGCATATACTTATAAGAGCATTAATGTTGTCATTGTTGTGTGCCTTCCGGTTGTATGGTGACCACGGGGTTTTCTCAGCAAAATTTGTTCAGAAGTGGCCATTGCCTTCCGTGGAGGCTGAGAGAGTGTGATTTGCCAAAGGTCATTGAGTGAGTTTCTGTGGCCTAGTGGGGATTTGAACCCTAGTCTCCCAGAGTTGTAGTCCTGCACTGTAAACCACTACACCATACTGGCTCCATATGGGCTTTGGCACCCAGTAAATAGAACTGACTGCTATTCCATGTCAATGTTCCACTGATCACTTGCTATAGCAACACATTTATTTGTGCTATTTTGATTGTGAGATGAGAGCATTGGTTCATGGCCTTCCGGTTTTCAAAGGAGAAACCTACTAATTTGACCTTTTAGACCTGGACTACTTCTAATGATTAAAAAGTGATATGTCGTGACTTCTTGTGGGTTTTTAAGTGGTTATAGTGTTTCTTTGTTGATTGCCAAAATATAAGAAAGATATTCTCAAATAAGAACGATATTTAAATGCAAGTAAGTGATTTAAAAGATGGTTATGCCCCTTAATTTTGTAGGACCTTCCTGAATTTTTTGAAGATAACATGGAAACCTGGATGATGAACTTCCATAACCTTTTAACTTTGGATAACAAACTCTTACAGACAGACGTAAGAAAAAAATATAAACTCCTTTGCAAACTTTACGCATGAAATGGAATCCAGGTCTTGGTATGAACTAAAAGAAAATAGTTTACCTTGAGTTCAGGAAGGACAATGAAACTGCAGAAAAAAATTAGTTAACTAATTATTACAGGGCAAAACACACTGCAGAAATTATCCCTTTTGAAACCACTTTAACTGCCCTGGCTCAGTGCTAGGGAATCCTGGGAACTATCGTTTGTGGTGACACCAAAGCTCTCTGATAGAGAAATCTAAATATCTCGCAAAATTACAGTTCCCAGAATTCCTTGGCATTGAGCCAGGACAGTTAAAGTGGTGTCAAACTGGATTAATTTCTGCAGTGTGTTTTGGCCCATAGAGAAACTACGCAACCATCCTTAGATATATTGAGAGCAAATGGGAATTTTGCCAATTAAAAAGTGGCAAGGGAAGCCCAGAGTTCCTTCTTAACTGTTTTTCACCTGTTTTCTGTGCAGTGGGGTGAAAGCACAATTTTGGATAGCAACATTCCCAGCAACTCCGGAAATAGTAGGTGACAAGTAACTAAGATTGAGCTGGTTAGAAAGATTGATGATCAGCTTTGAGAGGCTGGCAAAGCAGAGCAGCCTATCCTTGCTTCACTAAGTAGGACAGAAGCCAGTGAGCAGAGAGGAAGCTGTATAGGGGCATGCATGTTTGTGCATGAATGAAGAAATATGAATAGTTGTCTGGATAAGAGTGAGTCTTTGGTATGGCATTGCCCTAAAATGGCATGTAATTCCTGAGAAGTTCGAAGAATATCCTTGACTTTAAAAAGTCCTCTTCCTCTTATTTAATGTTCACAACACCTCTTTGCAACACAAGCTTGAGCGGTGACCTGTGCTTACCTTTATTTTAGCATGATGTTTAATCTAGACTTCTGGTATCATAACATGTTAGTTGATAGTAAAGGCATGTATACATTTGGTGGAAAGGCAAGTTAAAAATGTAGAGTGTTAGGGGGGTTGTACAGTCAGCCCTCCTTATCCATGGAGTCTTTATTCAAAGATTCAATGTTTAGTAAATATTTTTAAGAAATATAAATTCCAAAAAAGCAAATCTTGATTCTTACAATTTTATATAAAGGGACATACTGTATTTTCTGGCATATAAGACTACTTTTTAATCCAGGAAAATCTTCTCAAAAGTCGGGGGTTGTCTTATACGCCAGGTGTCATCTTATAGGGCAGGTGCTGAAACTTTTGAGCTGGACTGGAGAATCTGCGGTTGCCGCATATGGTGGGGGGGGAGCTCAAAAATGGCTGCAGCCACATCCCCGCCGTATGCGACGATCGTATGAAAGCAGCTACCGCTCTGATAGTCTTGGAGACAGGGAGGGCTGGGCAGGCAGGGAGAGCTGACCAATCCAAGCAGGCTTTGTATACAACAAGGTTTCCTGCCAAGTACTTGCATGTCATTTGAATTAAAATTACCATATTGAAATCAAATCTGATGTTTTTAAAATTTTTATTTGGTGTGCGTTGGAAGAGGGGTTGTCTTATATGGTGATTATATCCCAAACTCTATATTTTAACTGGAAAAAAGTGGCTTCAAGCATTAGCAAGGTGTAGTGGTTTGGGTGTAGGTTAGGGTTTGATTCCCTGCTTGGCCATGGAAACCACTGGGTGATCTTGGTTGAGTGACACACTCTCAGCACCAGAAAATTCTGTAACAGGGTTGCCTTACATTGGAAACTGCTTGAAGGTACACCCAACAACAGCTAAACCAGCTTATCTGCCAAATCCTTTTGAACCTTTGACGATATCAACTGAGGTTAAGGGGTGAGCTGATAAGCCTACTGTTCTTGCTGCTTCTAAGCGGCCAATGCTACTGCTGTTCTGCATATGCCATCATATCTCCTGCTGCACTCAGACCTGACAGCTAAAAATGGGAAGGGTTAGAGCACCAAGTGGAACAGTGCTTGTTTTTGTCAGCAATTCCACCTATCCTGCTTTATGCATCCACATTCCCCCTGTGATGTTACAGCTGAGCATTTTGATACAACTTGGTTGTACTCTTGTCTATCTGACATGAATTTTACACTGTCCTTCCTCATAGTAGCTCAGGGATTATGTTCACCACCCTGCCCTTTTATTGTAACATTAAATCTGTAAGATTCTTGAGAGGTAGTGGCTGGAACAAGGTCCCCTAGTAAATCTGGTGGATGACCAAAGTTCTAACTACAAACTGCACTAGAAGTATGTTAGAGGCTTATGCCACAGACATATTATCTTGACCCACTAGCCTTGCAAATATTTATCAAGTAGCCATTATACTTTTAGCTTATACAGTTTTGAAGTACAGTATTTGTTACTGTTAGTATTTGGAAGCATTCAGCTTATCTGGAAAACTTAATGTGAACATTTTTCTTTATAGAGATGTATTGATGTTAACTTACTTCACTGTTGTTTGTAATTGAAGTGAACCCGACAAATATGTGAAACTGCAGGAGTAGCCATTAAACAACATTATTCATCTGATGCTTAGTAGCCCAGAACAAATTCAAAAACAGGTGAGGTAAAAGGAACCCTCTTCATTTCAGAAAGGAATTGGATTTATTTATTATTTTTTGCATAAAAATGGATTGTGTTAATAAATCAATTTTGTTCTAAAACAAGGAGCAAAAGATAATTACAAAAATTGCTAACTGAAGCATATTAAAACTTGGATAAATATTAAGAGGATCCTATGAAATGCAGAATTTTTTTCCCCACAAAAAAGTGATTGACTATTTTACTGCCCTCTATGTGAGGCTCCCCTTGAAAAGTGTTCAAAAGCATAAACTAGGCAATTGTTCACCCCTTACAAGTCTACGTAACATGTTCTCTTTTTTTTTTTAAGTGATGCCATTAGCATTATTGGTAGAGAGATTTCCCTCAGAAATGGCCTGACCTGCTAACAGAAATGGTGTCGTTTTCAGAGTGGAGACTTCCATGTTATTAATGGAGTTCTCCGAACAGCACACTCTTTATTAAAAGGTATGAGGGGGTCACAAATTTCCAGTCTGTGATCTGAAAATTAAGTTCACTTTGTTATGGAAATTCTGGTTTTTGTTTGTTTGTAATGTCTTTTCTTTGTTCCAGTCAAGTTCTCAAACCTTTTCAGAAATCAGAAGTTAATTATTCAAATCTTCCTTCATTTGTCATATCGTCATGAGTTTAAATCAAATGAACTGTGGACAGAGATCAAACTTGTCCTTGACTTTTGCACTACCATGACAATCTCTTTAAGGTAACATAGTTTGTGTTAATTTGATTGTTTTTAAGCATCTGGTCAAAGACATTTACATTTTTTAACTTCACAGCCAAGTTAGATACTTACGTTTATAACCATAAGAGCATACTTTAATTGAATATGCTGAGATAAAGTGTATATGATAACAGTATAGAGACTAATAAACCTCCCATGCTTGAGACTTCTTAAAAGGGTGTCTTCCTATGTATTAGATTAGCAGTAACTGAAATTAGTATTTTAAAATGTTTTTATATAGAAACACTTTTATATTGATACCAGGTGAAATGTGGTGCATTTAATGCCGACCGAACTATTTTCATCAGCAGAAGCAAAAGGGGTGTTATTATACTTCTTTTCTCTCTACATCCTCAAAATCTGTTTCACTGATTAAGAGGATCCTCTGGAGTATGGGGGAGGGGTGCTGCAGGAAAAAGGTAAGACATGGAAGTGTTTTGCAACACTTTCACTCGTGATTCTTACTTTTGCCCAGTATGCAACCTTCTTATTTTCACCATTTGGTGGTTCTTTATGTTTGTCTTCAGGGTTTTTTTTTAAAAATGATACTGAAATTAGAGATGAATCTGTTTATTGGCAACATCAATGTGCATTCAGTATAAATGCAATTTGATGTGAATTATATGTAGAGACTTACTGGTAAACCTTTACTTTTCCAGGCCACAATTGAGCTGTGCAGTACTCATGCAAATGATGCCAGTGCTTTGAAAGTTCTCTTCTCATCTCTTATTCTGGATTGCGAAGTATTCTACAGTTTAAATTTTCAGTAAGCCCCCTTTGTTTCTTTTAAGTTGAAAGTTCTGAATTTCAAAGCTAGAGTAGCACTAATTCAAAAAAAATTTCAGTGGTGGAAACTTGATAATCATGAATGTTGGGTGTGCTAGCCAAAAATAGCTAATAATGTTTGGTATTACTTCACAAATATCCTGAGAATTTTGCTTGCCATTTTAATGAATTTAAACTATTTATATAAAAACCTTACAGTATAATAAAGGCAGCTTTTGGGCCAGGTCTCTTCTTTCTTTGTCCTGATAGGAGTAGAGTTGATCAAAGGTTGGTCAGAGATCAAAAGAAAATGCAAGCAAGGTTGTTGACACTCGGGGAATCCCATGTTAGTAAAAATGAGAGGAGATAGTCATTTTGAAGGTCCAATTTTTCTTTTAACAGCTTTGATGGTAGTCCAGATAGTTTGCATATACTTATAAGAGCATTAATTTTGTCATTGTTGTGTGCCTTCCGGTTGTATGGTGACCAGGGTTTTCTCAGCAAAATTTGTTCGAAGTGGCCATTTCTTCGTGGAGGCTGAGAGAGTGTGATTTGCCAAAGGTCATCGAGTAAGTTTCTGTGGCCTAGTGGGGATTTGAAACCTAGTCTCCCAGGTTGTAGTCCTGCACTGTAAACCACTACACCACATACTGGCTCCATATGGCTTTGGCACCCCAGTTAATGAAACTGACTGCTATTCCATGTCAGCCAGTGTTCCACTGTCACTTGCTATCAACACATTTATTTATGCTATTTTGATTGTGAGATGAGAGCATTGGTTCATGGCCTCCGGTTTTCAAAGGAGAAACCTACTATTTGACCTTTTAGACTGGACTACTTCTAATGATTAAAGTGATTGTCGTGACTCTTGTTGGTTTTAAGTGGTTATAGTGTTTCTTTGTTGATTGCCAAAATATAAGAAAGATATTCTCAAATAAGAACGATATTTAAATGCAAGTAAGTGATTTAAAGATGGTTATGCCCCTTAATTTTGTAGGACCTTCCTGAATTTTTTGAAGATAACATGGAGAACCTGGATGATGAACTTCCATCCTTTTAACTTTGGATAACAAACTCTTCAGACAGACGTAAGAAAAAAAAATATAAACTCCTTTGCAAACTTTACGCATGAAATGGAATCCAGTCTTGGTATGAACTAAAAGAAAATAGTTTACCTTGAGTTCAGGAAGGACAATGAAACTGCAGAAAAAAATTAGTTAACTAATTATTACAGGGCAAAACACACTGCAGAAATTATCCCTTTTGAAACCACTTTAACTGCCCTGGCTCAGTGCTAGGAATCTGGGAACTATCGTTTGTGGTGACACCAAGCTCTCTGATATGAGAAAATCTAAATATCTCGCAAATTACCTTCCCAGAATTCCTTGGCATTGAGCCAGGACAGTTAAAGTGGTGTCAAACTGGATTATTTTGCAGTGTGTTTTGGCCCATAGAGAAACTACGCAACCATCCTTAGATATATTGAGAGCAATGGGAATTTTGCCAATTAAAGTGGCAAGGGAAGCCCAGAGTTCCTTCTTAACTGTTTTCACCTGTTTTCTGTGCAGTGGGGTGAAAGCACAATTTTGGATAGCAACATTCCCAGCAACTCCGGAAATAGTAGGTGACAAGTAACTAAGATTGAGCTGGTTTAAGATTGATGATCAGCTTTGAGAGGCTGGCAAAGCCGAGCACAGCCATCCTTGCTTCCTAAGTAGGACAGAAGCAGTGGCAGAGAGAGCTGTATAGGGGCATGCATGTTTGTGCATGAATGAAGAATATGAATAGTTTTCTGGATAAGAGTGAGTCTTTGGTATGGCATTGCCCTAAAATGGCATGTAATTCCTGAGAAGTTTGAAGAATATCCTTGACTTTAAAAAGTCCTCTTCCTCTTTTATATGTCACAACACCTCTTGCAACACAAGCTTGGCGGTGACCTGTGCTTACCTTTTTTTAGCATGTGTTATCTAGACTTCTGGTATCATAACATGTTAGTTGATGTAAAGGCATGTATACATTTGGGAGGCAAGTTAAAATGTAGAGTGTTGGGGGTTGTACAGTCAGCCCTCCTCTCATTGGAGTCTTTATTCAAAGATTCAATGTTGTAAATTTTTAAGAATATAAATTCACCAAGCAAATCTTGATTCTTACAATTTTATATAAAGGGACATACTGTATTTTCTGGCATTAAGACTACTTTTTAATCCGGAAAATCTTCTCAAAGTCGGGGTTGTCTTATACGCCAGGTGTCATCTTATGGGCAGGTGCCGAAACTTTTGAGCTGGACTGGAGAATCTGCGGTTGCCGCATATGGTGGGGAGAGCTCAAAAATGGCCGCCGCCACATCCCCGCCGTATGCGACGATGTATGAAAGCAGCTACCGCTCTGATCGT
>NC_056525.1:28209319-28228340 GCF_019175285.1 Sceloporus undulatus | reverse complement strand
GACAGGAAGGGCTGGGCAGGCAGGGAGAGCTGACCAATCCAAGCAGGCTTTGTATACAACAAGGTTTCCTGCCAAGTACTTGCATGTCATTTGAATTAAAATTACCATATTGAAATCAAATCTGATGTTTTTAAAATTTTTATTTGGTGTGCGTTGGAAGAGGGGTTGTCTTATATGGTGATTATATCCCAAACTCTATATTTTAACTGGAAAAGTTGGGGGTCGTCTTATACGCCCAGTCGTCTTATATGCCGGAAAATACAGTAATTTTATTATGCCAATGTATTTAATGGGACTTGAGCATCCATGGATTTTGGCATCCATGTGCGTGGGAGTGTCTTGGAACCAAATCCTAGCAAATACCAAGGGTGCACTTCTGTGGTTTGACATTGACAGGATGAAGAAGAAGCTGGTCTGCTAGAGCTTTTGAAATCCCAAATTTGTGACAATGCTGCTTTGTACGCCCAAAAATATGATGAAGAATTTCAGCCTTACCTGCCTCGTTTTGTCACAGCAATCTGGAATTTATTAGTCACAACAGGTCAAGAAGTTAAATATGATTTGGTAAGTATAATACGGTTCTCTTTCATCCATTTTAAACTGAACATTCTCATTTTATTCATATACATTAATTTCATTTTTCTCTTTGTAGTTGGTAAGCAATGCAATCCAGTTTCTGGCCTCAGTTTGTGAGAGACCCCATTACAAGCACCTCTTTGAAGACCAGAATACACTGACAAGTATTTGTGAAAAAGTTATTGTTCCCAACATGGAATTTAGAGGTAAATATATTCATTATTAAAAAAAATTTTGATGGTTTCTCTAGGAAACAAACATCTTAATTTTTTAGCAAAGTTGGCTTTAGGGTTGGAGCCAGTGTGGGGTAGTGATTTGAGTGTTGGAGTATGACTCTGGTGATCAGGATTTGAATCCCTGCTCTGCCATCAAAACCCACTGGGTGACTTTGGATAAGTCACACTCTTTCAGCCACATAGGCAAGGGCAAACCTCCTCTGAACAAATTCAGCCAAGAAAATTGTGATAGGTTTACCTTAGAGTCACCATAGGTTGAAAACAACTTGAAGGCATAACAATAACTATGAAAGTTCATGTAGTGCTGTAGGTTGTAATCTTTTCCTTCATAATGTGGCCAGTAGACCTGAGTTCTTATGGTTCAGCACTCTCAAAACTACCTTTTGGTTTAATATTTGTCTATGCTGTAGGCTTTATTTCAGAGGAAGGAATTGGCAAAACCACCTCTGATTTTTCCTTGCCTAAGAAAGCCCTATGAAATTCATGGAGGGCAAGTCTACATTTACCATATATTCTGGGTGCACTCTAGTTTTCCAGATATACAAAGACTCTGGGTTTGTTTACACTATTACTACAGACATCGAGACAAATTCAGCTTAATCAGCCACACATTCTCCATTCCAAGATAACTTCATTGTAAAATGGCAGCTCATAGGCTAGTTTTCCTTGAATCATTTTTGGCTGCACATCAAGTCTGCTCCACTTTATTTTATTTTATTTTTCCTGTTTGTCATGCATGCAGACATACACATTTCTGTCCTGGTCCAGGACACTTCTCTGCCTTCATTTTTTCCCAGAGGAGGACTGGCCTTTGGCCATTGCTAAAACTAAGCCAAGAAGTTAATTGGAAGTGGGCAGATACAGGTACAAATATCTGCCAAGCAAATATACTGATGGCCAGTTATCCACACACATGCAGCACCCTTTAAAAATGGCAAATGAGCAGCAAAATTCACAAAAGAATCAAACAGTAGCTTTTAATCCTAGCTTTCGGGGTAAACACATAATATAACTTACTTGTTAAGAGTAAAATGGTTACCTGTGGTTTGCCTCAAATGAAGAAAGGAGACTAATGTTTAAGGAGATACTTAAGCCAAACAACAAACTTTAGGACTATAAATGTTTATAGCTCTATCTTACTAAGCTTGCACAGAGATACAACACAACAAAATCACTGGCTACTTAATTTAAAAAAGGACAGCATATGTCTAAAAAATATTAAAATGTTGGTTAACCTTTGTAAAAATGTATTTTTATTTTTGCAATTTTTTTGTACTGTTGCACATTTTCATTGATAAATTCTTTGAAAGATTTATTTAATAAAATGTATTTCTTGGATACTGCATGCAGTGATCTTGGTTGTTTATAGCTCTGCATGATCTAAATAAGGTAGGCCATGATCAACTGTATACATTTGTCCTTAAATTTGTATTTTGTTAAGGAATTTACCTTCCTTTTATGTGTGCTCTTAAGAGTTGCTTGGTCTTATGCTGCTTGAAATAGCTCAGATGCATTTTTCTTTTAACAATTAAATTCACATACCCTATATTCTAAGCAGTTCACCACGCAATATGAGAAAGAAATGTTCACTGAAGGGGAGATGTAAATTGTTCATGTTTTCATCAACATGGTTTTGTAAAACAATTTGGACCTGTTTTAAACCTCAAATATCCTTGTAATGACAATATTGTTACTAATGTACTCTTTACAGTTGAAAGTATTAATAGTTTATTAATTGTAATGTGTTACTTTAATTCTACCAAGTAATTTCACAAAACAGTGCATAAAGCTAATTTAACAGGGTTTTTTCAAGAATATGTGATATTAAAACAAATCAAAATTTTGCATGCTTTCTGATCTTTAACATAATTATGTGTACTACTTTTTTGCAGCTGCTGATGAAGAAGCTTTTGAAGATAATTCTGAAGAATATATCAGAAGAGATTTGGAAGGCTCTGGTAATCTAATTTATACCCCATATTTAAGTTAACATCATAAATCTAGGCAAGGGCAGCTTTTTCCACCCCAAAAAGGAGTGGCATTTTGCTGCTTCTTTTGGGACTGGGAAAACGCCGGATTGGGACTGCGGTGTGTGGTTCCTGCAGCCCTGATCTGGCACTCAAAGAGGCAGTGCAGAGCTGCCCCTTTGCAGCCATCTGTATCAGCCCTCTGAGAATTATTATTATTATTATTATTAACTTTTATTTATAAAGCGCTGTAAATTTACACAGCGCTGTACATACAATAATTGGACGGATCCCTGCCCTCAGGCTTACAATCTAAAAAGACACGACACAAAGGGAGTGGGGGTGGGGAGGGGGCATCTCTAGAAGGATAACACATATAAAATACATAGCAATACAGGAAATGATTCAATAAAACAGGGAAGAAAAGATCATCAAATAGCAAGTGACAATTATGCAATGCCTGGGAACGCTGCCCTGAACAGAATGGTCTTCAATGCCGTTTTGAAGCTGGTTAAAGAAGTGATGGCTCTTGCTCGCGAGGGAAGAAGGTTCCAGGAGTGAGGGGCAGCGAGTGAAAAGGGGCGAATCCGAGATGGGGCAGAGGAAATCCTGGGCTGTGACAGCAGACCTTGACTACCAGAACGGAGAGCCCTAGTGGGAATACTGTTTTGAAGCAGTATTGGTGACACAGCTATATTGGGTGGTCTTTCTGTTCCCCTTATGAATGTTGGATTCTAAAGTATATTTTGTTCTAAATTCAATTTTGTATTAAAATTCTTCAGCATTCTGTATTCTGCTGTTAATTAAGGTGTTGGTATTTTGATACTGGTGTTCTTCATATGATCTTTCTTAGCTTTATAAATTGACTAGGATGCAGAGCCCACATTACTAGTTTTAAACAACTTTTTATTCTTGTGGAGAGTGAAGTATTGCTGTTCACAGGCACTGCATCTTAGGGCTGGAGCAGACGGCAGGAAGGAGCAGCCCGAGGTCCATAGCAACCGCATAGCCTGCTTCAAAGGCAGGCTGCAGTCACATAACCCAACCCACGCTACCAGAAACCAGATTACCCCAGCTCCTTTTTGCTTCAGTCTGCGTGTGTCAACTACTAACCTTATTTATATTGTACAGTTAAAAAAGCATAGGAAGCATCTTCTAGAAAATTGTTCTGTAAATTGAAGGACTTGGATTTGAACAGTTCTTAGTTATACAGTTGGCCCTTCATATTTGTGGCTTTGACTTTTATGGATTTAATTATTTGTAGATTTGATTAATATGTTTTCTCTAGGAATCACTAGGTCCTCCAGCGCAACTTTACAGGAAGAGTCACGATGGAAGACCTAGTGGTTCCTAGAAACAACACTTCTCTAGGCATTGTAGGTCCTCCAATGCAATTTTGTGGTCACCCTTTGCCAGATGTTGGCCATAGAGTTGCACTGGAGGACCTAGAGATTCTGAGAGGTGTTCTCTCAGGTTACAGAAAAGTGTTTTGTTTTTTTCTTTCACTTTCACAGATGTCCTGTGCCCCTAACTCCAATTAATGTGGAGGGCCCACTGTAGTTGCATGAACCTGATTTAGCAATGCTGAAATATTGCAGAATTGAGAAGCTAGTACATTATTTGTAATTGCTTGTGTTTTCTTATCTCTTTTATGTGTGATGCAGATATTGATACCAGACGCAGAGCAGCCTGTGATCTAGTAAGAGGTTTATGCAGGTTTTTTGAAGGGCCTGTGACAGGGATCTTTTCTGGTTATGTGAATTCTATGCTGCAAGAGTATGCAAAGAATCCATCTATCAACTGGAAGCATAAAGATGCTGCTATTTACCTTGTAACATCGTTGGCATCAAAAGCTCAGACACAAAAGGTACTTGCGATTATTTGACTGGAATTGCAGGGTGTTACCTTTTCAGGGTGTAAGGGAGTTATGGGGCACTTAAATTGTTAATTAAAACATAATGGTGTTTCAGGACTGATATAATAATAATAATAATAATAATAATAATAATAATAATAATAATAATATAAATTTTATTTATATACCGCTTTTCCAAAAATGATCAAAGCGGTTTACATAGAGTTTAAAACCAATTACAAAACACATCATAAAATAGATAAAACCAAGAGGACTAAATACAATATTTATTTATTTATATCATGCTCTTTTCCCAGGACTGGGACTCAGAGCGGCTTCACAGCAATTAAAAAACAAACAAACAAACAAAAAGTACAATTAAAACATTTAAAAAATAAATAGATAAATTACATGCATTAAACAGAATGATTGAACTAGTCCAACATTCCTGCCTGTTCTTATAGTGATTCCTTAAATGCCTGTTTGAACAGGTAGGTCTTCAACTGCCGTCGGAAAGCCATCAAGGAGGGAGCCGTTCTTATCTCCCTAGGCAGGGAGTTCCAGAGTCTAGGGGCAGCCGCTGAGAAGGCCCTCTCTCGTGTCCCCACCAAACGTGTTTGTGAAGATGTTGGGATGGAGAGAAGGGCTTCTCCAGAGGTTCTCAGAGTCCGGGCAGGTTCATACCAGGAGAAACGGTCTGCCAAATAATGTGGACCTGAGCCATGTAGGGCTTTGTAGGATATAACCAGTACCTTGAATTGTGCCCTGGAATGAACTGGCAGCCAATGAAGCTGTTTCAACAGGGGAGTTGTATGGGCTGTGTAATCGGCGCCTGTTAACAGCCTGGCAGCAGCTCTTTGAACCAATTGAATTTTCCAAACACTTTTCAAAGGCAGTCCTATGTAGAGCCCATTACAGTAGTCCAAACGGGATGTAACCAAATACAATATACAATCTAAAAACAAGTCCTGGTTTCCAGTCTCCCCAAGACTTGCTAAAATTATTGGGCTAGGATTTGAGTGCTACTGTAATATCAGAAATGGACCATATCACAAATAGAGGGAAATAAAGTACCTGAACCTTTCCATTATAAATCCAGAGTATATGAAGTTGTAGTGCTTTGGTATTATGGTTAAATTGGTCTACAGTGTAGATTTGCTACTAGTAGACTATTATTTAAAACCTTGGCAGCATATCACAAGCTATATTGCAGTTAACCTACTTTTCGCTTGCATCTTCCATTACGATAGCATACTGCACATAACTAGTTTAGATGTTTTGGGTAGAACATGCGTGCTCCATTTTATAATGCAAAGTTTGAAACTAAAAAAACTCAAGATAAACATTTACAGAAATGGCCAAGAATTCACAATGAGCATGTTAACACGGTATCTTTTAATAGGAACTTATGGATAATCCAATACAGAAATTGTATTTTTTAAAAGTGTTTGTTGTGGGAGGGAAGTTAGAATAAGTGATTTAAGAATTGGTGTAGGTGTAAGAAGGTTGGAGAAAGTGTGAAGATATGTGAGAGGGTGAGAAGGAGTAAGTTAAAGAGTAGGCGTAAGTAGGTTAGGAAAGTAAAAGTGGGTATAAGAGAATGTAAGGAAGAGAAAGTTAAGGAGTGGATAAAAGCTCAGAGAAGATAGGAACAAGATATTTGAGAAGATAAGAAGACTATATAAGAGAGGAAGAGAAAGGAAAAGAAGACATAAGAAGGTAAAAGTAAGTGTGAAGAAAGTATGAGAGAGGATAAGAAGAGGGGGTAAAGAAGCTTTGAAAAAGGGATGAGAAAAATGTGTCATGGAAAAATGAGTAAGTTAAAGGAAGGGTAAAGAAAAGAAGAGAGGAAGGGGTTGGGGAAGTTAGAAAGCATGGATACCATTGGAGAGGAATAGAAAGTGTTTAGTGAGGTTTAGAAGGATAAGGAAAGGATTGAGTGAGGAATGAATGTGTATATGGAAAAGACAGGAAATAGGTAAGGAATAGTATAAATGAAATTAGTGAACAAAAATGAAAGAAAGGCTAGTCATGATAAGTAAAGAATTTAGTACTGTATATGTTATGTATGTATAATTGGTACTATGTATTGTATGTTAAGTTGTATGTGATTTTGTTATTTTTTATTGCTATATACATGTTTAATTAATAAAAAATATTTATAATAAAAGTGATTGTTTCTGTTTTCCCTTCAGCATGGAATAACACAAGCCAATGAACTTGTAAATTTGACAGAATTCTTTGTGAACCATATTTTACCAGACCTGAAGTCTCCTAATGGTAAGTTTAGAATTCTATATAAAATATCTCCAGTATTTAGTTATGACATGTAGGAAGCATATGGCCTACATAATTATAGTAACTGTCTAGTAAAGACATAACTGTGGAAGGCCTCATTGTTTTATCTTGGCAGATGTGAGCAAAAACTCTACCTGAAAGTTTGGGGTGACTCTGCCAATTAAAGTAAGGGCCGAAACAGACGGCTCTGAAGGGGCGGCTTGAAGCCACCCCTTCCAAACATGGATTGAGGCCGCAGCAACCACACGCCATGGCCCCAATCAGCCTTGCAGCCAGCTGAAAAAGGCAAAGAGCCACTCCTTTTTGAGTCAGCAAAAAGGCAGCTTTTCCCACCCATCCGTCACCCACAGGCAACTTCAAGCTGCCCTGGCAGTGCATGACATGTAAACATCACACTACTGGAGCGCTCATAAGCCAGCTCACATCTGAGCCCAGTATGACTTCCAGGCATCTTGGGGGGCTTGTGGTGTCTGTACGCCATGCCTTTCCGGTCTGTTCCCCCCCCCCCCCCCCAAGACAGTCCTGGACTAGATCAGAAGTGGGCAAAGTGAAGCTCTTGGGATTTTGTAGGACTGCAGTCCACATCAGCTTTAGCCACATAGACAATAATGAGGAGCTGTGAATTGGTTGTTCTTTGTCCTCTCCCCCATAGCTAGATAGACCAGTGGTCTGCCCTTGGTGTAATGTTGTTTATGATTCCAGAGGAAAACTAGAGTTTTTTGGAAGGTACAACTTGGGTGCAGCAAACAGGATCTCACAGGCAGAATTAAACAAGGTTATTCCAATGACAGAACTGCTTTTATCAGTGGAACTTAATGGGCATTTCCCCCTCTTGCTGTTGTCTTCAAAATTTGCTCTAGAGGGCTGTAAAATGGTGTAAATAATGGTGGTAAATTTGGGCATTGCTTGAGTTTCTACTATATAACTATAATTTTTCTACAGAACATCAGTCATTTTAAGTAGCCTGTAACTTTTTTTAACAGTGAATGAGTTTCCTGTGCTTAAGGCTGATGGTATCAAGTACATCATGATTTTCAGAAGCCAAGTAAGTTGATTATGAATCTGAATTCTATAATGGGGGAAATGGTTCTTAATTTATGTATGCAAAAGAATGTTAAAATATTCATACATTCATATGTAGAATTTTACAATGTGGCATGAATAGTTTGGAAGAAAACCTAATTTATTGAGGGGTTTGTTTTTGTTGGGTTTTTCTATGTTTTCAGTATTTCCTATTGGGGAACAAAATAACAATTAGTGTGTAAGAAACCCTTTCCTCGTCATTTGAGAAATTCTTTCTTTCAGTTTCTTGCTTGGATGTTACTTTAAATGGTATATCAGGTTTCAGATAGGGTTTCTGCTTACAGGGTTTTAATAATAATAATAATAATAATAATAATTGGGCCTATCATCTTGACTTAAAACAATAATAGGATCCAAAACATACTACAAGAATAATCCTGTTTGAGACCACTTTAACTGCCCTGGCTCAATGCTAGGGAATTCTGTGAACTTTAGTTTTGTGAGAAATTTAGCCTACTCTGTTAGAGAGCTCTGGTACCACAATAAACTACAGTTCCCAGGATTCCCTAGCACTGAGCCAGGGCAGTTAAAGCGGTCTTGAACTGAATTATTTCTGCAGTGTGTTTTGGACTTAGGCCATCTCAATAAGCTTAATATAGATATGAGTGTATTCTGTCTACATATGTATTTACAGTGGTGGACTTATACCAGAAGCAATGACCAAAATATTGTAATAGTGCGTGATTTCATTTAATATTTCATTAAAATGTTTCTTATGTAATTCTTCCAAACTGTCTAGTATTCTTGTTTCTAAAACACTTTAATCTACATGTCTATTTTGTAGGTACCTAAAGAACAACTTTTGGTGTCAATTCCTCTCTTAATAAATCATCTTCAAGCAGAAAGTATTGTAGTTCATACTTATGCAGCCCATGCTCTTGAAAGATTATTTACAATGAAAGGGGCTAACAGTACAACACTGTAAGTTTACATTTGGTTGTTTTATTTTATTTTATTTTGGCTTTTTGTTGCTCTGATTAGATGACTTTTGATCTTTCACTTCCTTTTTTTCAGAGAAGCATAGATTGTTATACCATCTATATTTAAAAGCTGATCCTTTTTTTTTTAAAGCAAGATTTTGAGTTGACTTAGCAATTGACAACACTATAGTTTTAGAGATGTTTAAAAGCAGGATGTAATTTTAAGGTTCAAAGAATCATACATTTCTAATCTACATTCATTCTAATGATTAGTCAGGATTGACTTCCTAGAGTGGAGGACTTGATGAATGATTGGAAAAATAGCACAGGAGTTCAAGCATTCTCTTTTCCTATACAGAATTACAGCTACAGAAATGGCACCATATGTTGAAATGTTGCTAACGAACCTTTTCAAAGCTCTGACACTTCCAGGTTCATCAGAAAATGAATACATTATGAAAGGTAAGAAGCTGTATTTATAACGAAGCTGAGTGCTTTGACACATAATACCTGTTGTTCACTGTACTCCTTTGGTATCATGTTATTTCTTTAATTGGTCTTTTTCCAAAGCACAGTTGTATCATTGCATAATCAATTTGTCTTCCTGATATGAATCTGAATCTGATGGGTACATTAATAGTGTTGCTGCTCTTAGGGGGAAGGCCAGTTTGGAGAAAAGAGTATTGAAGTAATAATTTATCAGAACTGAGATATGCTCACTATAAGGAATAAATGCCTAGCAGTATATGGGGTGTACTTCTTGATTGTGTTTTTGAGGAGGCTAACTCCACAGTAAACACTTTCAATCCTTTTTATAACTTCCTTGTTCTACCACCAAAAAGCTACTAGAAGAAGACATTTGCGTTAGTCTGTGTAAGCCTGGAAACTAAAAACCTTGATTGGCATTAGAACAGGGAGGAGATGCCAACTTTTGTCTCTACAGGCTGCACAAGTATGTTAGCAGTGCACTAGAAGTGCCCTCACATCACTTCCCAGTTGTAATTTTTGTTGGAAGATTTTTGCATTCTCTTTCCCCATCCTTAGATAAATAGGGATTTCTTGCATGCAAACTCTTCCCCCCCCCCCCTCCCTTTCAAACTAACCATGTGATTTAGGCCATTCCCCCTTTAGGCTGCTACTAACACACTTTCTCTCAAAGATTTTCTCCTGCACTACATGTTCCCATTTTCCTCCTCTCTCAAATTTCTTTGGAAAGATGGTGAGACAAATATTTCTTCTTAACCTGAACTATTCACTAGCTAGATTAGGATATAGCCTCTATGTAATATATAGATTAAAAACATTAGTAAACCTTTGTTTAAACTACAAGCTACTTGTGTTTATTTTTTGAATCCATCTCCGTTCTTAGGGAAGCATAGGCACATTACAGACCGCCCCTTTGGGGCGGCTTGTACCCGCCCCTTTCCCCGATGGCTCGGGGCCTCAGCTGCCATAGCGGCAGCCCCGAGACCCCAATCCGCCGCTTTTCCAGGCCGCTTTCCACGGCCTGGAAAGGTTTCCTTGGGGCTTCAAGCCCCAAGGACACCCCAACAGCGGCCCCTTTCTCTTTTGTGATGCTGGTGCAGCCGTGTAAAGGAGCTCCTTCCCGCATCCTTCCATTTCGGAGCTCTTTCCTGCGCCACAGAAAGGGCGCCACAGGCGCTCTTCCGAGGCACCAGGATGTAACGTCCGCGCTGCCCCGTTTGGAGGCGGCACAGTCATGACGTCCTAATGGCGGCACCCATGTAGAATGGGTGCTGCCATTTTGTACGTATTGTGTACGTACTAGGGTTGGGGGCATCTGAAAGAGACGCCCCCAAGCAACCCTAGTACGTACAGAGTACGTACTAAAAGGCCCTTCTGAAAAGGGCCATAGTTAGACAGAGGCACATTTCTGTTAATTTGCTGATTCAAATCTAGACCATAACAGGCTTGGCTTTTTGACATTTAAATTTTTTTGTTTTCTTAACAAAGTCTGAAGCCTCAGGAAACTTAAATTGCTCTACAATTTTATGCTAGTTTTGGACCAAAATATCACCTAGGGTGGTTGGTGGGAGTAGGAAAGCAAAACCACTGCATTTGCAAGTGGTTTTCTTACATTGTAGGGTGGAATTTACCACCAAATTGTCTTAGATTTTAAAATTTTGTTAGGGTTTGAGGAGACTTTACTGCAGAAGTGGGGTTTGCTGGCGGCATGCACCCTGTGGGACATGCTTTCTCTTTTCTCTTCCAGTAAAACATATTTTTCTATCTGAGAGTCTGCAGTTCTGTTATTTTTAAAGTGTTGGTTTATATCCCTATACAGTACAGAACTTACTAAACCAGTACTTGATGTTGATTGCATGCTGCAAGATTTAGCATACTTATGCAGTTTTTAAATGTGAAGTACAACACATGATTCAGAAGTCTTTTATGCCTTCAGTAATGTAAATCTCTACATTTCCAGCTATCATGAGAAGCTTTTCTCTGCTTCAAGAAGCAATAATTCCATATATCCCTTCTCTCATCAGTCAACTCACACAGAAACTGCTTGCTGTCAGCAAGGTAAAGGCAGAAGAGCTCTCTTCACCATTTGTAATATCTGTTATGTTAAACTTTTTGTTGATTTAATTTAGTTCATTTCTTTCACCTGTTTTTATTCATAGCCAATTAAAGTATTAACTTGGTTCTTTCTTATGGAATCAAGCTATATCAAGAGGAAGAAACAGGCCTAGATTAAAAGATTCATTCAGCTGGTTTTATTTATATAAGGCTATTTGGAGCTAATATTGTTTGAACAGCAGGCCCTCATGCTGCATGGCTAAAAGAAACTAATCAAAACTGGAATGGAATGGATTGGATGGGTGTTGCAAAAGTACATTAGGTACCTAGATACAGGGCTCCCCCGGGTTACGAAATTAATTCGTTCCGCGGCGCCATTCGTAACCCGAAAAGCATTCGCAAGCCGAAGCCCCATAGGCGCTAATAGCGAAAGCCGCGATTTGGTGCGAAAAAGCGCCGAAAAGCACCAAAAATTTTTTCGTAACCCGAAATAACCTTCGTAACCCAGAACAGTTTTTTTTAATGGATTTTTTTCGTAACCCGGAAATTTCGTAACGCGGCGGATTCGTATCCTGGGGTACCACTGTATATAAAAATCAGAAGGTTTTAAGCCAGTTCTGGGTTTTTGAGAGAACATTCCCCTCCTAGAGGAAAAACCAACATTAAGAAAAATTGAAATGCAGACATTATTTTCTTATAAAATCACCTAGCTTGGCATATACATTGTTTTCTCAAATTCACAAAGCAGTGCATTAAATATATTTAAATATTTTAAAACTACCTTTTAGGTTAAAACTCCTCCCAAGGTGATTTATATGAAAGAATATGATGCAGATTTACTCAGATGTAAAGTTTACTCTGTTTAGTCAGGTTTTATATTTTGTTTATTTTTATTTTATTCTAGCCAGTTGCAGAATAAATTTGCAGCTCTTGGTACAATGTACAGGTTAGAGTAGGCCTATGTCATAAGCCTTATATTAGAAAAGGGGTCAAGGGATTGCTATCTCAATCATTTTTTATGTCTAACAGGGCAGTTATATCAAGTTCAACTCAGAAGTAAGCCTCACTAAGTTCAGAGAGATTTATTCTAAGATAAGTGTGTATTGGTCACTTAGTTTAGTGCAGTTGTCTACAACAGAATTGTGAAAATAATGTAGGGGAATTCAGACTTATAGCCCCTCAAATACTTATGCACTTACTTCTCCCTCATTTCTCTTACATCTGAGAAGTAAAAAATTAAAGGGTGGAAATAGACTCCACAAATTAGGTAAGAAACACACTTCAAGGGAATATGGAAAATAGAAGAGTAATGCAGTGTGCCCGTGTCATATGTGGGCACCTCTTATATGGCTTCCAGCATATGCTGGAAGCCACGCCAGAAGGAGCAGCACCGCGGACCAGAACAAACAATGCTGCACACCACCGCGAGCACAAGCCCTGTTCACTTGAATGAGGCTTGAGCATCCGTGTTTTTTGCCTTACGCGGGAGGAGGGGGCAAAACAGATCCCCCGCATGAGTAGGGCAGACTATAATCTCTCTGCCTATTTTGTCTGGTTTATATTCCCATGTTTTCATGTCATGGAAGCTAGATAAGGATATAAACATCATTTAAGCTTGTGAATGGAACTCATAAATTGTGTGCATTCAAGTAGTTTCTGATTTATGGTGACCCTAGCACTGGGTTTTCTTGTTCAGAGGGAGTTTGCCTTTGCCTCCAAGGCTGAGAGAGTGTGACTATGGGGGCAAAGGGCCCGTTTTGGGCCTAAAACACTGATATATTAGGTTAGAGTGAGGGATTGCAGCACTCAAGCCTCTGCAAGTTGTCCATCTTTGTTATCTCAGCATGATAGAAAGTAACTTGATGGTAAGAGACAGACTGATACTCTTCTCAAGAAAGAATGAGAAGCTGAGAGAATATTCTAGTCAAATATAGGATAAATTTTCAGACTGGAATAGGCCTATGTCAAGAGTTAACTATGATGACAGCAATATCCTATACTGACAGCAATATTCTCATGTTTATTGCAATTATTGTCACACTTCATCTTAGTAACCAACATATTTTGTGTAAAATATCAGCGACTTTGTGCTGTTCTTGTTTTGATTTTAGAATCCAAGCAAGCCTCATTTTAATCATTACATGTTTGAATCAATTTGCTTGTCAATAAGGATAACTTGCAAAGCAAACCCTAGTGCTATTGGAAGCTTTGAAGATGCTTTGTTCATGGTATTCACAGAGATTCTGCAGACTGACGTGCAAGGTATGAATAAAACATAAACTGTTTTCTGTACTATAGTACCTATAGGCAGTCACATGCTGTACCATTAACTTTAAAGCCATACCTATTTACACCATTAATTTTTCATTTTACATTAAAAGATTTGTACCTTATCCGTACATATGCTAATCTTTTCATGTTTATGTCATGACATGAAATAATCTACAGTGCTATATAAATAAAGCATAATAATAATAATAAAGTAAACAAAAGGGGGGAAGGAGCTTAGTTACTTATGCATTAGTTACTTTCAGTCTACCTAGAATAGCATGAAAGCCCTCCATCTCCAGCTCAGCATGTAAGTTAGGCTAAGAATTATTCACTAGCCCAAGGTCATCCAGTGCACTTCACAACGCAACAGGAATTCTATCCTAGATCTTCTTAGTTTAATCTATTGCTCTTAACTACTGCACTATGTGGCCGCTCACTAAAGGGGCAAAGAAGCCAGTGACAGTTATCTTAAACCTTCTTCATGACCATATTACTGCATATGAATATGCCGTCCCTGCTACTTCATAGTTTGCAATGAAAACTGTCTCTCTTTTTTAACAGAATTCATTCCATATGTATTTCAAGTGATGTCTTTACTTTTGGAAATGCATAAGAATGACATCCCATCATCTTACATGGCCTTATTTCCACATCTGCTTCAACCAGTCTTGTGGGAGAGGTCAGGAAATATCCCCCCTCTGGTGAGACTCCTTCAGGCCTACTTGGAAAGAGGTGCCAATACGATAGCCAATGCTGCAGCTGACAAAATCGTATGTATGACCTGATTGCAGTTCCAGATTTCTAAACATTTGTTTGCTTGAGGAAATGAGATGGGAGGCCATTTCCTGTATTAGTGGAGGTCAAGATAAACAAAGCTGTTTAACCTCTGTTAAAAATTCAGGGTTGGTTTTTTTGGCTTTGTTTTTGTTTTGTTTCTACTTATAGTTTGTTAATGGCATAGACTATGCCAAACAAATTGGCATAGTCTCTGTTGCTAAAGTAAATGTCTGTACCAGACTGAGGTTTCCTCAGGTAGAATTCAGAAATTCTTAAAATCATAGAGTTGGAAGAGACATTAAGCACTGTCCAGTCCAACTCTCTGCCATGCAGTAATATAATAATAAAATAAATTTTATTTATATCTCCCGCTTCTCCCTTTGGATCAAAGTGGGATTACAGCAGTAAAAACATCATAAAATACATAGATGATACAAAATACATCAATCAGAAAGAAAAATGGAAGAGTTGTTACAGTATTGCTCACAGTCCTAAGAATTGAGTCATCGTATTCAGATGTTCAAAATCAGATTAGAGGAGATCCGTTGGATAGGCCTGCCAGAAGAGATCCGTCTTAAATACCCTCTTGAAGGCATCCAAAAAAATAAGACGGTTCTCTTCCGGTAAGTTGTTCCAAAGTCTAGGGGCCATCGCAGAAAATGTTTTACAAGAGGTAGTTTTCAACCTGGTTTTGGGGTGTTCTAATATTTTTGTGCCAGATGTTCTGAGAGTGCGGGGCTGATTATGTAGGGAGAGGCGTTCCCTTAAGTAACACGGGCCCAGGCCATGTAGGGCTTTATAGATAATAACCGACACTTTGTATTGCGCCCCTGAGAGGTGTGTAATGTAGACTTCCAAATAGCTTCATAAAACTTGTTAGCTTATTGATACTTTATTGATATATATCAGTCTTTATTATATTTATACCCTGCACTTTAGCCAGGCTTCCAAAGCTGCCTACAGTCACAATCCACAGAAACATACTATGGCCTGTTACAGATAGTCAAAATAAAGCTGCTTCGAGACACAGTGGAGGTATGGTGTTTCAATGATGCACGTGTCCTAAGAGTCCAGAAGTCGCACCAAAGCCACGTTCCAGCCCTAAGGACTGGAGCGTGGCTTTGGTGTGACTTCTGGATTCTTAGGACGCGTGCATAATTGAAAAACCATACCTCCACTGTGACTCGAAGCAGCTTTATTTTGACTGTCTGTAACAGGCCAATATGTATGGTACATGTGGAGATATTTATGGTTGTCTCTTATAGGTCTTTGCAGTTAATGTCACAGGTTGCAAATGATTTTCTCTAGAGTTTAGGGAGTAAACTACAAGTGGGTTAATACAGATACCAACCCATGGAATCAGTTTTTCCAAACTGCTTTTCATGTTAGATATTGGCAATTAAAAGGAAAAAAATATCAGTGATTATAAATCTTGCTTCTTGGATTTCTAAAAATTTCATATTGCTCAAAGTGACCAGGTATGCTGATGTATTTTATTGTTGTAACCCACCTCAGTCCTTTTGGGAGAAGCAGGCTATAAATAAATAAATGTTTGTTTATTTATTTGTTACTATTATTACAAGCATGTTTTAAAACTCCTAGGTGAAGTAGATAGTGATTTCTTCCTACCAGAAGTGCAGAATGTTTTTCAGTATGTATTCTGTACTGGTGGATATACAGTTGTGGGTTAAAATGATCTTATTTTTATTTTTATCCTGCTCCTCGATGGAGTTTTAAAAAATCTAGGACTTGTTGGCTGTTCTGCCAAAGAACACTGGTGGACCTCTGTAACTGTCAGTTCATATAACTGTAAATAACCAGTAAAAATTGTTCTTTGTATGTGTTATATTTTGTTTTTGGTTTTTTTCATCTTAATTTTTAGCCTGGATTGTTAGGTGTGTTCCAGAAACTTATTGCTTCCAAACTTAATGATCATCAAGGATTCTACCTTCTTAACAGTATTATAGAGCACATGCCCCCGTGAGTATAAACATATCAAATTCAAACAGTTTTTCTAGCACTATTTTACTTGCTTGGAGATTTCTAATTGAATTCAGAATGTGTTGAAAGAAACTTAAGATGTACTGATGCTGAAATAATTTACTGAAATGGTACACTGCGCTGAATAAACAAGTTTTACTTCTCCCCCCCCCCCAAATTTCTAGTGAATCCATTGATCAATACAGGAAGCAAATATTCATCCTGCTGTTTCAAAGACTTCAGAATTCCAAAACAACAAAATATATCAAAAGTAAGTTCTACATTGATGGTCCCATAGATAATTTTCTAAGAAAAAATCTTGGACATGGATGTTTAGAGTCTAAATATTCATTTATTTATTTTTAGTTTAATTTCAAAGATGGAGGATTATAATAATGAGATTTTTTGCAAAAGTTGGGATGATAGTTAAAACTTTAGCTTTCTTGTCTAGTCAGCAAAGAGGATCTTGTAGCACCTTTGAGACTCACAAAGAAAGCAGCTGGTAGCATTAGTTTTCATAGACTAAAGTCTGCTTCCTTATATACATCAAATATACACTTGTCTGTGAAAGCTCATGGTAACAGCTCCTTTCATTTTTAAAGGTGCTACAAGATCCCTTTGCATACTGATTTTCTAGACTAAAGCAGCTTTATCTTTGAATTCTACCACATGTCTGGTAAGTATAGGGTTGCCATTGGTCTGGACCTCCAAACCGGGACAAATGTAGGACAAAATTTTCAAATGTAGGATTTTTTTTTTTTTATTTTTTTTTTTGGGTCCTACATTTGAAAAAGAACCTCACTGAGGGGAGGATTCCTTCTGCGCTTGGGCTCCATGGAGCCCAAGCGGAGAAGGAATCCGCCCCCAGGGAGGCATTCTTTTCCCCTTGGGCTCCATTTTTGCCAACGGAGCCCAAGGGAAAAAGAATCCCTCCGCTCAGCGAGGATTCCTTTTCCACTTGGGCTCCGTGAACGGAGCCCAAGCAGAGAAGGAATCTGCTCCCTTTCCCGGCCTCTGTAGAGGCTTGGCCTTCACAGAGGCCTGGAAAGAGGGAGGAGAGTGCCCGCGATCGCGGGCGCCCCCCCCCCCCTTTCCAGGCCTCTGTGGAGGCTTGGCCTTCACAGAGGCCTGGAAAGAAGGAGCAGAGCCAGGCCGCCTCCCTTGGCGAAGGGGCCAGGCAGGGAATGGGCCTCGCTCATGCGAGGCTCCTTTCCCTGCCTGGCGTCCGTCGCAGGGGGGGGTGTCCCGGGGCGGGGCCAAACCGGGGCGGGACCGTGCGGACCCGCCCCAAACCGGGAAAGTCCTGCCCCCAGGCGGGATATGGCATCCCTAGGTAAGTACAAGGGCTGAGCTGGGAAGGAATTGTGAGGGAACCAGTGTCTCGGTTTAGAGGTTTTGCCAGATTATTTTTATGTGCTTTTGGGAAAGAAAAGAAGCATTATTGCTTGACAGCAGTAAAGGTTCACATGCTCATTCACTGTTTGTGTTTTAATGTGCATGAAAGTGTGTGTCTCATATTCTTTTAGGCATCTACTTTACAGTTTTTGATTTCTTCTTTCTTCTTTTGGTAGGTTTCTTAGTTTTTATCAACTTGTACTGCGTAAAATATGGAGCAATTGCACTGCAGGAAATATTTGACAGTATACAACCAAAGTTAGTACATTTTATTTATTTTATTCCAGTTAACTGCTGGGTTCTCATGGGGCTGCTTATAGAGCAGCAGAATTTAGAGCAGAAGATGTATTTGCAGCACAAGCTGATCCCTTTCTTGAGAGATTTGTCTTTGTATTAAATATGTTGCCATTTTATATGTTCAGGCATAGCTGAAGCATTGCTTATAAAATTGCTAGTCTGGCAATTGCCCTTCTCCCTACTCCTAGTCACTGAGAATCAAACTAGCTTCCATTTGCTGTGGTCTGTCTATCCAACATTACCTCTGATAAACACTGCAGACGTAGGGAGGATGTGAGAATTCCTTAGCTAAATATCAGCACCTTCACATGCTGACTACTACAGTAGTATTTTCTTGATTGCTGGAGCTTTGCTAGCCTGACAGAATCACAGAAATGGATGTCAGCCATTTCTGTTTTATAATTTCCAGAACCCAATGAGGATTACCCAGGTAAATCCTGGTGAGATCATAGGTGCTTATTAATAGACTCAGTTCTGAGCTTTACCACACTTTTCTGTAGATTATGAAAGGTATTGGGGCCACAAAGGAACTAGGAGAACAGAAGTGGTATGGCTACCAATAGTGTTCTGCATTTATTGGGGAAGAGTCCAGTATTCTCAAGAATGAAGTTGAAAATGGAAAAAGGATTGTTTGGTTTCAAGTTCTTAAATAGTTTTTGGGGTTTTCCTCTCCCACATCATTGCTGAGCTCTCCTCCAAAGACTTTTCTGTTTCAAAAAGCAAAATTTATTAATAATAATAATAATAATATGTTTTATTTATAAACCGCTATTCCAAATAGATCATAGCGGTGTACAAGAAAATTATATAACAGTACAAGAAAAA